>NC_040232.1:27365250-27690638 GCF_001444195.1 Xiphophorus couchianus
CAACTAACCAGAGAGAGTGTGTGTGTGCTTATTTAATGGGTAATTAGCTGAGATAAGAAACTAATAAGTGCTGCAGCTCAAACAGCAGCTCTTATTACACTACACAAATGTAGCTGAAAAAAATATATAAAAAAAAACATTCCACATACATAAAGAAGCATACTCTGAGCAGGGCTGCAAAAAGTGCAAAGGGCCAAACTGCAGGGCTTTGCGTGCTGGGGTGTGCGTGTGTGTGCGTGTGCCTGGAGGCGGAGCTGTTCATGTTCCTTGCACTGGAACAGATCAAAGGAGATGCATCATTTTCGGGCATGTGTGCGCCCACCACTCTCCACATCCACATCCCTCCCTCAACTCCCCCCTCCACCCTACCGTAACAAAAAACAATAAGAACCAGCAGATCCGTCGTCAGCGCCTGATGTGGACAGACAAGAGCAGGAAATGGATTTGGAAACCTCCTCCAGCGCTCTGTCACATTTCCTCGCAGCCTGCCGCTGACAAACAGGACGCGTCACTGTTCGGTTTGACCCCCACCACCACCACCACCACCCGTTCGCAGCTCTCTCTCCCGTTCCCTCCTCTGTTAAGAGTGTCCGATTTATGCAGAAATGGTGGGTGGAGTTAATTGGCCTCTGCTGCTGTTGTGCCCTTAAGGACACATGCCAACCTGAACCAGCTCATGTCTGGCTCAGTCGATGCCAGCGCTTGTTTGGGGGCCACTGCAGTTGGAAGTAGGTCTGTCTTGAGGAAAACACCTGCTTGAGACAAAACCTTTAAGATTATAGTTTTCTGGGTTGTTGCAGGCTTCACCAAACCCAAATTTAAGACAATTATGAATTAAATTTAGGACCTGCATCACGAAAGAAATTTACAGATGAAAAATTGCCCATTCTCTAAACAGCAATAACTCCCACTGTACCAAACTTATTTGAACAGAAAGCATCAAGCCTTCTATGGATTGGCGACAGAAATGAGCCAATGGCCAAGATGATCAACGTCCAGCTGCTAAATTTGTATTTACCCATAAAAAAAACCCAGCGAGCTAGGCCTCATGTCACAGAAAACAATAAAGATGTCTTTGTGAGACTCAACCTTTGCCTGATAGCAAAAATAGTCCTGCCATGACTAAATTTAAGACCTTTGATTAACGTATTTAAGGCCAACATACTCTTTTTTAAAATGAATTTAAGACATTTTAAAGCCTTCACTTTATATACCTGAATTTAAGACTTTAAAATACTTTTTTTAAAGACGAGCGGACACCCTGCTGTAAATGTTGAATAGGCTTAAGGTCAGAGTCATTTTAGACGCTTAACGCTCGCCTCTTTTAGTCCTTACACAATCAGTTCTGATGTGTGTTTATGATCTTTCTCCTTTTAGGACACCCACCTCCATAAAGGGTTTTTATATGTCTCACCAAAAATGTTCCTTCCAACCTGAAAAGAAATTGGTTCGGGCTTTCGAGAACCACCTCTGAACCACAGAGGTCTACGCCCTTCGTAAACACGACGCTTCTAGAACACTGGGGAAGCAAGCCGACAGTACACATGGGCTCCAATTGTCCCAAACAAAAAAAATAAAGAAAAAGGAAAAGAAACTCCTGCTCCAAAATCCACCTCTTCCAGCTGAACTGAACCATGCAGCTTCCCACAGAAATAAACCCCCCAAATGGAGAACGGTTTTATCACCAGGTCCGACAGAGATTGAGTTTTTTTGGCCACAGCAACAAGAATTATGTTTGGGAGTGTTTAAATCTGAGTCCTAATGCCAAGTGTTAAGCAAATGCATCGTGATAAGGGGCTGTAAAGCTGGCAGAGGTACTGATGCATTGCTCAGGATTAAAAGGATGAAAGGATTAAAATGAAAGGATTAAAATTAAGAACTAACTTAGCCTAAAATACCATTTAAGGAACTCTATCATTTCAACTTATCTTTACAATTTCCAAAGATTTGTCCAGGACTGCCATTTATTTTCCTTGCTGTTGACTGGCTGTACCCCCAAGAGTGGAAGAAAGAAAGATTGTAATTGTTAGCTTAAGTGGTACTTGTAAGAGGGCTTCTATTGTACGTATTTATGCAGTTTACAGTGAATTTGCTGTTTGAACGATCGAAATAGGACGTATTTAGAGAGGGGTCTCAAGAATCCATGGATTCTAGCCATTATGGAGTGGTTGTGGTCCTAAATACTGTGGATCTACAGAAACCCCGGACCTTTGTGGAGAGCTACGAAAAACCAACATGGTTTATCTGCAACTTTGTAATGAAAGGTTACCTAAAGAGTAGACAGGGTGTATGCATATATTTAAGGCAATATTTTTTTTGACTCTGTCAGAATTACAAAAAATGTATACTAAATTCAGACCTATCCATCCAATTCTATAAGGTGTTTAGTAGCATTGGAAAAAAGCCTCAGATAAACATGACATTAATGCTGACAATCATACAATATAACCTACGTAGAGGTTCATTTGTAGGACAGGCTGTAACAAAATGTGACTATTTTACAAGATTTCTGTGAAGTTAAATTCTAGAATTTGTGGCAATTGTCTTCATTTTTACAAACAGTTTTCAGGGCTTACTTTGGTTTAAGAGGAGAAGAATGCTCACTTAAGCCATGAAATGAGTCATCTCTGTAAGGCTGTGTTATGGTAAGCTAATAAAAGTAGCAACACTGTGACGAAGCAGCACAGTGAGCCCCTCTGATCCCACACACACCCCAACATCCGCACGCCACCGCTCTGCCACTGTAAGGCAGTCCTAATATTTGCCCGTTCACTTCTAATATACATCAGCATCACGAGTGTGTTTTCACTGCGCTGTCGCAAGCCAGAGAAAATATTTGCCTCCCTCGGTGCCCCCCACCCCACCGTGTCCTCCGAAAAAACAAAAAAGGGAAGAAAAAAAAATTTTGCCCACCGCCTCCTCAGCCCCCCTCCAATCAGCTCCTAACTTTCTCCAGCCACACACCAACCGCCTCCTTTTGATAGATCAACGGCAAGTGGATTTGCTAAGCAAATTGCCAAGCTGCCTAAAACGGCGAGACTTGTGCGGTAAAGATACATGTAAATAGTCGACGGGCCGAAAACGATTTTCAGTGATGTCGGACCATTAGGCTGGGTCTCTCTCTCTCTCTCTCTCTCTGGCATGGAAAGCTGTTATTGGAAAGGGGAAACCCTACACGGCCCGCTCCCTCCACAACCAGGCGATCCACCAAGGCTTCACCCATGCACACAAACACACAGACGCGTGTACGGACGCCCTGCAACCGGCGTGTGTTTCGCTTCTCGTTTTCCCCTCCGGCTTGCGAAACACGGTGACACGGCTGGAGCCGGCCTCATTAAGGTAGATCCTAAAGCAAACATTGCACTGTCATCACATCACTCGAGACCTCCCCCCTCCCCGTTCACCGAGTATCAAAGCCAGAAGAGCTGTCAAGAGCCTACATTAATCAATTTCAAACTGAACAGAAAATTGTTTCCTACTCTCCCACCCTAAAAGGGGGCTCTGATTTAGAGCAATCTCGAACCCCTCTGGAAAACAATATTCACCTCAGAAACGCCCGAGTCGGAAAGGGGAGAAAAAAAAAAAAGGCACGATGAGAGGAGGGAAAGAAAGAAGAAGAAGAAGAAAAAAAGTCAGGCTCTAATTAGGAGTAATTACAGCCTTTTCATTTCCAACATGATGAAATAATTTGATTCTTTTTAAAGAAAAGGGGTCTGGTTTGCCTCAAACGCAGACAAAGCGCCCCTACGTCGAGGGCTGAGAGCTGGAGCAGGACAATGGCGGTCCTTCTGAGAGCCGAGCGTCACACGGGCCCATAAATCATGCCGAAGGTAGGCTTCAGACACGGCTGTTTGACAGCGGCTAGCTGACGGCCGCCATGCAGGGGTGACCCACATTAGCACGATAAAATAAATATGGGCAATGGCAGCGTTGAGATGGAGGGAAAGTGACATGTCAGAAGGAGAAAGAGGACGTACGTCACCACGAAACACTTTGGCTTGAACTGACCTCGGCGGCATATTGATAAAGACGCAAGATGTTCCAAATGAATGTCTTATGAATCCAGAAACAAAGGTGACTTTTTCTTTTTTCTTCTTCTTCTTCCTTACTTTCGTCTAGCAGGAAGTTGGATGGAAGTAATCAAATACAGTTTTGGTGAAGTTCTAATAGATACGGATCGGGTTTAAGTAAAAAAAACAAAAAAAAACGAAGAAGATGGAGCTGGCGAGGAAAAATGTTTCATCTGCCAGAGGAGGCAAGCAGGGAGGGTGCGGTTAGAAAAGAAAGGAGAGGAAATAGAACGAAAGAGAAAGAGGGATACTGGGGCATAATTACAAGTAAAATGCAGATGAATTAGCATAGAGAATAAAGGCTTGGAGTTTGCCTCTCTCTCAGGCATCCTCCCAGAGGTTCTCCCATTGGAGGAGCTAAGGTAAGAAGCGGCTCGGGCTAACTTCAGCTCCTTTTCATCTTCCTAAGGACAAAGCACATTTAGGGCTTTCACGGCTTAAAAGGCCTCCTTAATCAAAACCAACTCTTTCATGTGTTCAGCAGTAAGGAAAAGAAGAGATTCCTGTTTCCAAGGGGCTAACAAGACGGGGTGCGGAGGATGTCTCGACTCAAGTTCCAAACAGAAAACTGGTGTTGAACAAACAGAATAGATTTACACGAGCTTATCAGTCCAGTCGGAGGAAGAGACGAGAAGCATTCCGACTTCGCGGGGCTTCCAGAACACTTTCGCTCTTGTTAGTCTGCGCCTTCAATAATGAGACAAAAAGAAAAATGTGAAAGGGAGAAAAGCTTCTGTTAGATTATTAACTTTAAAAAAAAAAGTTAAATAAAACACTTTACTTATCCTGTTTCTACCACTTTGAACTGGTTACCTAGTGAACCATAAACTATTTTATTAAGACAGGAGGTTTCAACATCTTATATCAGTTTGCCTCAAGTCTCTTTAAGGTGACATTTCTTCTGATTTGGGGCAACATAAAGGAAATAAATACAACACAATGATCTTTAATTTCCTTTTCCTGGTTTGGCCTGTACAGACTTTGTAAAAACACAAATTACAGCAACCTGTTGTTTAAGTAGTCAAGCTATCTGCATTTGGCTGCTTAATGAACACTTTTAGCTTGATACTTGTAGGTTTAAAACGGTATTACCTTAACAAAAGAGATCTGTGACATTCTTTGAACTTTTTCACCATACCACCACTTTCTGGTTTTTAATCACACCTACATGTCTTTCCAAGTGCCAGAATCTATCTTGTAAGAAAGCTAATAGGATAAGCAGTCTTGGTTAAACGTTGAGTTAATAAGCTGATCTTGGAAATTGTTTTAAGACCTAAAACAATAAAGTACGGTCCAGCTAATGTCATTAATTTGTTTGACAGTCACTTCAATATATACAGAAAGCAGGTGCCAGTGGTTTGTACATGTAGATAATGAAATATTATCAGGTTCTCAATACTATTTTAATTCGAGATAGGTAGGAGGGTGCATGAAAAAAGAGGGGACAAGACAGAAAACAATGGAGAACCTTGGTGCCAAAACCAACCCATGCTTTGACAGGTACTACCCTCAAGAACATCAGTGCTGCAGGTGTTTTTATGCCATCTTTTTGTCGTCCGCCAGTTAAACTTAAACTAAAAAGTGGCAGGCGGATCGTCAAGAGCAAGTGGCATCCAGCCAAAGAAGCCGAGTGCAGACACTGAACCCTCGCAACCCTGCTTAGCATCAGTCGCCTGCCTGCAGTCCGCCAGCCTGGTGCGACCTCCTCCAACTCTCCCGATCAATAAGCCAGAGCCGCTCCCTCAGGTCCAATCTGAAGCCAAAGTGTGGCCCCCGTCGGGTCCCTCCAGAGACACACCATGCCACCAGGGTAAATACGCTGTACAATAAAACCACAAACCTTGTAATGGTTGTCTGTGTCTCAAAGCAAACAAAAGCATGGCATTTTCAGGGTACTAATATATGACATATTTTCCCCTCTCCTGAGCAATCTGGGTGACACTGTTGGTTTTCCAAAGCAGAAATCCACTACACATTATGGGTTTTCTTCTTTCATTTTTTTCCTCCCCCCTTTGACTTTCCTCCTGCAGGTTGCTTGTGTTCATCTTATCCTGTCAGAATGTTCCAGTCTGTTCCTCTTGCTACATTGAATAATTTGCAGTTTGCACAAAAGACGTGCAGATGTGAATTTCTGTCACATCCTGTTAGACTACCTGGGCTTTGGCTGCGTCATTCTCTGCAGGTTCTAGTCAAAACCGGGAATCACTGGATGGAAATCTGTTAAATGGAAAGTGATTTTTTTGCCTACAAGATGATGTTTGACCTGTCAGGGCAGTACACCGCTTGTCTGCTTAGCTTCGCATTTATCCGTGTGAGTGAGTGCGGGGGGTATGTCCGCGTGCATCTGCGTCTGATTCCAAGAGAACCGGAAAATAAAAGCAACGGAGATGATGGAGGTCAGAGCCCCCTTTCACGCTAACAATCATAGCGGAGGCCCCATTGGGCATGTAAAGCCAAGCTGAGCATCTGTCTGTCTCTTCCCTCCATTCCATAACATACACACACACACAATTTTAGATATAGATGTAACTGCCCGAGCAGGCTTTCCCCTTTCCTTTCCTCCCCGTCCACCTGGCCGTTTGATGATGCCTCACTCGCTCATGACAACGCATCGATTTTACTTCTAACCGCTGTGCAAGCCGTCCGCCTGGAGAAATCCATTAGGGCCAAACAGTTCTCATCCTCCCATTGAGTGACAGCCATGACAGCCCCCCACCCCCAATTGCCTCATTGCAGACTGACAGCCCTGCACTCAAACAGGCCTTTTACACAGCAGCTCTAATAGTTTAAAACGCTTACCATTACCAAGCACAGACACATGATAGTGGTCAGAAGAGGCAAACGGCTGTGGGAGGTAAGGTGTTTTTGGCAGGCTGGCTTTTGATAGCAGCCACATCTCAGCCCACCTTCCTGCATGCCTGCGTTCCAAAGTGTCCGTTCCCTATCATTTTCTAACAGCACATATCTGGAAAGGCTCTCACGGCAGGGGAAATCCTTGATCTCCAGATCAACCTGCCATGCTTTTTTTTTTCTTTTAGTGGAAAAAACCAACCGGCATAAAAACTACCATTCAGACCCTCCGCCGCTGAGAGGTAAACCACTGACAGCTGTAACAGTGAGACATTTATTCATCGTTTCTGACCGTGACCCCGAGGATCAACTTACACCTTTGGCAAATTGGGCTTCCCAAGGCCACCGCACAAGATATGAATATGTTCTGTGTGTGCAACAAACTGGCAGTTGTGCTTCTCGTAGGGTTTGAAGTGTAGAGAGCAATTTGGGAATGCTTGTGTGATCGGCGAGTGTTACGATTCTAGCCGAGTGTGAGTGTTTGTAGTTGGCGGTAAGGCAGCCATTTCGCCAAAGCTCTCAGGGTTGAGTCTGTAGAGTTTGATAAACAGGATGTAGACTTGGACAAGAGGTAGGCAACTATAAATGTAGGGATAGATTCTTGATTTTCAGCTTTGAGATAGTTTAGCAAAGTCTGAAGGAATCCCAAATTGTAGAGAGAAGCAGATGGAAGGCAATAATTCTTTAGTCCATCTGTAATTTGTGTTTCTCACATAGGCTCAGGTCTTAAAGGGATAGTTTGGATATTTTGAGATGTTCAGTAAAGTTATCAGCAACAACTCCTTTATCCATACCACAAACTCAAGCTGAAAATGTTCACATCCATGTTGTGCAGCACCATATTACATACCGAGCACACTTTTACAGGAGACTGAACTGTGTTGCTGTTTTTTTTTTAATCTTGTTATGTTGGTATGTTTCGGTGCTTGGCTTGTCCAGGTCTCATTAGAGTGGGTTAACCTAACCCAAACCCTCGTTTTAAAAGCTGCTCCGACAGGTCACTGATCAGCTGTTTGGGTAGATCAAAACTGCTGGCAGCCACAGACAACATAACTCCATGCAGTGACAATGAAACTCTTCGACTTTCAAAAAAAACACCACCTTATGAAGCCTTAGACGAAAACTGTACTATAGTATAGCATACACCAGAAGTGTATACATTTACAGTCTAGATTGCTTTAAATTGCTATTACAAGGTGTTGTGTCCATGTTGACTGCAAACAGCCTCATACTGTGGTTGTGAACAGTCTCAGTTCATTTCAGATGTTTTGAACAGCTAAAATGAGCTACAACAGGTGATGTCTGCAAACTATCCGTTTGCCTTCCACCAGTACAAGGGTTTCTCTCCTTTTCTACACCTCAGCGTCTGACATTTGTTTACAAGGGGTAAGGAGTCCATCGCTGATGAGAACTTTACCCCAAACCACTAATCTTAAGCGAGATTTTATTGCTAAAAAGTGAGAAAATTCTCTTCTGTGTTCTGCATGAAGACTGTGTCTGGATAACCGCGCTCTCTATGACGCATGTTCTTTATCTTAACAGCCACTCAGGAAGAAAAACCATGACCTCACATAAAAATGACCCCAGGAGGAAATTCAAGTGTCAGGCACACACAGAAATATGCCCGAAAAATAGCAGGGAAAAGGAGGGGAGCTCCGAACAAGTACTCGGTGATTAATTAGCTAATAATTAAGTCACGGGGTAATATGCGTTTTTCAATTAATTAAATCTCGCCTTGGACCATAAATCAAGCGAAACTGTCATTGGTTCACAAATTAAATATATACATTTGGAAGCGAAAATACTGTTGATTGCGGCACTGCGGGGCTCATCCGGGAGGGAGGGCATGACGTGTGTGTGGCAGGCATCGATTCAGTCCAGTGCCCCAAAAAAAACCCTTTGACAGGCCCACAAGTCGAAGCCATTCAACGTGCCAGAGGCCTTCTCCAGTTTTACTCCACATCGGGAACCTCCCGCTTCCCGCCAAGGTGCCTGAGCAGAAGTATATTCTATGGAAATATTTATGTGCTTCATGCTTCTTACCGCAGAAGGAACATTTTAAGAGAAACGGTTCATCACTGAACGAGTGAACATCACGCATCCAACAGGCCTGTTGAAGGAAAGTGGCATAATATCTGCGCTCCCATTGCTCACAAAGGAAATTCATTGCCTCACATTTACAAATGCAGAAGCCAATAGACGCAATCATTATCCAAAATATATTGTTTGTCACCCATAGCAGATGATGGGATATTTTTCTTCCTGATGGTTCAGGCGTTCATTTGCTAAAACACGATGTTGTAAAATGACGAAAAGCAGAAACGCACGCACACACACGTTCGCGCACACACACAGATAAATTCCAAGTGCCGTGTGACACCCAGACATATAATGAACAGTACGAACCACTGCCGTCATTATCCTACACAATGGATTTGTTATCACTGCTCCCGTAATGAAGTGTCTGTGTGATGGTTAGTACAAAGTCCCATTGCTCAGTTGCTTTTAATAAAATGGTATAAATATTTCCACGTGGACAGAAACACACGCGCACGCATTTGAAACGTACACTTCAGACGCAATTAATCAGAAATAAAAATGCTTACATGTGCAAAGAGCAGAATGACATATTACATTTAGATGAGCTGTAAATCTCTGCTACCTTGGTCCTTTTTCTCTGTCTGATATGAGAATACAATGAAATAAATGATGAGCATCAGTGCTAAAGTAAATTCAGCTTAGCTCTATTAAGCTGAATAGGGAAGTAGTAGGCTGCAACTTTATGTCGCATGCTAGTTTCACTCTTTTGTCGCCAACTAGTTTGGAGTCCAAATTCAATTGTTGGCTGCAAGTTGGAGCCTGAGCTCCTCTATGTGTCTGAGGGGATCTTGGTTTAGTCATAACCACGTTGCCCTCGGCTAGCATACTAATATGGCCTTGGGTTGGAATAAATTACAGCTCAGATTAGCAGGAAGGATGAAGAGGAGGTTTTATTTTTGGAAATTAGAATATTTGTTACATTATTAAAGGGGGGAACATCCTTTGATTCCTCCAGTCTTCTTCTTCTTTTTTTTTCTCACCACTCATTTTCTTACAGATATAGTCCCCAAACTGCCTACCTGTGTAAAAACAGAAGTCTTCAGCGGACGTGGCTTGGGGGATATAAAAGCAGCATGTCTCTCTCTCTCTCTCTCTCTCTCTCTCTCTCTCTCTCTCTCTCTCTCTCTCGTAGCCTGGCACTGCGCTCGGCACGCCATGCAAACTCTGAATTTCCTGCCACAGCAAGTTTCTGTTAGCCCCCATGACTTTTTCATTATTCAATCAAACCTTTTGTTGAGAGAACTAGTGTACGCAGCATTAAGAGCCGAATGACAGATTATTGCAAGTACAAAAACAGTAGCCGGCCATATTATTTCTTTCGTGCAGATATACGGAGCACCAATGAGATTGTTTTTCGAAAAATTAACAATAAAATCAAAACATAGAAAAATATATAAGGATAAATACATAAAGTGTGGAACAGATGGTTGTCTACTTTCCATATTGGAACTTTGTCACAATTACTGAATGAATGAAATAAATGTTTTCTAACGAACCTCATTGATACTGATAATAAATAACACACAGATGGATTCCACTGAGTCCCTTTGATTGAGGTGACGTCTCAATACGTCTGAAGGATTTTATTTAGAGGCATCAGAGTAAAGGAGTATGAGTATTAAATGTCATACGTTTGAGCAGAAATATCACAAGTTCACTCAATTGAAAATGCCCTAAAATTAAAAACATTAAAAAAAATAAAAATAAATAAAAGTTAACATATAATTTAACTGTTTTAAAATAGCAATGCAACTACCATTACTACTGACGCTGAAGTATTACAGATATCTTTATAGTTATAATCTTGATAAGCTTTGCATTTTACTTTAAAGGAACATTTAGAGGAACATTTCTTATCCTAAACATAAGAAATAAAAACACACAGCTCAGTGTGTTGGCGCTCATTTGTTCTGTAGAGTCTCTGTTAAGCTGATTTATTTGCTTACAAAACCGATATAAAATCTGTTTTGTGAGCATATTTTGAAACAGAGAGCCACTAACACAAATAGTGACGCCGAAATATTAAATAAACACCAGCAACGTTTACAAATTCCAAACTCATGATTGAGCAGAATCAATTACGTTTTTCCAACGCAGTAAATCTCCAAATGTTAATTTCTGAAACGTCTTGCCCTAAGAAAGGTGGTGTTTCTATGTAGTTAAACATCACCTGTGGTCTTTTGAGCAGCAAAGAAAAAAAAAAAACTGCTGTTTTATTTTAATGAGGTCTTTAAGAATTGAAGAAGGAAAGTAGAGGAAATAATATTGTTAGCCATCTTAAACAGCTGACTGATAACTGTCAGCAGCAGGCAGGTAATGCAGAGCATTTGCTTACCAATACATATTAAGAGACAATATGGTTTTTAGTGTCTCACTGGCTTGGGGTCTCACCCTCGAGAGAAACCAAGATCACAAGTTTTACTCGACAATTCGAAGAGTTGTGGTACTTTATGGTCGATAATTTTATTTTTCTTAGAGTGTGAAAACACATCGACTGATTTTATTATCACATACATTTAATATCTAGGTATTCGAGACCTGAAGTTTGACTCATTTGTTCCTAAGAAGGGCCAAGATTCCGATTACTCTTATAATTATGCTCTACACTGGGTCAAATTTCCAACTCTGTCCCAGCAAGACGTTACAGTAAAACTTCCTGAAACTTAGTGAAGCCAGAAATCAGCCCGTACCAATCGAAACCAAAGTGCCGTTCCATCACACATTTTAACTTCCCTTTCAATTGAAGTAAACCACTCGAAGCGATTAAGGTGAAATTATTCCCTCTGAAGGTTGTGATAATAACCCAGAACTTCTCCCACCGGTCTCTGCGGCGCTGACCTATAAAGAAAGACAGAATAAAAGGCTTCCCTTTGCTAATCTCATTTCGTCAAATGATTTTATGACAAGGGAGCAACAAGGCTGAAACAGGATTAGTCCACTGTGTCTAGATGCGCTTAGCTTAAAAAAAAGAAAAAATTGACTATGCACTGATTTTATTTTAATCAAAAAAGACCTTTTTAATTATTGCAGTAATTAGTAAAATATATGTGGCTTCACCTCATATTGATCTATATCGTCTGAACAGCCGGTGACTCAGAGGTTCAAGTATTGACCACCACCCCATCCGCCATCATCCAACCTCGGCCACACAAACACAAACACACACACACACACACCCATCATAGCCCTATCCTAACTCCTCCAGGGCTTTGATATCTCTCCCTCCAACACACTGATTCCCTCCTCTGCCTGAGGGTACTAGTGGGGGTTGGAAGTGGGGTGTAAGGGGTGGGAGGTGTGGGGGGTCACACAGCGTGCGTGCCTGTTTTTTGTTTTTTTTTGTAAATATGTGTGTGTGTATTGGTTGGGCTGTTTAGGCTGGATGGGCCCGAAAGAGGACAGATGACCAGCAGAGCAGAAGAAAGTGCAGAACTGAACAACTCCTCCATCCCTCCGTCATGTCAGGAGGAATCCAGCACTGCGCCAGACGCCCGGCTTAAGTGTTGTGACGCCTAATTACCACCAGCAGCAGCAGCAGCAGCAGTCGGCGACACCCACGGCAGAGTAGCTCCTACGGATGGAAGGCCCTTTGTAGATTTTTTTTTTTCCTTATGAAGGGGTGTTTTAAAAAGAAGGGAGAGAAAAACAGCAAAGCGAGATTTGTTTGAACTATGGGCGGTTTTACTTTTTTCTGACTCATCAAATCGCCTCTCTTTCTTCCCTCCCTTTGTCTTTACTGTGTTTTTCTCTCCTCTCCACTGAAGGTGTCAGTTTGTCCTACTTTCTCCAGACGCCGCCACCTTTAGCGGCCCCTCTAAAGACTCGGAGGTGCTCTCTTCCCCGAGTGTTCGGCACGCACCTTATGCGTTCTGGTGAAAACACACACACACACAAAAGCCCCGCATATTTTAAATGAGAATTTCTTCTATAATTTCCTAGAAGTTACGACAGAGTATGAGGGACACTGCTAAGAAAATAAAAAATAAATAAAATTCAGAGAATAAAGTCATAATATTATGAGAGTAAAGTAGTAGTAAAACAAGAATAAAGTCATAATATTACAACTTTAATCTGACATTATGATTTTATTTTTAAAATATACTATTCTAGTTTTATTAAAATTTTATTCTCATATTATGACATTATTCTCGCGTTATTTCAACTTTATTCTCGTACGACTTTTTTCTTGTAACATTCTGACTTTATTCTCCCATACTATGACTTTAATTCTGAAAAATTCTGACTTTAACCTCATATTATTGCAATTTTTTTTCTTGTATGACATTTGTCTTGTAATACTGTGACTTTATTCTTGTAATGTTTCATTTTTATTTTGTCTTAGTGCGGCACTAATGCCCCATCATCGGAAATAATGAAGAGGTTTTTTCTGCAAGTTGGCATGGATTTGGGTGCACCGTACATGCAGCACGAGGTCCGCGCATGGCAAAGTGTGGATGGTCAGAGCGCATCACAGCAGAATGACGTGTTTTCTCGCTCTGAGGAACATTCCAGCAGAACCAGTCCCATGCCATTAGCTGTACCGCAAATACGATTTCACGGCATCCATTGAGTCTTTCACCAAGAATCTGTGTCCAGGCTTGAACCAGCGGAGCAGCGGGGCTATAGCACTTTGGTCCATCTCATTTAGAGCCGGCATTGCTTAACACACACACATACACACACATGCATGCAGAAACGCACATATGTGTGAGTAGGGGGTGCGTGAGCAGCGCGGGTGTTCTCCGGCACACTAATCAGCATGACAGAAATAACATAAAGAGAGTTGGACTCCGTCAAAACATGTATGGCCCCTTAAACACGGAGCTAATAAAAGAGCTAAAGCTGCTTGTCCTTTCGGTTGAGCCTGCCTGATCACACACCAGACAGTCACATTATCTTAATTCAGGGGGATTCTTTTAAAAGTGTCTCCTAACAACGGAGGCAACGCTCGCTCCGGAGAGACAAATGAGTTTACCGGTTTTAGCAGGGGTAAGTGCCTAAATCCAGTGGCATCGATCCCTATCTGAGTTTTTATGAGGCTTGCTAGATGCCATCAGAGTTCCGCTGGGCTTAAAATATTACGGGGCCGAGATGTGTTTGAAGGAAGTCACCTCGTCCTCGGCTCTGGTCAATACCTGCAGGCGCCACAGGAAGGACGTCCGCGTGTCCTGAAGCTCACGAGTGACAGTCCCTGGGCCGCCCCCACACTCTTCACACACACACCCACAGAAATATTGGTAAAGGTATGCTTTCGCAACTAGCAGACCACCCCTCTGACTCCAAAGGGGAAATTGATTTTTTTTTTTTTTTTGCAGGCGGGTGCAGGGCAGGTTTCTAACCTATCAGTCTAACCTAAGTGTTAATGCACAAGGAGACAGCATGTCCATTGATCCGGCGGAGCCACCAGAGAATCTTTAAATGTCTGATGGGGGGGGGGGGGAGATGAACAATAAATGAAAAAAAAAAAAAAAAAACAGAGGGAGAGTTTATGCAGAGCTCCTAGGATTTTTGCTTATATGAGAAACTTGACCATATTGCATTTTTATAATACATATTTATAATTGCATGATTTCAAATAAAAACCTAGAATGCTTTAACAAACCGCAGAGCCTGCACCGAACAGCGGTACTTATACTTTATACTGAGGTTATATTACACACAGACCAACAGTAGTAACTCCTTCAAATACTTCTGGAGATTTCTGATGAATTTTAATTACTTGGTATCAAAGTAAAAGGGCTAAATACATATTTTACATAACTTTATTTGTAAAAAAAATAAATAAATAAAAACATTGCAAAGTTAGATATACTTTTCAATGGAATATGGCAAAACCATATTTTTTCAGGTTTTACTCCAGGAATGCTCTGCAGAATCGGCCCCAGGTGAAGACAAGCATCCCCACAGCAAAATGCTGCCGCTACTGTATTTGATAGTAAGGACCGGAACGCTCAGACTGATGTGTAGTTGTAATTTAATGCAACACTTAGCATTTTGCATGCACATGTTTACTTTATGTGATCAGAACCCTCCAACCCCACATGTCTGCTCTCATCACCCAACTTTAAATTAGATGTTCTGTCAATAAAGCCTTTCTTTTTTCCACTATGCTACTAAGACAGACTGTTTTTGTTTTTTTTTTTATAAAAAAGGGCAACTCTTTAAGACTTCTGACGGATTTTATTAAGGATTATCAGATTGAAATGCAGTGCATAAAATTGTTCTTAATAAAAAAAAAAACCACACACACAAAAACAAAGACGCAGCATTTTCCTTCCAAAAAACAAAAGACGCAACGGGGTATGAAAACTTTTGAAAGGCTTTGCAGTTTCAGCAGAAAGTTTTGCAAAACATAAACTACCTGCAACGGTGATTAGGACAAAGAAACTCTCCTCCAACCCTCAAGTGCTGCATATCCTGTCTCCTAATTACGCTTTCAAAAAAATAAGATAATAATAAGGATTAATAATACATTAAACACAACCAGAAGTAAAAAAAAAAGGAATCCCAGCCATAAAACATATATATTTTTAATATGAATATCGCTGAATCAATACCCTCAATTAGCAACAGCAAGCAAATTGCCAAGCGAGGCGTAATTACTCGAAGGTCAGTAGGTATTATTCACAGTCACTTTAGTTTACCACATTAGGACGAGACGGAGCGTCAGGCTAAAATTATAATTCCACTCCCATATCTGTCCTTTTCTGATTTAGATGGATGAAGAATAATTAACTCCTAATTATTCAGATCACTTAAGGCACTTTCTGGATCCACAAAAAGCAATGCAGTCATGTCTGTCAGCCCACTTCAGCTGCTATCATCGAGAGCGATCCAACAACTTGACCAATGACAATGGGAATAAAACACACAATATATATATATAAATATAAAATCTACCACACTGGCCTGTCTGTCTGTGTCCTCCACAACCCCTCCCTGAAGCCCCTCCAGCTCCACTAGTTTCTACCTCAGAGGGTCTTAAGGAAGCACACTTCCTTTAAATTCACCCATATGCAAATTTTAGATGTGATTTGCATTTTAAAGTATTTAACTCCCCATATTTATTGGGCTCTGAGGCCTTGCTGATCATTGATTTATGTGCTTCCGGCAATCATATTTCCATATTTTGTGTGGTTTTTAACGACAGTAATAATTCAAATATGCAAAAAGTTGTTCTTTGAACGATATCTTTAATTATATCCTCAAAGCATCATTCCTTTTCGCTTCTTTTTTTTTTTTTTTGTCTAAAGCAAAGCCCAGATTGTCTTTGAATCTAAAAAACAAAAAAGGGAGAAAGGGGGGCAGGGGGGAATCATAAATTAGACTTTACGATAAGACATTGACGGAGGGGATGAGGCCGTGGGTGGGGTGGGGAGGTGTCCCGGTCGGTTACCTTACGCACACGGAGACGTCTTAGCATGTTCTGCCCGTCTCCAAAGAAACAAACAGACTCGAGGTGTTCTGCTGCACAAGCACCCGCGTGACCTTGTCCCCAAAGCCCTTTATTAATGCTGACATTCTTTCACCACAAATCCAGTCTCAGATAAGTGAAATTCGACTGTTATGCTCAACCTGAACTAGGAAAAAATAAATAAAATAAAAAAATGACCCCCCCCCCGTCCATCCCCACGCCTACCCTCCTTACCCCATGTCTCTGTTTTGCCACTAACGCACAAAGTTTTTTTCTCTGTCACCTCTCCTTATTAGAGCAGTCAGAGTCGCCGCGTGCTCTTATGAAAGCTGTCGTCCTCCCGCGTGATTAAAAGTGGCAGCTTCCCACCGCCGTTTGGCCTATCAGCGTCGCCATGCAGCCGTCAAACGTGTCCGCGGTCCCTCTCCCTTCGTCGCCTCGCCGCGGCGTGGAAACTTTTTTGTAGAATAATTGCTCACGCATAAAGGAGCACGGGCGACTAATATATTAGATTACTGATGTTTGGTTGCAAATGGGGGAGCGGGTGCAGGGGGTTGGGTGTTTCATTATCTTGTTCTCTTGGTGGGCTACTTAGAAGAAATACGGAGGTTGCACATTAGACCCCTGACAGTAATGAGCTGCCCAATAGCCCTCCATATATATTATTAGTCTTATTGTACTTGATGTCAGTATTCTGCTAAATCTAAAACCCATTAATACAGCCAGCCTCTCCTAGTGTGTGTTGAGGTATTGCCTTTTTTTTTATGCATAAAATATACATTTGAAAAGAGATTTTCACAAAATAACCACAAAGAAAAAAAAGAAGAAAAATTTTTAAAGACTTACTTTCTGGTTTTTTGCTTGTAGCAAAAAGAAACAAAGTTGTAAATTTACAACAAATTTGTTAAAGATAGATCATTTATTAAAGTGATAAATCTAAAACTTTTTTTTTCATTAGTTGCGTGATCAGAAACACTATTGCAGCAGTGTTATTTTTATTTATTTTTTACCCCCCACCCCCAAGCAGTGCGATTTTAAAGACCAGGTCCGCACGTCTAAGCCAAACACATTATGGCCGAGGCCTTCGAAGCTTGCATCCCAGCCAAACATCTAACCATCACTGCTGAGTCGTGTGTTAGGCTCAAGCAACATATGTTCCTCCGCCCACCCCCCTCCTCTACCCCATCACCCCTCGAGAACGCCTGGCACACCACCACCGAGCGCCGCAATTAAGCTTAAAGCCTCGCCTCAGACTTCTGCACAGCCGCTCTAAAACTGATCACTGCGGATCAGAGTTATTAAACTTAATTGATTTCATGTAATGTGTGTGTGCATGTCCGTGTTTGTGTCATAAACACTGATATTTTTTTTTTTTTAACTTCTCCAGGCCCACCCCGATGCTGCGTACGCTTCTGCTTTTTATCAGAGACTGAGTTTGGAGGGAGGTGGGGGATGCTAAAAAAATAATAAATGGGTGGTGTTAAATTTAAATGTGTGTTTAATAGAAACAGGGAGTTACATATTTACACACACACCCACACACACCCCCACTTGCGCTACAACTTCCAAGCAGTAAATGCAGAGGTTGAGAGCTGATTAATGCACAAAGCAGCTAAAGATCAGGAGGGTAAAACAGCCTAACATATT
This sequence comes from Xiphophorus couchianus, assembly GCF_001444195.1. NCBI lineage: Eukaryota > Metazoa > Chordata > Actinopteri > Cyprinodontiformes > Poeciliidae > Xiphophorus > Xiphophorus couchianus. The sequence continues at coordinate 27,383,332 of NC_040232.1, forward strand.
AGAAAACTGTTTAAACTTTAACAAAAAAAAAAAGCCTTTTGTTGTTTTTTTTTAGCATTGAACTCTACATAAAGCTAATCAATTAGACTGAGCTGAAAATCCCTCATCCTATGCAGCTGTGAAACGGGGTGTAAAGCTGTTCCCTCTGCCTCTCCAGAAAGGTTATCGCCTTGTATCTTATTGCCTCTACCTGCTCCCCATTCACTGTGAACATGCACTGATTTGAATAAGTGCCGCTCCACGGGGCTCCCTTATCAGATCCCAGACTGGTGTGCCAACACAGCAGTATCAGGTACACACCATCTTTCCTCTCCGCAAGCCCCACAACCCCCCCAAAAAACAAAACAAAAAAAAACAAAAAACGAGAAAGTCAATGAAAACAAGAAAAGCAGATGAAACAGTGGTGAAGTATTGGGGGCCTGGTTATAATCGCACCAGTTACTGAAAAATGTAAAGTTCCCACCTTTTTCTGCTCACCTTTTGTGTGAGTGTGTGTGTTTTTTTTTCAATCAAATCAAGCTCATTTATTTCCGTTTATGAAAAAAAAAAAAATCAGGAAATGATGCGAGGAATTTCTTAAGTTTTTGTGTTGCCATAAAAATTTTTATAATTACACTTTATAATAAAAACACATTTTCAGATCCACTAAGGCGAAACAATTATCTGGCGGAGGCGTGCTTATTTTAAACGTTTTGTTTCATTAATAGCTTGCACCGGGACTTCCCCTCATAGCTCCTCGCAGAGCCACAGGAACAGAATTCCCTACAGATGGGACTGGTTTCCAGTCTCGTGTTGTTGTTTGCGTTTGCTCCACGAGGAGGAAAGAAAAAAAAAAGAGAGAGAGAGAGAGATAAAAAAAAACGGCGTCTCGGGAAGAGGCGTCAGTTAGTGAGGTTAGCGAGGGACGGTGAGCAAGCTGACCTCTGGAAGCGTATCCTCCTCGGGTAGGTTAAACGCGCGCAAAACGTATTCAGTAGCAAACAAACGCGCACGCGCCGAGGCCGCGCTCGCTTCCCCAACCCCCCTTTTCCCGCTCCTCTTAACAGGCTAACCTGCTCTCTTCATTAGGGCTGCTGTGGGGACTTATCACTGTGTAGTCTTTGTCCTTGCTATAATTGCCCTCTCGGCATGTCACCCCGCACCCACCCACTACCAGCACCATCATCATCATCATCGCAGAAGCTCCACATCCAGCCAGCCAGCCCCAGCGTCAGCTCCCCCGTGACAGGCCCTGGTGAGACGGCGGTGTAGGGAGCCTCTCCTGAGACCTGCTGATCGGCCCCTGAGCTCCGCTGCTATAGAGAGCCTTGTCCTAGTTAAAGCAGCACCGGCAGAAACACCACCACCCTCCTCTGTCCCCCACTCCCCTGATCATGCCGTCTGACCTGCCACTGACTAGCCCAACCTCCAACTTGGCTCATTTTCCTCTGATCTAACATTTATCAGCAGTCCGCCATGTCAAATGAAATATCCTACTTAGAATTTGTGACCAAAGGTAAGAATTTCTTTGATCAGATCAAAGCAAAACACAAGTATTATAAATAATAATCAATAGGTTCATTTTTATCAAACAGGTCCGGTTGTTGCACATTTATACCAAAAACCTGCTCTAGCGCGATCTTATTTAACTTTAACCTTCACATACAAATAAAGTTGACAATCCAAACTCAACTCTCAACAGAACAAACTGAATCTTAACTATATTTCATCTGTGCTAGACATCTACATGCACCACACAGCAGGCAGCCACATTTTGCAAAAGAGCCCGGTGCTCGGGCTTTCAACCAAGTTGAATGGCGCCATCTAATGTTCAGCAGAGAGAGTGCAACCCACAAGTGAGTGTTTCTTTGAGCTCCAGAGAAGACTTGGAGAAAACACGGCCGGCTATCTCATTGGGATGGGGGGGGAGGACAGCGTGCATGCCTTGAAATGACCATAAAAGTGGGCAGAGTGAACCGGTTAATTTGAAATTTAACTCTAACAGACAACAGGCTGTCGGTGTTGCAGCATAATCCTGACCTCGTGTTTGTTTTGCTGAATAAACAGAATAAGTGAATAAATGCATCTTCTTCATGTTCGAGCTGTGCGTTCCAACTCATCAAGCGCTGCTTTTTTTTTCTTCTTCTTCTTTTTTTTTCTCTTGTGGGGTAATCGATGTGTCGGCGTTTTCACGGCTGGCTGCGGGGGTTCAGACCTATACGCCTCCGCCTGCAGGGCCTCATCGGAACAGAGGTTAACGTGGGGCTGCGTCGGACAGAGCCGAGGCGCCGCGAATGACAGAAGGGTCTCAGACTTGTTACAATCGCGTGTTCTCCTGTCTTGACAGTCGGGGAAGCCTGAGTAGAAACTTACCCCCTTTTTCATATTGGTTGCACAATGAAATTTAACCCCCCTCTGCCTCTATTGGATGGTTCAGAATAGTCGTGTGCCTTTAAGCGCCAGCAGCAATACACCGACCCCTAGCCTTGTCGGATGTAAACACGGCATTATTTACTGGGGCCACAAACCAGGCTGGAAAGACGGAAAGAACCTGCGATGTGTGGCGCCGCGCTTTAATGACTTTGTTGCGCCACTTCTGAAACGTAAACACATTAAAGAGGACAGAGTGTCCCCGTCATCAAACTCAAAGCAGAGCAAGGATTATGCGAGCCCACACCCTTCGCTTGCTCTGGGTGGGCTCGCATCCTTCCAACAGATGCCTCAGTCAGGCTTCGGGATTTTTTGCTATCAGGGTGTTTTATGCGTCCCGCAAGGCTCCGAGACATTGAGGAGTGGCTACGGCACACCAAGGATCCCAGTCAAGGACGCGGGCGGCATCACTCACGCTGCCATTATTTGCTCATATTTAAAGCTGGAGATGTTCAGGGGTTACCTGAGGGACTCTGGATAGTGCGCACAGACGAGGTCGGGTGATTTCGGAGTCCGACGGGTGCGCTGAGCACTAAAGGAGGCGAGGCACAGGCCAGGCGGGAGGGAGGGAAAGAAAAACAGAGAGGGGCTTTATATATGTCAGCCCGGTTTATACCAGCCTTTTTATGGTCAAATATTTTTCCTCTTGTCACGGCTGGATAAGGAATCACCATAAGGTTGGGGAGCATGAATATTGCCCTTGAGGGCCCGCTGTGGCCGCTCCTTGTTTACGGTTGACTAGCAATCAGCCCCACCGATCCAGTACCAACCGGCCCCTCATCCATCCCCGTCAGCAATTAATCAATTAAACGGGCGGTGGGGAGGAGTGGAATCGGCAAGGTGTGTTAATACAATAGCCTGTTAAGGTTGATGTAATTTCATCACTAATGTCAGCCATTCATCACGGCTTATTATCTGTTTCGCATAAGACGATGGTCAATATCACTTCATAAATGGGAGAATCATGGGGATCCAGTGACATTAAGCCACCGAATAATGGCCAACACTGAACGAGGGCCAAAATTAGGAAGCGAGGTAACTCAAACAACTATATAAAAAAAAAAAGCTACTGCGAGAGATTAAGCACCGATGTGTGCAGTTGACCTGTGGTGGGAAATGACCCAGGGAAACAAGCAGCTGATTACAGTGCTCTTGTCTATCTGATGGCATATTTTCACCAAAAATGGGAATCACAAATTCAAACAGAGATAAAAGCATGGTTTAAATGCCATTGTAGCATCAGCTGGCTTTTATACCAACTCTGAAACCAAGTTAGTGTTCATCCGACAAACGTGTAAATAGTCGACGGTGTGTAGGCGGGGGACCTGTGCGCTACTGTGCCTGCTGTGTGTGGGCCAGGCAACATGTGATACATAAAGTGAGAGTGGAGTTTGGCGCGTCGATTGCCTTGAGCTGCCTGAATCCAAAACATAGAGGTTTTTGGATTGGAGCCTTTGACAGACGACAGTTTGTGCTCATATTTCATAACTTCAAAATACCACAATTGCAATAGACCCCCCCAAAAAAAAATTTTGAAACTTCAAACAGCACATTCATAAGACCTGCTAGAAAGTTTTGCCATTTTGAAAAAAAAACAAAGATATAAAAGAGATCAAGTTCATCCATAAAATGATTCTTGTGTGCTTCAAAAACAAAAAACTCATTTTAATTATCATAATCATATAATATAATCAGATAATTATTTGAGATCCAGTGAAACTGCTTTAACAGATTTAATGTCTTTCTTCACCTGATAACAATTTGTCACATTAAAGCCACACATTTCAGTAGATTTTACAGGGATTTATGTGACAAACGCTTACAGAGTCGTGTAAAAATTTTTATGTGGAAAGAAAATGATCCATGGAGCTAAGTTTGCTTGACAGAAATAAAATCGTAAAAGTGTAAGGTCCATTTGCGTTCAGTCCATTATGTTCTGATAACGTTGATTAAAATATAACACAGCCAGCTGCCTTAAGAAAAACCCTCAACATAAAGATAGAGCTACAATGGATTTGTTTAGAGCAAAGAAGATTCACATGCTAGAATAGCCCAGTCAAAGTTCACAGTTAAATCCAATTGAGAATCAGCAGTGAGACTTGAACATAGATGTTCAAAAATGCTCTCCATCTGATCCGAATGAGCTTTGGCCTTTTTCATAGAAAAAAGGGCAAACTTTCAGTTTGCAGATGCATAAAACTGGTAGATACGTCCACCTAAAGCCTGAATGGTAAGGTGGTTCTACAAATGAAACTTTTTTTTCTATTGGTCTGATCTGTGGTCCAATTCTGATTAGCTTCCTGTCTTCAGTTTCGAATGCAGCTTTTCTTACTTATTAACTAGTTTTGTTTGGTACTTTACACTAAGCATTTTGTAATGATTGTGTTGTAAAGTCTACTCCCACTTCTCAATTATGCACTACTTAGTGTTGGACTACGACATAAAATCACAATAAAATCCAACGACATTTGCGGCTGCAACGTAACAAGACGTGGAACATCTCAAGGGGCTGACGCGACACAATCGCACAAATAAATGCAGCACATAATCAAGGCAACTACAACAAATCCATCACGTTGATCGGACAGCGCAAGCTGGCTGCCATCCAGCTCCGAGCAGAAGGCCAGAACTTGCACCGTGTGCCGGGGCCCTCGTGCTACTAACAGCCTGGGTCAGATGCGAGCAGCATTCCCTATGCCCAAGCCAGAATTTCCCCATCACTCCCAGCAGGAACATCAGCTCAATTATGATGATGGCAATGAGTGATAGTGTTTTACCTCTCCCCTGTCGCCCAAATAAGTCTGGCAATCACAATGAGAGAGATGGTGGAGGAGAAAGAGGGGCCGAGACAGAGACGGAGATAGCGGCGTCACCCTCGGTGAGCTACAAGCAACCCGGATGCCAGTCTCTGGGACGGTATCAAACAACCCGGCGGTAGACTCGGCATGAATATAATCTATACCTACAGGAAGTCAATTAAAAAGTGCCAGGGGAGATTAAGAGTGGCTTGACAGCTTTTCGTCAGGCCACGGGTTTGTCTGAGAGAAACCGGCATGTTGCGTGTCTGGCGTGTGAGTGGAAGGTAATGCGTGTGTGCGTGTGTATGTGTTGGTAGCAAAGACAAGTTGGAAAGCAGGCGGTGGTGGCAGCAGAGGGAGGACACCATCGGCGAACACTTTTAAAAGCCCTCTCATGAATATTAAAAAGGCCCTTGGCAGTCGGCTGCTCGGCTAGAAGTTTGCAAACCAGCGTAATGTGTCTGTTTGCGTTGAGGAAGAGCTCAGTCCGGATATCAATTAAATCAAGCACCGTCACTCTGATGGTCCTCTCAATGGAGGCCCATTCCCGTCTACACATCAGCCCAGCTTTGTGTCAACCATCCATCTCCCCTTCCACCCCCCTCAGACTCCCTCCCCCATGTCTCCGTTTGCTCTCTCCCCTCTTCGTCTCTCAAGCAGCCGGTAACCGAAGGCACAAATTACTCTCCCCTCCACCTTTAACTCCCACTAAATCTTTCGCCTTTTCCACTTTGCTGAGCCGGGATATTTTATTCCTCCATCAAATATGCACCCCATTAATTAAGTTAAATTACTCCTGACTGCCAAATATCCCCTTGCCCCGATGGGTGTCAACACGGAAATGCACGACTGTGAACCCGCCGTGACACGGCCCCAACACTTAAATGTGAGTTACGGCCCTTCGCGGGAGCCCCATCCACGGGCAGATTACCAGACACTTTGGTGCTGCTGGAATTAAGCACCGCGCGTTCCTTCCCCCCACCTCCGCCCGGCTTTTTTAATAAGAGCACAATGGATGACACACGCACTTCTGACGATGAGCGGACTCATATTTTAATTACAGGCCTTTTTTTCATCTGCCTCTCACTTCATCTTTTAATTGCTGCTGTTAATCACTCATTAACTTCCCCTCTCTCTCGCTCTTTATTTTCTTTGTGCGTTCGTAAAGCATTCTTTTACCTTTTACTTTCACACATCTTGTCGCGGTACAAACCCAAACTCTATCTACAAATAAGACAACGTCTGAAGGCAGCTGGGTGCACTGCATTTTATTGTAGGTATCAGATTGAAGGGGGCTCAATATGAATGAATGTTTTGTTTGTAAAAACATTGTTTGAGTTTCTCTACCACAGTGGTCCCCAAAGTTGAGGTAAAGACCCCGTTGGAAAGATCATCACCAGAAGTGAAAAGTAAATAAGATGCAAGTAGTAAAAGGATATGATTGCTATAATTGATGCACTGATGAGCAATTTTACTTATTTTATACATTTTGGTGTCTGAGCTACAGACTACAATCTTGCACTTTTTCATTTTTGTTTATTCCATAAGTATATCACATAAAGGAGCTACAGGTTCTCTGGCAGAAGTTATCATTTTAAATTCAACTGAAAGTGAAGGAGTTATAAACATATCTCTACATTAAAGCATGCATTGCCAACCTTTACCAATTTTTTATTAAAACTGCAACACAACTATGTAGTTTTAGAGAACAGCTATCTAAATCCACAAATTCTTGAGACGCCCTCTAAAGACATGTATAAATGCCTATTTCAACAGTTCAAACAGAAAATATATCTGAATATGCATTCATACACATACAGTGGAAACCGTCTTAAGACAACAGCAGAACCTAATATCTGCAGGCTTTCTTATTCCAACACTTGGGGGTTCAACCAATCGGCGCCATTTTTCCTTGGCACTGTACACAGACCAGCCAATAGCATGTCAAGTAGCATCGCACCAAGGTGTTTCCGCTTCGTAGGATGCATTTCCTTTCAAAGATTTTAGATGCGCTCTAAAAAATCCTCGAATAGGCAAATATTTCACAAATGATGTGGAATCACGTTCTACAGGAAAATACACAAATGGCTGAATCCGCAAGGGTTCAATGTATGCTGCTTGTTACGACCAAAAATGGTGACAGTTTGTAGCTTTGACACATTAATGAAAAAGGATGGGGGTGAGGCTTGTCCAGACATTTTGATACCAGACCTGCCAATCAGAAATTAGAGTCAATTAAGACAAAATTGGCCAATTTTGAGGTTGGGTTAATCAAATTTTCTATTTCTATGTACAACAAAACACTCTCACTGCTTTCAAATGTGTATCTTCTCATTATGCCGCTTGTAAAACATGTATGCATAAGTAGGATAACATCGTCATTCTGTGGGTAGGAAGCTGAAAACTTTCAAAATGGCAATCTATCACATGAAATCCTATAAGAACACATTATAGTTTGCAGTTTTAAGGCGACGAAATAGGAACGGCCAATAAGAGCAAAGACTTATTCATAACCAACCTGGTTTAAGAAAGTGTGCCTTTCTTCCCTTCATCGGTAGAGGATGTAGAGTAATTTCACTCACGTTTGCTAAAAAATATGCTGGGAACAAAAGAAGTTTACTTTAAGTAGAGTGATTACTTTGATCATGCACAGCTCACACAATGGCCTCTTAACTTCAACAGTCCTCAAGAGCTGTAAAACACACCATTACGAGCTAACGCGCAGCATCGCCTCCTTACTTTTACTACTGATTTGGCCGCTTAGCGTCTGGACCGAGAGTTTGTTTTGCTTTGTCTTTGATTAAAGGAAAAATGGTTTGATTATGAAGCCCCCAGGCCCCCGTTGTGGGCCCGCGACAGAATATGAGACTGTTATTAAAACCTAATGGGACTGAAATGCTGACGGAGAGTTCTCTTTTTGTCTCTCGAGCTCAGAGATGCTGAGTGGGGTCCTATTCTGATTCTTCAAAAAGAGTCTTTTGCCCAACCAGAGACGGACGGAGCAAGCAAGACCATCTCCCTCAAGTACTCGTGCGGCGTAATTTGAAACACAAATTTAATAACGCTCATTGCCTCTTCTGTTCGCTTTTACAACACAAACTTAACTAATGAAGCCATGTATTTTTCGTCTCTTCTGCTGAGAGTTACCTGTACGGGCGCACAGCTTATGAATATGTAAAAAGTCTCGGGATTGTGCTTCAAGGTAAAAAAATAAATAAATAAATAAAAGGTGAACACGGGGCCCGTGGAAATGCACTGATGCATCAGCGCTGTCTGAATTTCTTTCCCTTCTCTTTTGCCTTTCTCCGTGTGAGCAAGTGTGCCCGGGTTAGAGTGTGTTTCTATTGCAAAGAGCATTAATTTTACAAACATCAGCCTAAGGCTACTAAACACATCCAATCCATTATGCCGCGCTTTATCGTGTTATGGTGGTGGTGGTGGTGGTTGGAGGGTGGAGGGGTTGTGGTGGTGGTGGTGGTTGCGGAGGGGGGAACGGGCTGTAAAGCTGTCTCGGTCATAAAGAGCGATCGCGGCGCCGAGTCAAACCAGAACGCACAGCTCTCCGAGCCGTACGCGCAGCCCTCCTTATCATCAGAGCTGCTCCGTCACATACTTAACCTTTCCAGACCAGCCTCTCTGCATTATTTTCCAAATGACCTTTTGCCGTTACTTCTTTCATTTCCCATAATGGCGCACTAAATTTAGTTAAACACATTAGAGCAAAATGTGTTTATTTTGGCGAAGGGTGGTCCGCGCTGACTGACAAGGACCGCGTGTCCAGCGCTGAGACTCTTAAAGTCTCGGAGGCTGCGAGCGTTAATTTGTCTTCCTGACAGGAAGTGCCAGGTGCTGCGTCTGAGGAAGAGAAATTACGGGAGATAGATCAAGCAAATAGATGGGAAATTCTTGTAAAAGTTGCGTTTGCGTATTTTTTATTTTATTTTATCTACCCCTGTTTAAACTTTTGACAGATTGCGAGTTACTGCGTGCTCCGGCACCCTCCACAATTATCACTAGGAGACCTAAATGAGCATGGAAAGTACATCTCAATTTTGCAATTGTTCTAGCAGCAAAAGTTGTTTTTACACAGAATACGGCACTGGTTCTTCTGAAAGCAGCTGCTTATTAGACTCATGCACATGCTAATTTTTACAGCTTGCTTCAAGCGTATGTTTCAAAACAATAATAGCTTTAAAAAAGTGCTTGCTGGAACTCTTCTGTTAGCTGAGCAATGCTTCTTTGCTTCATGGCAAAAGTCTTAAAGCAGAGACTTGAGGGAAAAGTTCAGAATTTGTGTTTTTGCCACTATGCACAGCGGCAAAAACGTAACAACAGGTGGGGGAGGGCAAAGGACGTTTTTGCACAATATGCAACTAAAGAAACACTAAAGAAGCACCAGCACAAAAAACGTGACCAGTAGGTTCCTTGGACCAATTTCCTTTTTACCACCACAGTTTTACTTTAACAAGGAGCTAAAAAAATTAAAGTTTTTAATTTTTAACTCCTTGAATGTTTTCAAGGAGCTTCAGCCATCTTGAGATAGGATCACAGTTTTTGTCTTCAAACAAGTGCGTCTTTGGCTCATTTAATATATCAAATGATAAAATATTGCCTTGTTTTTTTTTTTGACCCCACATTGGTAAATTTGGTTTAAAACCCCCATTGTTTTCATCACTAATTTAAAGTCTATCAGTTATGATCAAAAGAAAAAGTAAAGCATAAACGACTAAAGATCCTTCAGTTACTTTTACCTTGTAGAATAAGTTGTGTGTGCCGAAAAGTGTGATTTTGATTTTTTCTCTCTCTCTCTCTTTTTAAGCATTTTCTTAAAGGCATACGTTTCCTCAAGTGAATAAATGTTCTCCAGTCAAAGCTTGATGTTCTTTTAAACTTAGCGTAAGATGATTTATTTATTTTAAGAACTTTCATGCATATTTACCACAGGATGCTGACTAAATTTTCACACTTCTCTGGACTCTATTTCTTTTACAGACAATTGTGTAATGAGTAAAAAGTAAAAAGGTTTGTTTAATTATCTGTACACAACACACAACAAGGTAGGTTCAAAAGCTACAGCACGGTTAAGAAGTATTGCACTAGATGTTTGGTATCTAGATCAACTAAGATTCCTCATTTTTGTATAATAAAGTATGATGTTTTAGTATTTACTGAACAGGTTATTGTTAAAAAGAAAATTTGTTCTCAATCAACTTACATGGTTATACAAAAGTAAAATGATTAATTATATATATATATATATGAGTTACTTTGGATTTACACTGAGCATAAATTCTTTAATACAGTTTGTGATCAGTGATAACCTTTTTATTTAACAATAATAACACTTTATTTGGAATCTAAACAATCTGCAGTCTAAGGTAAACAAAATAAATAAATCAATCAACTTCACGTCAGTTCAAAAGGCCAATAGAGAAATCCGCAAACACAAAAACAAATGAAATTATAATCATTTCAGTATGTTTTAGCCTCATAAAACACCCAATATGGTTCCAGTTAGTTATTGTTTTTGCCCATTAATTAACATTTGTGTTTTATTACACTTCACAAAAACGTTTCCTCAGTTTCAGCTTTTTGGTATTTCGTTTAGTTTTAGTTAATTATAATAACCTTGAAACTCACATAGTTATCTGGGCTTAAAGCTGAAAAAACATTCAAATCAAACTCCACACGTTTCCAGAAGTCTTGTAAAAGTTGCGTTTGCGTATTTTTAATTTTTTTATTTTATCGACCCCCATTTAAACTTTTGACAGATTGCGAGTTACTGCGTGCTCCGCCACCCTCCACAATTTCAGAGTTCCAGCTTATAAACAGCTGGAACGCTGCTTATAAGCGTATGGAAGGTGTTATAGAACCAACTTTGGGCGACTCTTTAAAAAGCTCTACCAGCAACATAAACGCACAGCCGGGGTATCACTCCACCATCCCTCAGCAGCCTGCAAGCAGCAGCTCCTTTCACAGTCCTGCTGCATGAGCGGAGGGAGGAGCGGTGGTGGCGAGGGGGCTGAAGGGATCTTAGCGAAATCACTAATGTACGTGATGATTAAGTGTAACTCAAATACCGAGTGTGTTGTTCGTAGGCCTGACAGCCCGTAATTTGCTGTATTATATTCTGCGGTTTTAATTGCACGCCACCAACGTGTCCCTCTGACACGTTATGAAGCGATGATGTACAATTATTTCGGGGCGGCAGGAGATCAGCGGAGTGACATTATAATCATCCTCATAGGGATCCCTCTCTTCATCTGCAACAGCCATTAATGTTTTAATAGGAGGAAAGAAGGAAGGAAGAAAAAAAAAAAACACATAAAAATAGTTCTCAGGGACTTCTAACCAGAATCTGTTTGAGGATTATAGAGAATCACGTCGGGTGGGGGCGGCGGAGGAGACGGAGAGGGTGTGTGGACAGACAATAGAGGGGCTGAGTTAAGTGACGGCTTTCTCTGGATAAGCAGCGAGCTAAGATGCTCCTCCGCTGTCACCGCCGGGGCCTCACGCTCCTCATACGGGCCCGGGCATTAAGGCACATTACAAGCAGATGAGCCACGCAGGGCGGAACTGATGGGCTATTCTGGGAACAAACCAGACAATCTCACACGACATAAAAACCCCTGACACGAGTCGGCCCCGGCCCGTTAACAGTCAAATCACACACACATGAAATCACCACTACATATACACACACACATATATATATATATATATATATATATATATATATATATATACACACACGCCCACCCCCACACACACTCTGCAACACCAAGTTAAGGAGAGGGAGAGGAACAAAACTTTTTTTGTAGCTTGGGGGAAACTTTTTTTGTGTGTGTTGGCAGAAAGATGTTGGTTTTAAACAGTTGTTCAAATTTCTCAAGTGACACTCGGGGGAACGGGAGAGTAGAAAGGGGGGTGGGGGATTCGTGACCCATAATCATAAAACGCCGATCCACATGAGGACAATCGGCGTCCGCGGCGGATGCTGCTCCCGCTACCGGGGCCCGAGCCGAGATATTAAACCAATGCTTCAAAGCATTTAGACTGTTTATCCATAATTTAACACTTACAACAGCACTGGACGTCCGCTGCATCTTTAGGGAGGACAAGAGAGCGGGAGCTGGAAGTGCTGAATCCACGGCCTTTCTGCCAGATGATGGAGGAGAGGAAGAGGAGGCTCATTAAGTAGCCAAGCCCCACTGTGGACAAAAAAAAAAAAAAAAAAAACACCAGGAGGAAACGCAAGATTCTGCCATCCTTTTTCTTTTTCTCTTAACCAATTAAATTTGAAGAATCTGATCTTGCATGCTAACAGCCAATTTGTGTTTTTCTGCTGGTTTTTTAGATCTAAAGAATTCTTTATAGGCAAATTAAGACAAATAAGGCTTTTCAAAAAGAAAAACAAAAGTAAGCAGATAGATATGTAGGACAGCGAGAGCATTCAAGGCCTTGGGAAAGTATTCACACCCCTTCGATTTCCCAGAGTTAACACAGGTGCAAGCCTCATGGGGTTTCTCTCTATAAGCTCAGTCAGGTTAGACGGAGCATTTGTAAGCAACAGTATTCACATTTTACCTCAGATTCTCAGCTAGAGTTAAGCTTGAGACTTTGACTGGGCCATTTTAACACATGAATAGGTGTCGATCAAAACCATTCTGTTGTAGCTCTTCCCGGGAGTACGAGAAGCCTCAGACTTTCTCCTGGACAGGTTTAATATTCAGGTGTGATGATATCCGTGCGTCTCCCAGTTTTAAGCTAGCCTCTGCAGAGACAAGGTGGTTCTTTCCTGCCGCTCTGCTTTTTGATGCTTTTCCACTCGTTCGCTCCACTTCTAAAGAGACTCGCATCATCACACAGTATGTGGTTATCCTTACAACATATGATAGGTCAGCGTACCACCTCTACATTTATGATCTCGCTGTAGAGATGCAAGCTGGTTAGGTAAACATTTATTTTTACAGTGATAACTATGACTTTCTGGCGTTTCAAAAATGTTAATATGTACCCTGATCCTGTTGTCTGAACTATTTCTTACAAGTAGATTTGCTTTATTTTTCACATCACAAAAAAAAACTAAATCTCACCAAGTATTTTTTTGTTTAGTTTCTAGAGCAAATGTTTTACTAAACTTGAATCAAGACAAAACTGCTTTACAAGTGACTTTTCAGCAAGATACAGCAGCTTGTTTTAAGTCAATGATTCCCTAATATTGATGAGAGAAGTACTAATTCAACTGGCAGATTATTTCACATCTAACATGGGAAAAATGTATTATCAAAGAAATATGACTGTGAGTGAAAACGTAGAACTTTTTCATCGGTAACAAGGAATTATTGATTCAAAACAAACTCCTGAATCTTGCTAGGTTTTGTCTTATTTTGAGATATTTGCACCATAAAACTAGATCAACAATACTTGTTATTCTTTGGTTTTTTTGTAGCGCACTTTTAATCAGTGCTGCAGGGTTAGGGTTCTGTCTAGCTGCATAAAAAATGCCAACTAAAGAGACGATACATGGAGCAATAAGCTGAGTTTTGTGATTCATTTTCGGCATGCTCAGATCTGAATTTACAAATTGGCCATTAAGATTAGAAAAGTTCATTTTGACAGCCATCATTGTCATGCAAAATCAAGGCAAACGCTTTCTGCTTAACATTACTTGTCCACCTTCCTCCTAACATTTAGTCCTACGTTTTCTCCACAAAAAGATCAAACCTTTCCATCCGTTTGTTTCGGGCTATGTGTTTCCTTCTTTCTTTCTTTGTTTCCACAACTGTGAAACTCTGTAGCTCCTCCAGAGTGACAGTGAGCCTCTTGGCTAAACTTTATAGGTTTGTTTTTATTATTATTATTATTATTTGTGCAGTATTTTAAAAATGTATCCATTTCCTTCCAGAAACTGAATTAGAATTATATTTCCAGATGTGGAAAAGTTTAATGGATGTGAATACTTTTGCAGGCTACAACAGAGAGAAGCAAATGAAACAACGAGACGGCAGCCAAATGCCCGTGAAGTGAATGGCGAGCAGGACGCTGACTGCCGTAATCAGCTTTGATTGGCAGCGTGGTCAGGGGTTCTAATCTGTCTTGGCCCTGCATTTGCATTTCTTAATTAAATGCCAAAACAATATGATCTTTAACTATCAACAACTCCCCCCAGGTTCCCGGGAAGAGAAAAGCAGCGGCAGGCAGCTGCTAAAGCGAGGCGGACAGCCGAGGTGCCGCGCGTCCGTTCATTCAAAGAGTCAGAGGCGAGGTAATCCTCCAGTCTGGAAGTTTAACAAGGAAGACGTGGCGATCAATGGAAGAGCAGAAATCTTTTTTTTTGTTGTTGTTGTTATTGTTCTCCCTCCTTTTCTTTGGGAAAAAGGGATAGGAAATGATCTGAGCTGAAACAAAATGACGATAAATGCTATGGAGGCAAAGGAAAGTTTATCAATGATTAATGAAAACCATAAACCAACACTGCATGGGGAAAAAAAAGGAGTCCAAAAACAAAGTGGTGAGTTAATTGACATGATGAAGTGTGATTGCGCCTAAAAATTCCCCCAAAAACATCCGTTTCCTGAAGTAAAACGCCTTCATTCCCTTCACTATGATCTCACTTTTTCTGGGTCACCCCCCCCCAAAAAAAACTAAAACAAAACGGCTAATAACATCCCACATTACACCTGATCCATTGCCACGCATTAGTACCATGCTTTACATTCAGATTAGGGACGTATCAAAGTGTGAAAAGTTTTGGGGGGATGAAAAAAATTTAACAACAGCAAAAAAAAAAGGCAAGGCCGGGTTATGTGTATGTATGGCTCTGGCCTTAATGAGGTTGTTGCTGGGAGTTTCTTTGTGTTTGCTGCTCTTTAGTCAAGCCGAGGGATGGCCTGGTGATCAGTCAGTCCTGAAAGCACACACAGGGCCGATTTGTCACCGGTGGCTGGCACTGGCAGCACGCGGCTCCTACAGCCGCATGATTTGTGAAACCTGGGGTTGTATTTAGTAGTCCCATTTAAAAGCATATTGGAGAACCGCTCCAGTCGTACGCGCATGTGTGTGTGCGCGCGCACGCGCTGTAAAGCGAGACGCTTGGTCAAAGCCCAACATGTTTGCTGCACTTGGGAGAAGCGGGTTTTCAGATGTGTGTTGGTGGTTGGGGTGTGTGTGCGTGTGTGTGTTGGGGGGAGGGGGGGAATGTTCAGGGCTTGTGAAACATGAGCCTCTCCTCTCATTAAAGGAGATGGTGTGTTTAAAGCAAAGCTTGTTGGCTCCTGCTGTAATATGTTTGCGAACATCAGCGGGAGCAAATAAACACATTTGCTCTGCTCAACTTTGGAGGAACAAAAATAAAAAAGAAATAAGTAAATAAAAAAGAAATCTGCCTGCAACCAGACCGAATGACACCAGTTTACACACACACACACGCCCACCCCCCCACACACCCAAAAAAATGAAATAAATTTAAAAATCGCACAGAGAGAAACTAACGGCTCTCTTCCGACGTGTATGCTTTAGCAGAGTACGTCCCGGAGAACGAGCACCTGCAGAAACTTCAGGAAAAAAAAAAAAAGGTTGAAAATCCCACAATTTACTCTATTCCCCGGCTGTGTGTTAAACAGCTTAACACGTTTATTTGAACATGGCAAAGCTGTGAGGAGGTCTATCACGGGAATGGAGGGAGCTGAGCACAACATATGGTCAACATGCAGGGGGTACGGCGTACCGCCGGAACAGCCGTACTCCTCAACTACTGGGTATTTATAGCCTTGTGGTAACCTACATAAACTTCCAATTAGGATTATTTGTACAGCTGGCTAAATAATCTCTCTCACCTTATGCTGAGAGGAAAGTTGATGCAGATGATTGTTTTTTCCCCCCCCTTTCTTTTATAATAAAGAATCCCACAATATTAACGCATTTTCATGTTATTTTTGGACTGCCGATATTCAGACACGAAGCAATAAGTGCACACAGACATACAGTACATAATGTCAAGTGTTTCACTTCGTAGCTTAATCAGTTCAATTCTGTTGTTGGCGGTTTTAAACAGATTAAAATAATGACGACGAGGAGGATTATTTTTGCACCGTTCAGAGTTCTTTGAGAACAGGAATTTGCTGATAAGGACTCCCAGCTCAAAACTTCATTTAAATCAGTGCCGTGTAAAAGCACAACGACACAGTCGGCGAATATCATGAGCTTAAAGTAAAAGCTAGCCGCTTCACAAGATTCCTGACATATTTTGAGGAAACCTCGGAATTCCTGTTTTCTTGTTTTCACAATTGAAGCAGATTTCACAGATCTCAAACTGTGTATTTAATATAATTTAATCAGTTCACATGTGACTAGCCTGTGGGTTGAATGCTTAACCTACGGATTAGTCATTAGCACATTTAGAACCATATACACAAGTTTGATTGACAGCAATAAGACCCTCCTCCTGGCTCTGATTGTTGTTTTTGATCGGGACGGGTTTCTTCAGACATTAATAATGGCACTGGAAGGAGGTAGAGGAGCTCAAACTTTCCTCAGATTGTCCTTGTTACAGTCATTGACATGGTGACGGTTTTAACAAATATGTACGAAACATATTTCGCAGACATTATCATTTCTTGAGTTTCTTCAGAGACTCTGTTTCAGTTCATTTAACAAAGCTCGCATCAGGACCCAAATCGATACCTGTGATCAAATCGGGACATCTCTAGATTAAAGGAACACTATTTTCTGACGTTCATAAACCCGATGGTTCCATTTCTCTCTCACGCTGGGTTGGCTTTTAAATTCACCTGAGACAAATACAATCTAGGCAGGCTATAATACAGATAATTTTGTAGTTCACACTTCATAGAGCGGCGCTCGCGGAACAAATCCTGGCTTTTGATGATTTGTTTCCATCTCAAATTGACAAAACGGCCTACACTTTGGCAGCTGCTGCGGATACAGTTCCTCCTGAGACATTTCTGCAAGTTCTGCTTATGCATGTAAAAGCTTGTTTATTCGCCACCGCCGTCATCTGAGTGAAGGGCTTCTGAAGGAAGGAAGCTAACCAAGAAGTGTTTTAGCCACACGAAAACCGACTCTTGTCACTCACCCACAAATGTCACATTTGTACTCTCGCATCCCGAGATGCCTCTTCACGTGGTTCCGGGCGTCTCCCAGCTGAGCAGTGGCAAAGTTGCAGATCTTACACATGAAGGGCTTAGATCCTGCAAAGCAAATCAGACGCAACAATAAGAAAAAAAAAAAAAAAAAAAAGAACGAAAGATTTTTTTTTTTTTTTAAAAGACATATGTCTCTAATTCAGCACCAATAAAAACTAGAGTCCCACTTCAAGTGCCAAGCAGCTTTTCTTTCACTCTCTATCTATCCTTGTCACTCTCCTTCATCTCCTACCGACTCTTTCTTTGCCTGTGGATGTGTAAATTGGATTCCAAAGGTCAGGGCGAATACGTAAATCAATTCTGGGTGCACTCGCTACCTCCCATTCCATCATTAAAGCACTAATCACTCTGGCGGGCTTCTCAGGGAGGTTTCCTCCTAATTATTGTCATTAATAAGTCCGGAGGGCGGGGTAGCGTTTGAGAGAGTGGCAAAGCTTCTCTTCGCCATCCATCATTTAACCGCAGAGCAGTGAGGGCAGATGCCTGCACTATCTGTGTGATGCATGAGCAGCCACCAGCTCAACTTAAAGGGAGCATTCTACACAAAAAAAAAAAAAAGTCACCTTCTGTGAATTCGAGGGGATACATTTGGATGTCTGATGTCAAGAAATTAGTCCGGTACGTTCCAAAAACATCTCCTTCAGTTAGAGTCTGCAGGGAAGTGTTTATCATTTTTATGCAGTTGTGCTTGTAAGTTTGCGTAGCCTGGAAGAGTTTAAACTTTTCTGCTTTTCTACCAACATGACTCTGATCAAAAGCGTATCGTGACAGAGAAGGCCCCTCCAGAACCTTCAGTTTCTCCTGCTGTAACCAATCGAAGGTCGAGAGCAAATCATTTTCCAGTAACCATCTTTGTTGTTAATTTTGACTCACTTCCCTGTAGTTTCTTGGGTCTCAAATGCTCCACCTCCATGTTTCACAGTAGGAATGTAGCATTGTTAATCATAGACCTTGTTGATTCATCTCAAACTGAAGCAATCATGGCCGTAAAGTTCAGTCTTATTCCTCAACAAATTCTGAGGCTTGTCTTGTCACGTTGGTGTGTAGAAATAGCTGTTTCCTGGTTACTCGACCTTCCAGCGCAGTCTTTCTTCATGTGCATCGTAAAGTGGCTTGGAGTGGAGAGCCCTGTGTGACATTTGAAGTTAATTTGTGGGGGGATTTCTTTTCATCCTAAACAATTGATATTGCAGTTGTGGCTGAAACTTTAGTTTCTACCTGGCTGATGTTTAGTTTCAGAAGAATCCCCCATTTTCCTCTTCTTAATAAGAGGTTGAGCACCTCTGATTGACATTTTCAATCTCTTGGAAATAATTTTATATCTTTTTCAATCATTAAATGGTCATGCTACCGTCTATGAATTTTTCATATTTCTTAAACGGAGACCAAATCATTGGAAACTGGACATAACCTTTAGATTTAGGCATTTTTATGATTGTCACTACAATCTTACATACACTGAACTACAAAAATAAATAAACCGACATGAAACTACTGAAGAACAAGTGTATGAAATTGAAGTGGGGAGGGGCAAAATGGTGACGTGTGTGAACGAATTGGTGACAGGACGAATTGGCCCAGAGGGGACAAAAACTTCAGCCTGATTTAAACTTCTTAGTCCTCTTTACCGCATATAATGTGTGAAGCTTTCCATATTTTCATATAAAAACAATTCAACAATTTGTGAAATGAACTAGTCCCTCCTGCAACAAAGCTCTGGGTGACGCCCAGCACTGTGTGAAGACCTTGGTTGTGCAGGCCGGCAGGGACAATAAAGCTCTGTGTCGGAGGCT
The DNA here is from genome assembly GCF_001444195.1 of Xiphophorus couchianus. Lineage (NCBI taxonomy): Eukaryota > Metazoa > Chordata > Actinopteri > Cyprinodontiformes > Poeciliidae > Xiphophorus > Xiphophorus couchianus. Next base: position 27,402,499 of record NC_040232.1, read on the forward strand.
GGCACCACGCGCACAGCAGATGAACAAAACAAATCTTACATTATGAGGAGAAATTTTAAAAAAAACACCAAAGGTTGTTGTAAAGAAATTTAGCGACGAGATATCTCTGCTGTTTTCATATTTCGGAGGATTTTTCTAATAACAAGGATGCGAGAACTATGTTGATATTCCGCTGAAGAACACTTTCTGTTCGGTTTTCTTCTTCACCTGAGCACACAATGCAGAAACCAGCTCAGTATCGCCCTCTAGCAGTCTATAGTGGATAAATGTAGAACTTTTAAGTGACATACTGAACTAAAAATAATCTGTAAATGGGTGGATGCCTGTCTATAGGTATCTTCCAACACCGTAGGGTATTCTTATTGTATTATATGCATCAAAATGAAAACCTATACATCAGAGCTACTGTATGCCATTTGTATAGCTACAAATAGCCCTAATTACCATTTATTTAAGGTTAATTACACATACACAGTGAATAATTGAATGAATAAAACCCCGGTAAACAAGTCATGGTTTCTTCCACTTAATTTCTGTGTAAATCTTTGTTCATCATTTTATTCTTTTTGTGATTTATGTATTACTGTATGTTTTAATAAAGTCGTGTCAATGGAGAATGTCTGTCTCAGCACCATTTATTTACACTATAATAAGTTAAAACATGGTATGTTCTCACTGGATGTCCGTTATGCAAATTCACTAATGACCATTGTATGCAATGGAGTGAAATGTAAATATTTGAAAACTGAGGAAATACACCATATCTCAAGATTGGTATATTTAGAAAAAATAAAACGCCTAAATCCAATATTATTATAATTTATTTTGTACCTACTCTTCATAGAGCCTCCCCAAAAAACATAAATTAAGCATATGCGTACGACGAAGTCAAATGTAGAATTTGTTAGCAGGCTGAGCCGAATTTAGGCTGGCATGACACAGTGCGACACTTCACTCTAAGTGGCAGCCGGGTATGATATCCACGCATGCATCTTTGAGCAAACCCTCACCCTCTGCCAGCGAATATCCCAAGACGTTCTACAATATTTATTCCAGGGGCAGCTGCTGATTTGATTAAGCACTTTGTGTAGATTACTAATTCGTTCATACACGGTTCACTTGCTGTGAGCTGGAAGTACGACACATCGAATTTTACGCCAGTAACGAAGATTGAAAGGCAAGCTTGTGCTAACAAGGTCCATAAACACAAGGGACAAGAGAAAGAGGGTGTGTGGAGGGGGGAAAGCGGTGGAGGGGGGGCGGTGCACATGGCCAGCCTCTTCATTTCACATATCTCTGCAGTACACTACACATATTTACATAGGCATAAACACAGGAGCTAATAAAGACAGGGAAAAACTTATTACAGCCCCAATTGTAGCTGCAGACTTCACACCCAAACGCCGAGAAATCACACACAACAATACTGCCGTCGACACCTAATAAAAAACAAAACGACAGTCGCACAGGGTCACACCACACCCACCATCACACCTACATGCAGTTTCAGAGCCCCGCCTCACAGCCGAGCTTTATGTTCCCAAAACACATTGGCCACTGAGAAAACATAAAGAGACAATCGTCCTTTCTTCCCTTCTCACTCACACACTTTCAGACACATCCAACCTAAAGTTGAGAAGAGAGAGAGAGAGGCGTGTGGGGAGATGATTTGTCCAGATGGCTGGCTGAGCATGAAACATGGCAGAGTAGAAAGAGAGAGAGAGGGATGTACTGTCGCCTCCACCCCACACAACCCTCTTCAAAAATCTTATCACATTAATACTCCACCACTCTACTTAAACAGCCTCCCTGAAACTGAAATTGACCATCAATGCGGTGTCATGTTAAATTAATATTGCCATCCACACAGGGGCAATGTGGCTGCTTCACATCCCAGATGAGACAGAGAATGACTAATTCATTTCCTGAGAGGAGAGAGAAACCTCATGCAATGTTTCACCTCACATATCGTGATGTCTTAAGCTTTTTTTTTTTTCTTTTTTTTTTTTTACATGCCACACACTTTCTGCCGTAGCCTTCAGCTTTCAGGTTTGGAGGAAAATAAGAATAAAAACATGTCAATTTCACATGAATAAATGACTTTGTGCTCATGTTTGTTCCATTTCTCTTTGACACATGAGATTGCAAGATACCCACATAAAGTTTATTTCAATCTCTTTTCCTTCCTTTCCATTATTTCAGCTTACAAATATCTTTTTTTTTCTTCCCCCACATAGAAATGAGTGGATCTGAATTTTGGCTCCAAGTCAGAGATATATTAAACTTGATCCTTTATTGAAACGTTTCACCTGTCAGCACCAGAGTGTGAAAAGTGCACCCAGAGAAGCACTTCTGCCTGCGTGTCGCCACATAGTTCCGTGGCATCTGTGAAAGGTTTCTGTACACAACGCCAAGAAATTGTACTTCTTGTTTTTTTTTAAAACGTGGCAGCATTTTTGTAAAAAAAAAAAAAAAAAAAAAAAAACACAACAAAAAAACGCATGAAGTATGTTAATACTGCACTTCCACAACTGACAAACATGACAATGGAAATTAAACAATGATGCAATGGAGCCTGAAATATTTTGACATGTGGAGGACTGCACGAGTAAACTGCAAAGCCGTCCTCCACTTCCCTTTATGCAACCTGGAAGCATGTTTTAACACATTCCCCCGGCTGCTGAATGTTCCCTTTATATATATATATATATATATATATATAAAATATATATATATATATTTTTTTTTTTTTTTAATATAAAAATATATATCTTTTTTTTTTCATCCAGCTTTCAGGCTTTGGTTTTACAAAAATTCTAAATAAACTGTGGCACATGACAGTAACTTTGACTAATAAACTACTATAACATGTATTATTTATACATGTAATATATTTAGATATATTTAGATGGTAATAATATAGGCTTCGTAAGGTTTTGATTACAACAACTGAGTGTAAAAGAGGCACACCGGTTTTTTTGTGTTGCGTCACAGAAATATTGCAATAAATTTCTCAAAACAAAAGGAAGAGACTAATGGACCTCAACGACTCTAGTTCATTGTTGGGTACAATTTGCCTGTGGCTGCAGGTCCCAAGCTCTTCCACAGAGTTCAAATATTATATGCAAATATAAAACGCGACAAAAATCCTTCTGTTCACAAAAAGGAACAGGTTTTGTGTCAACATGGATGAACATGTGTTGGTTCAAACAAAAGCATCTTTCAATGCATAAGCTGAAGCTGATTGTTATGCTGCTATAGTATAGTAGTAAAGGAAATGTAAGTGAGCTCTCTTTGAACTAACTGCTTTCTTACACAAACTTGAGGACAGAAGGCCAACATAGAAGAAGCTTGGCAGAGGGTATAGACCTGACATAGGGGGGGGAAGAAAAGCTTTTAAGGTTGTTGTCTCCTGGAATGATCTAAAGACTGCAAAATGGTTGTAATTTTTCTTTTTTTAGACCTTTTGCCCCGTTTCAGTTTCTTGCCCGAGACAGTTCTCTAAAGAGCCAAGCTGACTCGTGGTTCCTTCTCGAGTTCCTGTGTGAGATTTGATCTGAAGTTTCTGAGTGACTCTTCGTCTACAGATTGCCATTTTGTCCCTTTTACTTTTATGAGGCCCTTTTCATTTCCTTCCTATGAATAACCCATTTGTTCGTGTCCATGTGCCTGTGAGTACTAGTATACCTTTCTTTGCTGACAAGGATTTTCATGTATTATAACAGTCATAAAACGCTCAGATTTGGTGTATTATTTAATTGAATTGTATGTTAATATTAAAAGATATATTTCTTCCATTCATTTTGGCTCCAGTCCTGATCTGATAAAACTCTTTACAAAAATAACAGATCAGGACGCCTGATTTACCAAAAAACAAATTAAAGTTTTGGTTTTAGAGTGGCTCAGCCAAAGTCTAGAACTAAATTTAACATAACATCTGGGTTACTTGACAAGAAATGTCCCCACAGTCTGATACATTAGGAGAACTTTTGCAAGGATGCTGGTAGGCTCCTACTAAAAATGCAGGAAACAAACAATTAGCTTAAGTTTGTGACTGAGTTATTATGACTATGTATTTTTTTCAATTTTTTAATTTTTTGGTTGGGTTTTTTTTCAGTTAAGTTGCACAGCAGATGTGTAAAATTCTAAACTTTGCAGAAAAGTTGAGAAAATGTTGTTTGGATGACTTCGTCTTTGTTGTAACAATGCTTCATGGCAGTAAGTATACTGTTGGAAAGCCTGCTTATTTTCCTCTTAAATGGTGCCACATTTACTAGGCCATTTTTAATTTCGGTTTGATTGGATCGTTGACGTTTCAAGAAACATGGCATGTTTTCAATCTAACAGTTAATTTATGGAGCAAACAGAGGCACCTACTCCTCATGCTGGTCACCAGCTTGGTCACACACTGCTGTGGGGCACCGTCCTAATCTTCGAATAGCATTTGTTGCTTTTCAGCCAAAATAGTCATGTTGGTCACTTTGGCAAAAACATCTAGGGAGTGTTAGCGGTAGGTGTTCTTGCAACAAAGGGGAAAAAAAATAAAAGCCAAACAAAAGTTCCCTTACTTTATGGGCAAAGTACATGTGATTTTTTTTTAAACACAAAAAGCTGACATATTAATAGGAGTGTATATCCTTTCAAGAGCCACTTTAAAAAAAATATCCATACAAAGAAATTGCCATTGTATTGGGTGGTTGTTTTTTTTATTAGCAATTCTAAATAGCAACCCAAATCCCACCCTGTGTGTTAACTCCCATGCCTTGCATGTGTGCACATTGCTTGAAGCTTCGGTCTGAGGTCAGACAGCTCGCTTTGGTGAAAAAGTGACCAATTTAGCTCGAAATGCTAATTCCAGCTCATTGGCAATACGCAAGCCATGTGTACGGGTTTCCTTAAAGGGACAAATTGACAAATCTGTGTGCAGCCTCCCACCACCGTTCCCTGATTTCACTGATTAATCAAGTGAATAAAAACTAGGTCTTAATTAAAAGGATCTGGACGTGCTCCCTGCTCAGAAACTGGCAGAACCCCACCGCGGCCCCCGCGAACACACTCTCAGAATGAATGGCCACACGTGGAAAGGTAAATAATTCACTGTAATGAGAGAATTTAGCAATAATAGCAACTGACATATGCTGTCAAAACGAGGAGAAATAAGGCTCGTCTTCGAAACGGAAAGCGCACATAAAAGTGGGGATTTAATCACCTAAGCAAGTCCACAGCTCTGTTGGATAAAAACAAAACAAACTGTTTATTTGAAACTTTAATGTGCCCTTGACTGGATGCCATCTTTTGGGACCTCAGTGTCACTACTTTCATTTTCTTAAGTAACACTAAGTAAGTGACGTCAAAACTCAAGAATTATGACACCGGGTAAAATTATGAATATGTGTAGGGTAACCATTAATATGAAAAGTGTAGAAGCTAAGCATTAATCATTGGAATTTAACCTCCAGTTTTCACAGCTTTAAGCCATTTGAGTTCAGCAGGAAGAAATCGGACTTTGGCACACGAGGAACCGTGATGTAGGATCTGTAAAATTAGATAAATTGAATTAATCTAGGACTACGGCATCATTTCCTCCAACACCACCTTAAATTTAAGAACATTGCACTGGAATAAAATGTGCAGATGCCCCTTGAATTCCTGGGATGAATCAACACAAAATCAGTCTATAATTGTGAGACATAAGGCAAATATAATTTGATTTCCAAGTCTTGCCACAGATTCTCAATTGAATTTGGGTCTGGACCCACAAATTCTTAAATACATTTTGTTTGACGATCCTCTCAAGGCTGAAGTTATCCAAGTTGGTGGTGCACCTTTTCCTACCTAAAATACTTTTCTTCCGCTCAGCTTCCTATTAATATATTTGGATCCAGCATGCTGAACAACCAGCAATAATCTTTTATGGCGTACCCTCTTTGTGGAGGGTGTGCATGACAGTCTTCTGCACGTCTGTCCAGTCTATTGACTGAAAGACCACTGAGAGGGTCAAAAAACCTTTGACGGTGTTTTGAGTTAATTAGCTGACTAGGGGGTGACAACATGAGTTTCCAATATATTAATTATACACAATATTCTAATTTTCAAGGGGAGTTTTCATTATCTGTATGCCATAAGCATCAAAACTACAAAACATAACAGGGTGATTTTTCGCCCTCGATGTTTATATAATTCATGAGTTTCACCCTCTGAAAGAAGCAACAAAAAATATTGACCTTTTTCATGATAATCCCGTGTTTTTTACTTTAGCTAGGCAGTTATACATAAGGTAAAATCAACAGTCAAGACAAACTTGGATAAATAGTCATCAGGTTAGCTGGTCAGCTAAAATACCCACTCAGGCCATCCACTGTCTCCAAGTGGAAACCTTCCTTACTTTATCTGACTCTAAAAGGAGGCTTCACACGCCCACAAAGACACATGTACACACACAGTAAACACAGAGCACGGACTTCAATTAAAGTCCCATTAAAGTTTAGCCTGAAAGGGGGGATGGACTATGGGAGGAAGAGAGGGGCGTTTATTGATGGCGCCCTCACATCTCGTTCCTGCATTAAGTTGATTTTAAAAGCAATTAATACACACGGTCAGGGAAAAGTAATGGAGCGCCCCGTGTTCTTAACCTGCCGGACGTCTCCCAGCCGAAACCCTGACCAATGCAGCCCTGCTTTGCATTATAAATGACAAGATAAATCCTAATGGATTGAGGATAATCAGGTAGCCATGAAGGCTGACATACACACACGCACGCACGCTCGCCAGGCATACAACCCCTCTCTCTCTCACAAACACACACACATATATATGCGCAAACATGGACATACAGACACCAGGGAAATTAAAGGCTTTGAATATGTCTGCATTGATTATTTTAAATTATTAGCCCACCTCTCTTTGGACCTCCAATGCTTTTAGCCTAAGCTTTAACACATTTACAGAGACTTATTGACTATAATTACAACTGAGTCTTGGTAATGGACACATCAATTATGAGTCGCACATGTCTCTGACCAAGCGTTGCTCAGGAAATCCCAATCTGGGGTCCATTAGCGTCTCTCCTGTTGGTTTGAAGCTCAATCAGTCTCTACCTTCACCTCTACAAAAAGAACTACTACCTGGCTGAAGTAGATAGTGGCCTTAACAATAGCCTAAGCGGCCACTGAAGGAGTCTGTTTCGTCCTATTTCATGCTGTTGCATCTAAAAAACAAAGGCCTAATCGCTAGACACTCACTAAAGGAAATTATTGTTTTGACATATTCAGGAAAACGTGTTACATTTAAGTGCTCACCAGACTTCCAAAGAGCAGCGTATGTAATCTGTATCAGTTACAAGAGGTTTTAATAATGTATGCAGCTGCAAAGTAGTGAATTTGTAATAATGCATACGTAATGATGTTTTCAAATCAAGCAGCTAAACTATGTGGTACTACTAATAATAATATGCATGTTTTCACAACATGTTCAAAGTAGGAGAGCGAGTTGAAGATTCAGTGAGTGAGTGTGAAAAGGCGAGCTCACATACCGGTGTGTGTGCGAATGTGTGCCAGGAAGGCCATGGAGTTGCTGCTCTTGCACACCTTGCCACAGTATTTGCATACACTGCCCTGGTTCTCCTCGCGCTCGCGGTTGATCTGCTCCGTGTCCTCCAGCACATACTTGTTGACCTCCCGCAGGAGCTCCTCATGTTTCTCCTTGATGTGGACAAACAGGTCCTGCTCCGTCTCGAAGCGGTCGGTGCATTTCACGCACTTGAAGCTCGCGCCCCCCTCGGGCAGCTCCTCCACGCTGTTCTGCTCGTTGCGGAGATGGGCGGCGCTGGAGAGGTGCTGGTGCAGGTTGCTCTCGGTGTAGAAGGACTTGCCGCACACCAGACAGTGGAAGTGCCTCTCTTTGGACGGGTGCTTCATTGAGATGTGGACGTTGAGGCCACTGAGGCCGTCCGCCATGAAGCCGCAGTCCTCGCAGCGTATGCGAGAGTTGCTGCCTTTGGCTTCATCCCTAACCTTCACCTCCTTTGGTTTGAGCTTTCTCACATATGTGGAGCTGGGGGACATAACGCTAGATATTGGCCCTCCAGTCAAAGATATGACAGGGGCCTCTCCTTCCAGTGCCATACTCTCTGCCAATGTTACCTCCTGCTCTGCAAGGGCCTTGAAGGAAACAATACTGGCATCAAACGGGGGAGCTTTGGACATTTGCATATCAACAACCGCTACATCTTCCTTTGAAGTCTCCTCTCCTGCTTGTGTACACTCTAAATTCTGATTCTCTTCATGTGCAGACTCATCTAGTGGAAGCTGAAGTTCAGCTGAAGCCTGCTGCACAGTCTTCTCAGCTGTCTGGTTGGTTGACTGTGGTTCATTGTCAGTCGATGATGTATTAGTTGTCACTTGCATTTCATCTTCACCTCCAGTTCCACCAACCACAACACGAACAATCTCTGTAGTGACAGATAGCGCAGCTGGATCTTGCATTTCCACACACGGGCTGTCAATGTAACAAGATCCCGACCAATCTGAGGGGTTTGGATGTTCACAGCCAGTGCTGGAGTTCTGCCCAGGAGGCTCATTGATCTCTGTCCCTTTTAAAGGATGTTCTGAAGCTCTTTGTTCTTTGCTCTTTTGATGTTCCAGGTATTTCTGACTCTTTTGCTTATGCTTCTCTGTGCTAGCATGACGATACATTTCCCTACTAGTAACGGCATAGTAGCTGCATGCTAGACAGATGTACTCAAAATCTTTGGTGTGCTTTCTCTTGACATGGAGATGGAGGGATGGGATTGACTGGGCAACAAAATCACAAAGACTGCAAGCATTAACAGAGTCATACTTGCTTTTTTGCTGGCTTGTGTCAGACTCAGTTTGGTCTTCATCTTTGCGTTCTTCGAGAAGTTCCCCATCCTGTTCTTGCTTTGCGTCAGTAGGCTGTGTGGCAGTAGCTGGTGCGCTGGTTGGCTCCAGCAACGGCGCACTGGAGTCGGCCCTCGCCGGGCTCTTACTTGAACTCTCCTGTGCTCTTTTCACATGCTTCTTAGTAAAACAGTGACGATCCATATCTCCCTTGGTAACACAGCTGTAGTTGCACAAAGTGCAGCTGTAGCCATAATCTTTGCTGTGTTTGCGGCGAACATGAACACTAAGATTAGTGGCATTGGACACAACCAAGCCACAGTATCCACAAGTAGTAGAAGACCCTTGTTTTGGTCTTCCTCTTTTCTTTCTTGGAGGTTCAAGCTCTTCATCTTCTTCCTCAGTCAACACAGACTCGGCTGCCTCTGACAGCTCATCAGTTTTCTGTTGTTCTTCGGTCAAAGTAGTCCCCTCATCTCCAGGAACCACTTGATCGAGGTGACCCCCAACTGCATCATCTCCCACACAGTCTCTGCTAACCTTCTCAACGCACTGTTCAAATGAAGAAGCTTCTGAGCTTTTCTTTACTTTCTGTTGCTCCAAATGGCCATCTGACGACAGGTGAGAACTCATCCACTCTGAAGTCGCGGCAAAGAAGTTGCAGACTTTGCAGCGGAACCACTCTAGGGCGGGGTGTTTATCGCGAGCATGCCTTTCCAGCACTGCAGTGCTGCCCACTCTGAAATCACAGATTGGACATTTCAGCTGGAACCTGCTGAGAACACGCTTTGGTGCCACTTTTGACGGTGAAGCCTTTTCAGTGCTGCAGCTCTCCGCGGCTTCCTCCGATTCGCCCACGTTCTCCTCCGCCTCAACTAAAAAGACACAGAGAGATATCCTTCTTTTTAGTCTTTCTCAACAACTACAGAAAAACATCATCGTCATCACTAGCCAACATTAATATTTAATTCACTTAAAAATGTAATTCACCTGTATGGTTGCGGATGTAAATATTTTTCATGGATGAAATGTCAACTGTGAACAGGAGATAAGGGAATACTCACAAGTTAAAGGGACATCTTTGGCATGGTATCTCTGAATGTGGACATCAAGAGGAGCCTTGTCCCTAAATTCATGTCCACAGTAGTTGCAGGAATAAATAATCTTTGGTTTTGGGGTTCGCTTGCTGACCCTCCTCTCCTGAGCCGTGTTAGTCTCTTCTTGGTCTAAATCTGGACTCAGGTTTTGTTCACCATCGTCTTCCTCAGTTTTTATGGTGGCTTGCTCTTGGACTCCACTAGCATTAAGATTATTTACCTTTTCTTCATGAGGTCGAGGATTTTTTCCAATGACTTTCCCATGTTTTCTTGTATAATGAGTTTTCAGTGATCTCGGGTACATGGTTGAGAACCCACAAACTTTGCAAACGTTCTCCCCGCCCTCGCGTCCACCGTCTGGCAATGGCCTCTCGGCACGTTCTTCCTCTGCCTTATCGAGTTCACCAGTGCTACCAGGGGAGACCCCTGTGGTTTTCTCCATCTCCATATCGTCTGCCTGCACCCTCACAAAGTCGTTTTCAGCTGATTTGCTCTCAGCATCCCCCTCTCCTAATTCCAGGTTTTTTTCCATATCATTTCCTGTTATAGTTTCGCACAAATGTGAAATCCAGGGGTATCATCAAAACCGCATCAAAATCCTGAGGGCGAAAAAAAAAAAGAAATACAACATATTTATATGCGGCATGTCCAAGTGTCTAGAATATATTACTGCATAACAGCTAATGCCAACTCCAAGATCGGATGTAGCTCTCAGAATGAATTTGTATGTAGGCCATAATGTCCTATGACAATTGACCCCCTCATTTCAGAAATGACACGTTTTTCTTTTAATAAGATCAATGTGAAACTTTTTTTCCATATTTCAGAATTACCATGAATTACATATTAATATCCTATAAAAAAACATTACTTTCATTTAAATATCCCATTTTTGACTACTGTTTTGCATGTACAATTTTGGGGGAAAAAACTCACATTCCTTTTGGCATTTTTATTTAAAAATCTAATCTTTGTGGCCCATGACTACTGTCATCTTTACAATTTTGGCCTGCATGGCAAAATGTTTGGACACCACGGCCCAAGATTATGTCAAGAGGTAAATCCAGTTCAACTCTGTCTGGTTAAACATGAGTAAATGTCGCCATCTAGTGTTAATAGACACGAGCTGTTACTAAAAGCATGGTAACATAACAGGTAGTTTCTAAGAATTAAAAGGTTTCATTACATCGCTATCATTATTATCTGAGTGACATCTAAGTAACAAATGCACTTGCTTCATCTTTTTTCAACTTTATCTCAGATTGAAACATTTAGGTAAAGTCTGGTTTGTTGGAGTAAATATGATTGGTAAATTTGATTGAAGAATATTCAACATCACATGTTGTTTTAAAATAAAATAAAAAAAAGATTTACAGACCATAATAATTAAAAGCAAACATACAATCTTAATGATTGTTGTTACTTATGAAAATATATTTAAAGGCAGGCTTTTATTTGGCTCTTAATTGAGTTATATTAATGATATAAATATTATAAATTCAATTATATCGTATTTTATAACCAGTTTATTTTAGGGGGGTGTAGGAGACGCTGAGGGAATTTATCCCCTGAAATGTTTGTTTTTAATTCCTATATAGTCAGACTGGATGGGTGGATTAAGAGTATCCGTGAAAATCAGTTTGCAAATCTTGACCCCAGTTTGGATCTATGTCTGTACTTTGACTAAGCCATCCTAGACACATGTGTTTTGATCTAGCTCTGGCTGGATGGTTAGTGTCGTTCTCCTGCTGAGAGGTGAGCCTCTGCCACAGTCTCAGCCAGGTTTTCAAACAGGTTTTTCTTACACAACTAGCTACATTGACCTTCCCATCAGACTTCTTAAGATTCTCCCAACAGAGCTGTGGATTTCTGCAGCTACCTACAGAGTTATCTTCTCAGATTAATGCACACCTTACCTGGCCTGTCAGTTAAATAAATAGTCAGTAGTTATGTCTCAGTAGGTTTGAAGTTATGCCATACTCTTTCCATTTTTGCAAACATGACATGTTTTATAACTTCTCTGCCGTGCTCCTTGGTCTCCATGATGCTGTCTGTTCACCAGTTGTCTCTAACAAAACTCCGAGAATCATACTAAGATTAAATTACACTGAAGTGGACTATGTTTACTTATTAGTTGACTGGTTGTAGAGGCAGTGGCGCAGTGGGTAGCACTGTTGCCTTGCAGCAAGAAGGTCTTATGTTCGATTCCCGGGCCAGGAACAGAGCTATGGGATCTGTAGCGGGATTTGAACAACATGACTCTGTGGCTCAATGAGCAGGCTGTTTCCCTACAGCCTGCCAGCTGGGAACGCAAAGGTGAGGGTGTTTTTTGTAGGCAGGGCCGGTGAGGGTACTCTGGCTTCCTCCCACAGTTCAAAAAATTTGACTGTTAATTGGTCTTTCTAAATTCTCGTGAGTGTGTGTGCATGGTTGTTTGTCCTGTCTGTCTGTCCTGCGACTGGTGATCTGTCCAAGGGTGAACCCTGCCTCTCATCCAAAACGTTCACTGGAGCTAGACACCACCAGAAAATGGATGGTTGCAGTGGGTTTTAATCAGAAGTAAATAGGGCTGAACATAATTCAGCTATGTGCTACTTTGTGTTAGCATTTTCCATCCAATTCTTTCACCTTAAAGTTTTTGGTGGTGAATATTTAGGGAACTGTAACTGCACAGTTCAAATAGCACATCAATGGGCATATGTATGTATCCTACTAAGGTTAATGTGTAATTGTTCACTTTTGTATGTATTTTCAAACCTTGGCAAAGCTTTCACTATTTTGTCCACAATTTAGGTTCTGTATCCATGTCAAAATACATCAGGTATGGACAGACAACATGATTTTCTCTAACTGTTGCATGCTATTTTAACAAGCCAAAGACTGGGGATTTACCATTTATCTACTTATGTTTTAATTTCATTTCCTAATTTAACTTCTATATTTCCACTTTCTAAAGTGACCATCCAGCTGTTTTTTCCCCCTAATTGCTAACATTACACAAATGGCTGACAATGTTTGTGCTGCTGTCTTTACACATTTTCTCAACATGCAGTTGCGCTACTCTACTGACAGCAAAATGGTGGGCTTACAAAAAGACTGGCCACAATTGTACATCTGATCAACTCACAGTGACAATATAAATTGCTACATTTCAAATGAGTCCGCTTGTGTTTATGAATTAAATTAAACTAATGCAACGTTTTTGTATCCACAAATTTAAGAAAAACCTATAAAACATAGCTTAAACATTTCAAGAAAGGTGCAAAGTATAAACCACAGGAGGCATTGTTTTATTTTGACAATGAAACATCAGCTCCATCCACTGTGCGTGTGGAATGAAAGTGGAAGCAACAAATCTTCAACAAAATCTTATAAAACTCCTAGTTAAAGTACATTTTCTGACGCCTGTCTGGCTAATATTTGAGAAGACCAAATGTCCAAACAGACAGTGAAAGGTGTCGTTTTAGAACGATAGCTGCTATGAGAGGAGATGCAGATATAGATTCACGCAACATCTTACGTCCTTCATATTTTACAAAACTACTTAAAAGCACAGCCACGTTGTTCATTTTGGCGGCTGACTACATTAAGTTTGACTTTTTGCTTCCTAACTAGCCCGGCAACATTAACTGAAAGTCGTGTTAAAGTTAGCCACAGATGATTATAAAGCACGCTAAAACGGCTACACCAGAGAAAAACTATTAAAAAAACATTCCGCAAGGTGAGCCACTTTTGGAAAAACCCATATATTTGAGGGTTCAATAGTTTATGTCCCCGTGTCAGAGTAAAATTATGTAGCATTGCTGAAGCTGGAGTCTGCTGCTAACTAGCAACACGTTCCTCTACTGTACTTTCACAGACTCACAGCGCGTCCAATGAAATGCCTTCCTCGGCTACGTCAGCCAATCATAGCGGGGTTAAGGCGGGTCTAACAAGCTCGAACGTTTGGAAAACGACGGCAGCACAGAGGCCCAAAAAGGAGGCTAACGTCGACCTCTGAATTAGTCACCCATATAGTCTGAACAGCACGTTAAAACACCTTCTATACATAAAGGTCGCCAATTTAAACGCAGCTTGAGTAAAAATATGGACTCAATTTCATAAATCAAGCGGACTTACCCCTTGTTAGGTGAGTGTTTCCAGGGTGCGCGCTTTTTTGCTGCTAGACACAAATGGCGTACCGTAGCGTGAGCGGTGCGTCACAGAATTACTGGCGGCCTTGTTGTCCCCGGGTTTTTTCTACATCAGCTGGTAGACCACATGATGCATTTGTGTACCGTGGGAATATTGAATAAAGATGCCCGTTAAAACCTCTTAAAACAATTTAGCGTAAAAAGGACTTTGCATTTTGCCTTTTAAATACATTGATAGTGAATAACTGATGGGTAATAAAAGCTGAAAACGTATTGGAAAAGAAAGGAAAAATATGAATTAAAAACATTACTCATTTTGAATTTGCCAATTTTTCAACGATAAAATGAAGCATAAAACCAGGCGGTCTATATAAAATAAAGATGCATCAACATTTTAAATATCTGTCTAACTTAATCCAGGGATTAAGTTAGACAAATATTACTGTTACTGACATCTCTGTTTTACCTCCAAATAAAAAGGGTGATTGGACATTCCCCGTTTATACCTGTATACCTTTGATTAATTTATTTTTTGTATACAAATTGCTGCCAGGTTCACCTCCAAAGCCATGACATCATCACCTGGGCTTTTCCAAAACTGCTCAAAGGCATAGTAATGCCAGTACATGTAAACTTTGGAATTTGAAGAAAAATAATTAGCTCACTCATGATTTTGAGGTTAAACAAATGATCATTTTGGTAATCCTGAATCATCTAAAAACAGCGAATGTTTAGTCTGAATTACAGTCAACAAATGGAAGACAGGTTTTTATGTCCTCTTATGCAGTGTATGTGATTCCAGTTGTCTATAAAAATAGTTTTACCTTTGCTAAAGAGATGTTTCTAACTGGTTGTAAGATTTTGAAACAAGAGAATAAAAAAATAAATAAAAATAAGACTTTCCATTGCTTAACACTCTAAATTTTAGTTTGTGTGCTATACAGAAACACCGTGTGTGTGTGAGATAGAATCCCACTTACTGCATGCGTAGTTTACTTTTTTTTCTTTTCTCCAAATGGTCAAGCCTTGACGAATCACCACTTCCATGTGACACCCAGCATTAGCTTTATGGAAACACTTAAGATGGATTAATTCGTGAGCATTAATTGATTAAGCAGTCTGACGAGTCAGGAGGTGATAAATGATACCGACCCCAAATGAACACACAATTTGTTTTTTTCTTTGCAGTAATTCGCTTTAATTCATCACAGTCAAATTTATATTATATGGATGGTTTGAAACACAACTGGCCTCCTGCCTCGTTTTTCATTTTTCACCAGGATTTATCATAAATTTTTCTCCATTAGTTAACTTTTAAAAGAGACAGACTTTGGTGGGTGTTCTTCTGTACCGTTGAAATTTGAATATGAATCGCTTGAATTTTGATATATATCTTTGTTTATCTTATTCAACTTAAATCCCACAGAGAAGCAGAAAATAAAAACTAGATATTTATGTTTCTAAATACATTTCAAATTGGTTCCATGTGACTACTTTAACCCTGCAAAAACTTTGTTTTTCAGCCATTCAAAATAGATTAATTTGCATCCACCAGTCAATATTCAGGAGGTCAGATAATAAAAAGAAATTCAACATTTTCACTCTAACAGCTGCAGGCTTAAAACAATCTGACTTGGATAATTTTAGTATCACAATTACATACAGAAGGGAAGATCTTGAGAGATACATTTGAATCTGTAGAGGACTGTTGCCTCCTTAGTGGGTCGCCAGATACACTGCTACATGCCACAGCCCTATTGGTTGATTATAAGTAGTTGGGTTGACCGAGCATAGTAGGTTAGGCTTTTAGAGAAAAAAATATGTGTTGAAATAACTAACATCTAGTGTTTAGGATACCAAAATGGGAACTGTTAACAATAACTCATAACCTGAAATACTAAACAAGTAAAACTCAGCTACAATAACGCTACAATGACCAAACATTTGCTTAAAACTTCACAAACATCTGTCCAAACAACATAAAAACTACCATTTGGGCTAAATAAATAAGGCTGAAACTTTTTGTCTTTTATAGTTAAATCATATCTAAACCTCACCACAGTTCAAGGTAAAACTATTTCCTTTGTTTCAGTATTTTTTTTAACACAACTAATCATGTGTCAAATGAATGAATGTTTGTCCACTTGTTTAAGCTTAATAGGCATTTCCACAGTGCAGGGTAGAACTGCACACACTAGGAAAAGCACAGGTGGTACTAATAATGTTGCAGCTCCATAATAGGGTTTCAGGAAGCCATAATAGTGAGTCAGGGTGCGTAACACCAGGACACTAAAACATGTCTGACTAAAAGGGGTCAAAGGTTGAAATCTTATGCGACATTTAAAAACTCTGGACTGCCGTTTGTCCGATTTTAGTTTGCATGTGTGCCCTGGGGTAGGATGAAATTACACATTAATCATCCATATTACGCTATTAACTTATGACAAGTAACCTGAAACCAGGCAGTTCTAAACAGGCAGACAAACTGAAAGCACATGTGTAGGTCTGAACTATGAATCAAACCACACAAGTTCGTCATGTTTATAACGTCATAATGTCCCTTGGCTACTGCAGCAGCCGAGTGACAACATGGCGTTGCCAAATTCACTGTCATGTCTTTGTGCAACGACAATAAAGAAACTAAGTCTCTTCCTCATATCGATAACATCATAAATGCTGCGAGAGTGCTGCTTGAGAGTTTATATGCTATCATCAGCAGTTTGAGTGAATTTGGGGAAAATGTTTTGCATAATAAAAGTTTTATGATCAGATCGGACAAAGACTGAGCTGTTTGGCGTCAATGACAACAGTTACTTTTGGAGCATTTGAGATGGAATATTGAAGGCTACGTTGAAATGATCTACATTTCGCATTGGCTTAAACATGAACATGGGAATATGATCCAAAACTCAAGTCTTAATTTTTAAATGAATGCAAACGTTAACATTATGCTGGAAGGGCCCTGACTTCAAACTGACCGACTGAGGTTTCGGTCTACGCAAACAAATCAGTCACCTAAAAGAAGCTCAATTATTCCTGATAAGAAGAGAGGCCAAATATCCAGTCTTATCTGTGCAGATGCCTACAAAAAGCATGTGGTTTTTCTCCAACCTGCTAGCAGAAATAGATTTAAACAGTTTTGGTGCTTTATATTTAAAACTGCATAAATAATTTTGACCTTGTTTGGAGTAGAGAAAATTCCCAATGAATTTGTCTTGGTTAATTTAATTAGGAATGTTTTGTGAAAATATTCACCCTAGAAAAAAAATTGTTCAAATTCCCAACATGGCGTTTTAAAGTTAAGTTCAGACCACCAGAGGGCGCAATGGGACCACGTTCTAACACGCTGGCTGTCTTGAGACCACAGCTGTTCACTGTGTGTATCTGTTGCTATGGGAAACTGCCTCTAAATACGTTTTTTGTTTTTTTTTTTCAAAAATGATCTGCTGAGAGGCTAATTGTCGCAGAGCAAATGCTGTTACTGCGATTTGGGGAATAAAACTGCAGTAAGGAGAGCTGTAGCTGCCTATCAGACAAGCAAAGTGAGAAGATGTTTGTCCAAATCTGAGAGTGACAACCAAAGAACCCAAAAGAAGAAACCTGGTTAGCATAGAGAGCCTCTGTGGATTTACTTGTCATTGACCAGGTTTCTTGTCTTCCATCAATTTTCAGCATGAAAACTTCAGCTTATCTCAACAGTCCAAAGGCCGGGTACAACTGGATAGCCACCCTCACCGTCCATCACAAGGCCAACGGCGTCAGTGTCAGAGCATTACCAGGAAAGTTGACGATTGTTTGCAGACAAAAATCTGGAAACTCTGCAATGCATTTTTCATTCAGCCCTACTGACTCAGTACTTCTTTGCAAAGCAGCTCGAGGTCAACCAGATTGAATGCAGGGTGTCTGTCAACAGCCTTTTTCAAGCCTTGCCACAGATTCTCTGCTGGATTCAGCGTTGCGCTCAGTCGGTCCTCAAGGGCCAGAGTCCTGCGTGCTTCAGACATTATCCCGGTTCGACACACCTGAATCAAATGAATGGACCATTAGCAGGCTCCCGGAGAACTGGACGGCATGCCGAGGAGCTTATTCGAATCAGCTGTGTTGGAGTAGGGACTCATATCAGGCATGTAGGTCTCCAGCCCTATGACGAGTGCATGCGGACACACCGCTGGTGTAGTATACCACAGGCCGGCCCAACGCAACTCAACTAGGCCTTTATTTATTTTTTTCAATTTTCAATGTTTAATAAATCCTTCAACAATTAAACATACAGTGAAACCGATGTTGACAATATCAGTACTGTAAAGTATACAACATTAAGTAGTTATACAGAGAAGGATCTGAGTTTTAACATTTTCCCCCGTTCCTCCCATACTCCCCCCACCCCAGCCAACAAAAGGAGCTAAAGCAAAAAATATATATACTAAAATAAAAATAAAATAAAATAATGTAAACAAAAAGTTCAAACACACTGTATCTTTTATTCTGGACCAATAGTGTTTGAGCCTTATCTCTCTGGTTTTAAGAATGGTTCCCACGTACTCTGATACGCCTCAATCTGACCGTTTATCTTGTGGATGAGTCGTTCGTAAGAGGCGGTTTCTAAAGGTACTGCATACCATTCTGTCTAGGTAGGGATATTTTGACCTTTCCAGTGTCTTAATATAACTTACTTAGCTGTGGTGAGGGCAATTTTTAACCATTTTGCCTCCTTTGTTCCTATTCCGACCTTATAGTCTAAGAAGTTCAGAAGTCCCAATGTAGGTATCAAGAGTAAGTTGGAGTTAAGTGTGCTGTTAATTTTTACCATAACCTCCTGCCAATAAGAGATTAGATTCGGACACATGAGGAACATATGAAGCATGTCTCCCGGACTTTGTTTACATCGCCAGCAGATATCAGAGTTACTTATTCTAGCTCTAAATAATTTAACTGGTGTCCAATATAATCAATTCAGAATTTTGAACTGTATCAATTTGGAGCGCGCATCTCTCATGGGTTTTAACATTTGTTTGACTATTGCACCCCACTGTTCCTCTGTAACTAGGCCTTTATTGAAACAAGGAGTGTTTAACTCCAGTTTTAAAGGCAAAGGTATCCGGTAACTTTTACATGTGTTTTCAGTCCAAAGACACTTGGACTCATTGACTCAATTACTTAGTCAGCATATGGTCAAGTTATACAGAATTCTACAAATAAACCAATTATTTGATCCCAGTGCTCTGAAGGTGAGACGCATCTAAAGGTTACGGAACGCTGACTGCGAAGGGCTGGATCTCGACAGTGGGCGAGCCTCCACCCCAGTGCGTTGTTGCCTCTAGCAGATTTTCTTCCACGGTTGCCTTGTATTTAACTCGATCCATCTTCCCATTTGACCATCTGCTTTGCTGAAGGATTGCATCCCCACAGATTTATTGAGAGGTTTAGTCCGCATTGTTTTTTTTTACTTGTAGGGCGACTGTTCAGTCCTGGCATCATCTGACCAGAGCAACTTCTCCTATATGTCTGCCGTACCCTCTATGGAGCTTATGACAAACTTCTTAAAATGTTTCTCTCCTCGGGCTTCTCGTCCATCAGAGGCCAGGTTTGTAGCATAGAGGATTAATAGTTTTCCAAGAAACAGATTCTTAGCAACATCTCCAGAGTTACCAAGGACCTTACAGCTGCTTTTCGGCTCAATGTTTTCCTTGCTCAGCCTGCAAGTGTAGGTAATTGGTCATATCTTACGAGTTACGCATCAACGTTCTCCCTGGTCTGTCCGCAATTTTTCTCGATCTACCTTAGTAGAAAGTGATTATTTAAAGAATCCCACAATTTCAGATTTTTCTTCCCTTTTTAAATGTTGCAAAAATGTTCTTTGCAGTTATACACTAATTTGTGTTAGTCTACCACACAAAAACCCAACAGAGTCGGGTGAAACGAGTATAAAAATTTGGCAATGCACTGAGTGCATGTCCTAGGAGTTGTACCTGTTCTTTGTACTAACGTTGGTTTCTTTCATTTTCTCTAACTGATTTATTGAAGTTTTTTTAATGCATGGGTCCCCTTTTTAGCTCATTTTGCAGATTTCTCCCAACTGTAGTAAACACAGCCACAAATGGATGGCATGTCGGTGACATTCCGTCAGAGTAGCGTCTAAATCCCTGCCAACCAACTTCTGACATTTTCTCTGGCTGATCCGAGCCAAAAACACTGGCTGAAACACGGCTCGGGTTTCTGCTGGGCCTGAATGAAGCCATCTTGCTATCAAAGGATCTTAAATGGAATAAGTGCAGCGGATTAGAGTAAAATTAAACTGAAAGAAAAGAGAGGATTTTTTGAAGTACCCTTTCTCTCTCTATTTAGTGGCTTCACCTGGCTAAGAAACATTTGGGGAGAAACAAAACTCCCGAAGCAGCTATGGAGCAAAAACGCATATCCAGAGTTTTTGATGATTAATTAAAATCCGACTTTCTGTTCTGTGTTTACGGGGCGTGTCTGGGTTGAAACAATCCGATGACACATTCATAGGGGAAACTGCTTGGTGCTCTGGCAACATATACAACAACACGTGCAAGATCCACAGCTGCAAGATACTAAAAGGACCATCTCACCCCTCGTACGCCCCCGTCGCTCCCTCTCAGAGCTGTCCGTCCTTGTTGGAATCATTACCTCATAGTGCATCAGGCCAAGCTGGGGCTATCACCTGGGGATATCATGTGTGTGTGTGTGGGGGGGGGGGGTGTATGTGAAAGTAAAAAGCAGAAGCAACTGTCTCCAAAACATGTCTGTTTAAAAGTAGCATGTAAACAACGCAGGGTGGAACACAGTGGATTCAATTTGTCGCTTTCCTTTTTCTTGGAATTTCCTTTTTCTGATGATTCAGAAAAGCAAAGCTCGTACCAATACAAATCCAGTGTCTTGGGACTTAGTAAGCCCCTTATTTATGTTTTGTCACATCATAGATACAAATACATAGCTTTTAGGCATACATGGTCTAGGACATGTGGCAGTCACTTCCACTCAGTCCGTTTAAATACGACAGCGCTAAACAGAATCCAGACTTCATTTAGACGTCACCAAATTTGTAACTTACGTGAGCAGAGTTTGTTTCTTTTTAATGGAATTTGTAAAAAAGAAAAAAATAGTGAGATCCCAACACAAAGACGCACATGATTGTGGTTAGAGGAAAAAAAACTATACATGCATTCCTACAGTATTAAAGTAATGGAGCAGTTTTTAAAAGGGAGGCGCTTAACTACCAACACTTTACTTCCTGTTTCCTTTGGTGCAAAAGTGATGTCACGTGGGGAACATATTACTCCTAATTACTCATCAAAGTTCAAAATATAAAAACCATCTACTGCTCCGGTAAGGTAAATGCATATTAATCTTCATAAAAAAGGAAACACCAACAGGAAAATAGCTGCTCGGCTAATACTGCTCATATCTACAGTAATAACAAAAACTGAAGGCAGAATGAGGACCCAAGTTTAGATTTGATAACACACTGGAGGATAGTAACTGTTTCACTGTGAGATTTTGCAACTGCAATAAAAAAAATGAGGTTATTTTGTACTTTGGGGCACATCGTGGCTGGGGGTGCCAACAGAAGGCGATGGCACTGTAATACCCTGACGTTTGCTGATCTCTAGATTCATCCATGGCGAAAGATTGAAACTGTTATCCTGAATATGGATGTGATTATTGCGATTCTTTTTCTTTTTTTTTGCAGACAGTACACGACGTGTTTGAAAGAAAGGGAGATGAGGGCCTTTTGCGGCAGATGTTGACATTAACAAAATCCATAAAACAGGGAGCATAACTCAACACATTATGACTGCTGCCGGCCATGTAAACATCCTCTGCGCTGATTCTTTTGAGAGTGACTGTGTACAACACCCGTCAAACAGCCGTGATTTAAATTTCAGTGCTTCCCCAGGCCCACCCAGAGAGACCTGAGAAATCCGACGGAGATCTCGTTCTCCTGAACATCCCTCACGGTACTGTTTATCAGTTCCCTGGTCTTACCTAAACTATTGTCTGCATCCTGCGGATTGGTGACCCAGTTTTTGCACTTCGCGCCAGCTGCACCTCCTGCGACCCCTGCCACCCTCCCATTTTCGTTGACGGGAGCCACGTCGGATTCAGTTCTAATATAAATTTCCAAGTCATTTTTTGGTCCCGTTGCCACGGTAACGGCCTATTACTAAACCGAGCTCTGTGTCTTGAAACTCGATGTCTATCGTCGTAAAAAGACGCGCGCGCAAGGCCACGACTTTGACAAGGTCCATCTGATATGAAGGCATCTAAACAAACTGATAACTGGGAGTGTCTGAATTACACAAACTCATCTTCTGGTGGGTGGGGTCAGGAAGATAACGCACCACAAATTAAAACTGAATACATCTCCAACGTCAATAAAGAGGATTGTACCAGAAACTAACTAGACAGTACTTGTACTCTCCTCTCTTAGGTGGCATTCACTGGAAACAGAAACTTATCTAATATTAAGTTTTGTGTGTTTTAGTTGACTGAAGCATCTGCCTGTATGTAAGAAATGCAAGTTTGTTTGTGTGTACAACTGTGTGTCCATGTTTAAGTACCAGTTGCTGGATACACACAGCCATTATTCATTGACTCATTAGTTGGATTTTTGTGTGTGGGCGGGGGTGGGCGTGTGTAAAGTTGGTCCAGTTAAAAAGAATATTTATCAGATTGAGGTTTATAATTTCATCCCTTTCATCTCATTATTCAACCAGACTAACAATATCTAATAGGGGGTCCACCAAAGATGTGAAATGACATCGACCACTTCCAACGGTTCCCTCTGCATGGCGGTGGGCTGATTCTGTCATTGTAGTGTAAGACTGGAATAAGTGTGGGGAGTGGTTGTTTTAAAAAGCCTCTTTGACCCGCCTTTTTATTGTTATTGTGCAGATCAAAGTAAAAGTCGTTCGTGTTTTTTATTACAGCGGGCCGGCGAACTGTTAAAAGACAAGTTTTTATGATGTTAAAAAAAAACCCTCTTACCCTGATTAATCATTTAAATACTTTTTTTTCACATATAACATGGCATTTATAAGGTTGAGTACAACTAAAAGTCACTAATGCTTTGATTCAGTCCCAGTATGCCGTCTCCTATGATAGGATTTATCAATATTTTCCCACTGTACCTTGCAGAAGATCTTCAAATGTATCTGAATGTGAGGCCATCTCTCGTGCAGAATCCTCTTTACGTGAACAACTAAACTTTACGCCTGGTTCATCTGAGTCGCTATCATGGATACTAGGTGTCCCTCTTATAAGACTGACTTGAAATTAAATCAGAAAGTGTTTGATCTTTGTCTTCGTTTGATAATGTCCAAACTTTTATAATAAAGTGTTTTGTTTTGCTTTTTTTCTGCAGACTTTTCTACTCCCCTTCCCCCCACCCTTTTTGTTCCTACAAAGTATATTTTTCAGTTGAATAATAGACAGGATATATATTAAAAAGTGGAAAATGTTTTCTAAATGATTTATCATGTAGAATTTCTTTGCATTAAAAAAAACTAGTATTTCAGCAGAGAGAAAAATTGGGCTCTATAATCGTTTTGCATTAAACTGAACGGAGGAAACAAAAGGGTTTTTTTTTTTTTTTTTTGCAGATTTGAAGCTTGGATGCTTGAGCTGATTGTCAACTGAATTAAACCCTCTGTGTACCCAGGACGTCCCAGAGTGTTGATTTGTTTTTGTTTTTTCACAGCGAACTATAACAAAATCCGGGCCTGCATTTAAACCAGTCCAGATGATTTCGCAACATGCTAAACAATCTGGCAGGATTTCAAAAACCTTGAGCATATCAGAGCTCCCTTCTTAAAAAAAAATGCAATAAAATAAAAAGAAAAACTCTCTGCCTGCAGCTTTAAATGTCTCAATATTTTATATTTTTCTTTTAAGTCATGGAGATGATGAGTGTGTGCACGTGTGTGGGGGGGGGGGGGGGGGGGGGGGGGTGCGCGAGGGTGTTTATGGTGTTATGACGTCTGCCGATCTTAGGGCCGAACCCAAGAAATCATTTAGAAGCTCTCCACCCAAACATTCACACACATACACACACTCTTGTAATTTCCAGTAAATGGGCCCTTAGAGTTCCCGAGTGTTTAGAAGTCCTCTCGATCCTTAACAGCTCATCTTCGGAGAGCTTCATGTTGTTGAATGCGATCCAAAAACTCAGTGAACCTCATTCAGGTGAGAATGAATTACATTGCATACAGGTGTTAACATTGCATTGCTGATTCAAAGACCTGCACACCCCGATGCACTTACATGTATGACCGTAAGGTCATACATTCTCATACATTTTCTCATGTATGAGAAAAAACGATGCACATTTGACCAAGTCTGGATAAAAGAACACTGCTTCAGTAGAGTCTAGTAAAGCTTTATTGGGATAGACATGCACCAACGCTGGTTCCTGCATAAATCTAGCCCTCCTTCTGTCGCCCCCTATTCTATTAAAATGAGAAAATTAAAATCTGGGAATGGATGAAGTGCTGTGTAATTCCACAACACATAACCTGCTGTTTCTATATACAGCACCAAGCTGAGGATCCCGTGCTCTGCATTTGAAAGCACATGCAATAAAGCAGAAGAAAACTTGTTCAGCACAAAACTAAAAGGTAAATGACGGTTTTTTATTTGTTCAATTTTGGTGCATGTTGGATTGGATTTACTGTCCATTTGGTCAAAGTCTTAAACCACAATTTACTTACAGACAAGTAGAAAAAAAAGCTAGAACCTAAGCTGAAATACTTTGCACAGCAAAACATTATATTGCTTTGACGGACTTAGATTTAGTTTGTATTTCAGCATGGTCCATGTTGGATTTGCTCACATGTCCACTTCAATTACTGAGTAAATAAATTACTCATAAGTTAGGGTACATTGAAATGCTTTTGATTTGGTCTCAACAAATACGTCTGTGCTACTATGACCGTTTTAGGATATGAAGGCGAGTACTTTGAGTTTAAACAATCAATGTTTGAGACTTTGTTTTTCTTTAAATGTGCCCTTCATTTGGCAGTGTACCATTCACAGTTGTTGTCTTAAGTGCTAACGAGAAAACCAATAGATTTACTTTCAAGCGGAGTATTATGGCTTACTATACACAGCCCTGGAAAAAAATAATCAAGAGACCACTGACAACGATCAGTTTCACTAATTTTAGAGAACGTATATACTTGTATGTTTTTTAAGTATATGTTTGAGTGAAATTTACATTGTTCTTTTATTCTATGAACTAGCTGCTGACAACGTGTCTCAGAAATTCCAAGCAAAAATTTTGGATTTACTTGCAGAAAATGAGAAATGGTCAAAAATGACGAAAAACGATGCAGTGCTTTCAGACCTCAAATTATGCAAAGAAAACAAGTTCATAATCATTTAGAAACAACAACACTAATGTTTTAACCCAGGAAGTGTTCAGAAATCAATATTTGGTGGAATAACCAGGAGGTTTTCAATGGGGTTCAGTGCAGTGGGCTCTTCATTTTTTCCAGAGCTGCATATAAACTTTTTTAGAAACTGTTTTGGATTCCTTTCAAATGCAATGGACATCCAGATAGAAAGAAAAAAACCCATCCATGCTTCTATTCAGTGCATGAATGGGCTCAAAGTTACCTGGTGACGTTGTCACGAAGAGCTGCGTATCGTCTGCGTAGCTATGGTAACTAATCATATTTGCTGCTGTAACATGAAGTAGTGGGAGCAAATGAGTCTGCTTCTATGGCTGCAGAAAGAGAAAAAACAGAAACTAAAAGCAGAGCTTTATGCATAATCTATCCAGCAGTCTCACACCTTAGAAAGATGCGTCACTGCCCCAAAGTTTGACTTTATTCCCTCAGAGCTTCACTAAAACCTTTTGCACTGAAAAGTAAAGAAGAGACGATAACATCTTCTGCCGTTTCAGGGATCTAAAAGAGTTAAATGATGAAGCTACGCTTTTGAAAAAAGTTGATATCACATTGCTACATCTCTTTGGAAGGAAAATAGTGAGACAAAATTCAGAAGCCTTTTTCTTATCTTTTCAAGATTTTTCTCTTAAGTCTTTCAACAGTTGTCCACCGTAAAAACTCATGGTTACGGGTTTAAAATGATTTGCCTCCAGGTTGACTCGAAAACAACGCGACTGCCTGTTAACAGGCAGCATCTGTAAGTAATTATTCAAATGTTTTGCCGGCACCAGGAGAAGTTAATTTGTTAATAAGGCTGCGTATAAAAAAAAAAAAAAAAAAGAAAATACATGGCCTCAATTATAGATAAGCTGATGTGACTTAAACCAGTTGGTGGGTAGAATGAAGTAGAGGTGGTGGTTAAGTGCAATGTTCAGACGGCGGTGAGAGCTTTTGCAGTGAATGTCACCAAGTTTTGGGGAAGCTATGCAACTTAGGATCATTACGAATAAAAATAGCTAACAATTGAAAAAAGAAAAAAACATATTGAAATGAAAGTTTCTTATGTTTTGGTAGTGTGCCTACAGAAGATGCGTATGGTTGGTGAGACCATGCCACAGCTAACTAGCATGCTAATCCAGTCAGCTGGCCTCCTCATTGGTGTAATATACCAATTATTTGATTTTCTTAAAAAAATAATTATATTCCGCTCAAATTGTATATATCATATTCCTAATCTGGCACAAGTGGAACATAATTAAATGGAGTGCTTTGTCAGTGTCAAGTCATAATGTGAACAGCTATATTTAGATAAGCATCAGTGAGGTGATGAAAAGGTAATGCGTAACTTTTTTGTGTAAAATCTGATTCATCTATTCCTTAAATTTTCCCTCTTAATCCTTTGATACGACTCTTGCTTCCAATGCAGTTTTTAGAGCGGCACCAAAAAACAAATCTGCTATTTGGTTAGGAGAAGTAGCTTAATTTAAAAGGATGACATGATTCAAAAGGGAATTGGGTAAAGCTATAAAAAGGAAATCTCTCCGGCATGCCTTTTGTTTTATTCCCAGAACCTCAATGCTGTGCTCTTGGATGTTGAAGCCTTTATTGCTCAACTGTGTTTAAGTGATTCAGGAGTTGAAAGGATGTTTTTTTTTTTTTTTTTGTCTTTAGAAGGGAGTCTTTCTGAAATAACCCTGCAAGAACCTGAATGCAGATCATGTGGAAAAATGCCCGAAAATCTTTTAACATCTCACCGGTCCTGCTTTATGCAGAGAGAACATATCAAAACGAAACTTCTTGAAGGGAACGGGATCAAATCTGTTTCTGGGTTTTAGGATTTTATTGAGAACAGATTGTCCTGAAAGGAAAACCCCATCAGTAGTGTCCAAGATCCTTCCACTGGATCCTATAAAGAAACCCGTTCTGATCTGAGTTGTTGTGCAAATGCACATATTTAAGATCAACACTGACTTTTACTTTTGACAAGAAAATTACAGACATTACAAAACATCTGCCGGAGAAAGAAAGCAGAGATATTAGGAGCCGACTACAGACTGGATGAAACAGAGTCCCCCGACTCCAGAGGAAGTCGGATATGTAGACGTAAAAATGAGCCTACTTATTCAGTTTTAATGAATAATCTAGGAAACATTTTGATCTTCACGCCTTGATATTTCTTGCAGTGTAGAAAAGGAAGGTAAATTGTCCTTCCAGACTGTCCAGAGTGGCAGATTAGGTGAAACGAGAATGTTCTCAGAGGAGCCATAGAGATCAGGAACACACTCACTGACAGCATGTGTAGCGATGATGCAACGCCATCAACATTCATGAAATGGACCAAGAAAGAGCATAAAGTGGACTTTTCCTCTGTCATTCAACAGACAGTTCAGTTGACTTTATTTATTCAGAGCCAACTCACAACTGTCATGTCAACGGACTCTACAAACTAATTTGTTTCCCCCCCCCGACACATAGAATTAGACCAATCCATTCATAAAGACAGAGTCGAATTAGTAAAACCTTTTAGAGCTAAAATCACCCAATCGATTGCGTTGAGTCAGCAACTTTTCAGAAATCCTTCGTACAGGACAACATGTGGTGACAGTGGAAAGAAACAACATAAGAAAGCTCTGTCAGAATCCACCTGCCTTACCTTTGAATTTTATGAATGAGCAGAAAAACAAAATAGATACACAGCACTGTTAGTTCAGGTTTACTTTCTATGTTAGACCCAAATGGATGTAACAAAAAAGTTCTTGCACTTGCTCTGGATGGGCAGTCGTTGGCAGTGTATTACCTGATGCACTAGTGTCCACTTTACAAGTCTGTGTGTATTTATGACATAAGAAACACAAGAGCCAAGCCTGTCCACTGTAGTGACGGCTATGCATGAAAGGGCTAGAGTCACATTCACCCTTTCATTTATACACCGATGCTAAGCAATTTCGGGTTAAGTGCCTTGCCCACGGGCACATTGACATGTGGCAGGAGAAAGCTGGAATCGAACCTACAACCTTCCGATCACAAGACGACTACTCTACCCACAGAATCAGAATCCTTACGTGGTAAATTAAAGGGGTCCATTGTTCCTTCTGCATGTGTGTTGAGATCTGTGCAATTCACAGTGATGTGACACATCAAGACAATCTCATTACTTTTGTTGACTGTCAGACCTGCCTCTCATTTTCTTTTCACATTGAAAGAAGCCAATGAGAACTATACTTCTGTGATCCTGTGATAGAGTCCTTCTGCCAGTTTCACTTTCAGTCTCAAGCATTCAACATGCAGAGGTGAGTGAAGCCCCTGGGTAGCGCAGCATTAAGTCGTTGCTGCAATCTCTCAGTTGAAGTTGAATAGATTCTTTATCAAAGCTTATCTGTTGATGAAATTGTGCATATTACTGTTTCGAATGTTTTGATAGGTGTCATGAAGTTTTTTCTTTTGGAATGGGACTAAAATTCAAGCAGGAACTTCGGAGGATCAGAAGGATTTAATGGTCAAACAAAATGTAAAGTCATTTTATTTTGATGGGTGTATTGGAAAAGACAGAAGCTTTCCTTTTGATATGAACGTGCCTGTGTGCACTTGAAAAAGTTTCCTTCCTGTCAGAGATCATTTGTACAGCAGCGTATTTTTAAGTCAAAACTCTGATAGACATTCCTAGACACACACACGTATGCCAAAACAAATATACGCACAATGATCTGAACACACTCGAGTGCACACTGCAGTCCTTTAGGAACGAGGAAGTCCCCCGTTTTGTTCAACATCTGGAGCACATCCCTGGTTCCCAGGTTCCCTTGGTAGCACTAAATCATTAGCCAGCTCACTTGCCTGAACTTCTGGCTGTCTGTAAGATATGTGAAGTAAGAGATTTCACTTTTTTAAAATTTAACTAGATAATTAAAATGAACTGCTAGTGCTACTCTAAAACCTGCCCCCCTTTCTGAAATCTTATTTTTTTGACAACTCTGTAATGGTAAGTACATTGGTAAATGCGGTCATATAAGGAAGTACAGTCGAATTTACTCAAGTCTCCTGTGGGCAGTAGCAGACCAAATGAGACACGTCTGATGAAGAGAACATGGGAGCCCAGAGTCTGAGGAGATTCCTCTGTATGCCGACCCCAGACATCTCCTTATAACCTCCCTGAGAATATTTTTTTTATCATTCTTTGGTTTTGGGACATCCCCCAGGAAAAGAAAGTTTTACTGCTTTTCTTTGTCCTGGGCTATCGTTTCAATGTCATGGCCTTTCGTACATGTTCCCGGATTCGCTGTTTAGACTTTGTACTGTTTTAGTGTTTCCTTACTGTAATTCTGTTGTTTTGTGTGGACCTTTGTTGATTTGATGCATTTCTTTCTTAAAGTTTACTTTTCTACAGCTGGATCAATGCCAAAAACATGCCAAACGTTCTGACGCCTCGCAGCGAGACGGTGCCACGTTTTTAAATGAGGATTTTATTTATTCAGAGAAGAACCCAGAACAACATTTAAGTTAAGTTGCAAATGTTTTGGCTATTTGATGTGAATGACAGGACCTGGCTACTCACTGAGAGCCATTTTTAATCATAAAGTAAGGGCTACAAATGGAGCAGGGCAGCAAGCACACCACATGAAATGCTGAGGGCAAAACTCAAATTAAGGGGAGAGAGAACAATCCCCACTTTATGTTTCATTTTTGCTGCTCACTCTCTAATGGCAGAACTTTGTTTTGATAAGCGCTGCAGCCTTGTAGCCAATCACACGTGAGGATATGGAATCATGCTGCTATAAACAGAGAAGGGGGACAGTCAATAGTTTGGTACATTTGTGTGTAGTGTTTTGCTCATTTGTTTTTGTGTTAAAGAAAATTAAAAGTCTGATGCAAAAATTATACGAAACCAAGAAGCTTGTGACAGAACAAACGCATACGTTTAAGCAAGTATAAGGCTTCTCAGTTAAGGAACACTGAATGCAAAGAGATTTGTCATACAAAGCATTCATATTGTGCCAAGTTAAGCTAAAATATGAAGCTGCAGATGGTAATAAATTGGGAGCCGCTTGGGAGCTGAAAGAGCTACTGTAGTTCTTCTTTGGGAGCCGTGTCACGAGAGCCGGTTCGTCCTCTGAACAGTCGAATTTCCCATCTTTAGTGAACTGATGACACAAAAGTAGACGTTTTTGGAAAATGGACATCGTGCTACAAACTAACAAGTCATTTTTAGGTTGACGGGGCAATTAACTATTCAGATAGGGTTGGTTTGGATAGTTTTACTTTAACAAATTGAATGAACGATAAACAGCATTTTCCACGTCACTTTAGCTTAAAGCCTGTCAGAATAAGCTGTCTTGATTACGAGTGAATCTTTCAGGATCTCCCGTCGCCTCTGAACATACTGGCATCACTCCTGAGTCTACGTTGTTAACACAAAAGAGCGAAAACAAGGCAGTGTTCACTTTGCACCGAGGCACCAAAAGTCTAAATATCTTGACGGCCGGTTATGGCTGAGGGTTGCAGTAGATGAGGCTGTTTGGGTTAGGCCAGTAACTTAGCAACAGTTAGTGTTTGTGACTCAGGTGGGCAAGCTGTTCTTCCCAGTTAAAATTGGCTTGTGTGAATTGTCATTCTGCAGGAGACTACAGGCCACAGCTGTGGCAAATATGTAATAATCACATTTTCCCAAATAAGATCCAGCTGCTATGCTGGGAGAAAATTGGGTTAAGATGTATTATCTGGAAGAAAAAAAAGAAAAAAACAAGCCAGTGAGAATGGCTACTTGTTGTTCCATCTCTGCCCAAGTGGACAACCTTCCTGGGAATGTCAGCAGCCGGAGGAATGCCAAAATAACTACATGGACGTATATGACTTCCACTCCCAGCGTTGATAGCTATATTCGTCGTCTTCCTTCTGAAGTGACTGCGTTCATGTCCTGGCCGATCCTTGTGACCTGCGTTCAGAGCGGCCTGCAGAATTGGCTACAAAGTGGTGCAGAACAGTTGCCAAATTGGATTTTGTGGCATAAAAAAGTCGCCAGATTTTAATAAAATAAACCTGCCGAGGACGTCAAAGAGTTGCAGATGCTTGCATGAGAACTCGGGGTCCAATAAGATGGTATCTTCGCGGGCTCGTGTGTTCTAGTAAAATCTGCGGAGTGTGGGTCAATAAAGAAAGAGCTGCTGTTATTTGTTAAACATCCATGAGAACAATGACCAAAGACCTTTCTCAAGACATATTTTGCAGACTCGTGTCCCAATGATGGTGATGATGATGATGAGTACTATAATCGGAACTGAGAAACTGGCCAGACGCTGGAAAATGGAAACGGTCAAACAGCCAATCGAACAACCAGGAAAGAGGAAGTGCAGTTTGGGAGCTAAGGCTCCTCAAACAGAAGTTCAGCAGGTTCTGAACTTGCGTCTCTCAGCGATCAGTAAATGTCAATGTGTGGACGCGCAGCAAGTATCGGAAGCTCGTTCAACAACTGGACTCTTCACGCTGAGGTCATGACAGGATCAGCGGGTGGTTTTCCTCTGTTGTCGTAGAATTTTCTCTCCTACGACAATTGCGTCTGTGTTTTTTTTATGCTATCCTGATTAATAATTAACATACGTCTTTGTCAGCAAATCATCATATTTAAGAAAGTAGCAACATTTACAGCTTTCACTGCTCT
Organism: Xiphophorus couchianus; assembly: GCF_001444195.1. Taxonomy (NCBI): domain Eukaryota; kingdom Metazoa; phylum Chordata; class Actinopteri; order Cyprinodontiformes; family Poeciliidae; genus Xiphophorus; species Xiphophorus couchianus. Next base: position 27,434,653 of record NC_040232.1, read on the forward strand.
TTTTTATCTACATGTATAATTTTAACACTTCAGTCCAGTTTGCAGGACATTTAGAGTTTTGACTATTGAAGTTTGGAGTTTCTTCTCTCATCCAGAGGAGATGAGAGGAGACGGTTCACAAAAATTACAAGTTATGGTAACATTCCCTCTTTTTTTCTGCAGTCCAGAGATTCCCCTAAAATACCAAAACATACTTTGACAGCTGTCTTTTGTAATCTACTTGCTGGACGTCCTGCACAACTTCAGTTTGTCCTTCGCTGTTTTGTTTTGTTTTATTTATTTATTTTTTTGCTTTAAGTGAAGTAGTGAAGTAGCTTCTTCTGGTCTCAAAGCAATTGTCTAAAAACCTTTGCATTTGTGGCCAGAGGATTCTGCAGCACAGTCGGTATGAGTTTTGGAGATCTTGTGATTTTAGCCGCGCTGTCTCCCAATTTCACCTGCAGGTGGAACCAGATATTTACATACGGTAGAGAAAAATACATTACGCCTTATTTTTGGTGTCTGACCTTAAATCTGACAAAGTTTTTCCTGTCAGACAGTAAGGAGAAAAACAAAATGTTAGGTTTCTTTTTATACAATGCAAGTAAGTAAGTAAGTCAACTGTACGATTTCAATATGACCTGTATCATTATATCTTGTTGCAAAAATAAAGAGAACAGCTTTTTTTCCTTACAAAATAGACATTTAAACTTTGTTTTTTTTTTATTATTATTTTTTTTTTTAAAGAAAGGCTTTTGTATAGAAGTAATTTGTTTCTGAGGGCAAGGTATTTTTGTTTATTTGTGTCTGGGGCAACATAAAAAAACAGGGCTAATCATGACTATAAAAAACCATGTTTCTTTTTCAAACATTCATATTAAAATGACACATTAAAGGAATTCCTGGATTTGAATAATAACTACAGGGTGTACCTTTAAAGGGTGGAAAGCTATTTTGGCCATTATTCACGTGCTGTCCGGTGCCACCTGGTGTTTATTCAGCGTCACTACGTTTGTTTTTTTGGGGGGGGGGTTTTGCAAACGAAAAATGCCAGCAGATGAGCAATAATTTAAAAACTTGCACATCCTGGTTGGTTTAGTTCAGCCCAGAACATCAGCCTAAGAACTTGTGAAGATGTTGGCTAAATCTGGTAAGTCTGTGTCATTATCCCAACTGTGACATATGTGGGTGGCACCATCAATAATAATAATGGTGTTAATTAGTTATTAGTTTGGCTATTTGCCATTGTGTCAGAAAAAAAGAAATTATCACTTCTTTGTAACGTCAGAAATAAATAAAAAAAATGTTTCACACTTTGCCATGCTATTCAAAGGAACTTATTGATCCCATTCTATGTTGGAAACTGAACCAACTTTGAAAACATTTATTCTTGTAGGCAATAAAAACTAGAGGGGGGAAATTACTGAAGTAAAACGTGACTTGCCATGGATCTTTTAACCACATCTCACCAATCTATCAGTAAAACTGGCCCAGTCGTCCAACAAATCAAGTGGAGAGACACGACCAAATGGATTTTTGCATATCTGTCATATCAAACAAGTGACAAAAAGAATGACAAAACTCCAGTGAATTTAGTGAACGTGTGTGATTTGGTTCCCCCCTTGGCCCGACTTTGGTTCTGGATCACGGTCCCATCCAGAGAGTCGATGGGCTTTTTGTGGACTCCATTGATGTCCCTGACACGTTTAAAGCAAAGCAGATTATTTCCCTCTGCCTATCCTACTAACTGCTGTCAAGATTTGCACGCTCCATGCTGCCCTTCCCAGCACTCTAAAGGGTTTGCTGCGTAAAAATTATTTCACTGTTTATCCCAGTGGGGCTCGAGTGATGAAGAACACAAAACCTTCCTTTTTCCAGTAAACATATCCATATTTACTACCATCGTCAGGCTCTGGGAAACACGTCTCTGCTTTTCTCTGTGTGCTAAGTTCCAAGATTATCTGCATTTGTTGAAACAGATCTAAACAATCTGGTTTTAGCTCAGTTAAAAATATTTGTTACTTTATGGTGTACTTTACTGAGAATGGACCATGAAGTTCGTAAGCTGTTATCATCTTTGTTGACATATCAAGAATGCGGAGAGGTCACCAGGTCACTCAGCAGACCCTCCCTTTAAAGACTTAGAGGTTCTTTAATCATCTTCCACTGGGGAAGATCAAATTCACTTTGCTTTTATTAAATTAGAGCACAGGCAGCATGCACTGTATGTGAATAAGGCAGAGAGAAACTAACACAAATATGCTGCAAAACTTTATTTCAACGCAACAACATGAAATGTGGCTGAATTTGCCGTATTTAGCCTAATGTTTTAGTTAATAACCACGGTACATAAGGTAAGTGGAGATGATAAACTTCTCTATGGAGATCATAGGGGTTTAGTCAAAACAGCTTCTGGAATATTACAAATCATGTTCAATTATAAAATGATCGGTTTAAGTTATGATGTTGGAGAACAACTTTTTGGTAAGTTTTTGTCCCCATACAATTAACTATAAGTTGAAATATGTTATGATTATAAGTGAAATTGTCCAAAAATCCCATTAAAGCTGAGAAGAAAGATGTTTTAGGTAGCTGAGTGAATCAGGACAAATCATCAGATGGAAACATCCTCTGAAGGAGCTTCATATATCTCTGTGTCAGGTCAGTCATCTTTAGAAGCAAAAAGGTGAAAGGTCATAAGAACGTTATCTAAGTTAACGCATTGATGAGGAAACTCCAGTTGGAACAAAATACTGCCCGTGTCAAAAAACAAGGAGAAAGTTTCCTGTAAAGTTTCTGTATCCTGACATCAATGGTATCTAGTGCTGATGTAAACCAACCTCGGCCTAATCCATACCTCATAGTCTGCCTAAATTTATTAATCTCTACCCACCCACAAGTTTTCTACGTATTTCCATGTGTGGTCCAGATTTTTGTGGCGATGTTGGCAGTTCACTTCGGCTGGGAAGACAATACTGCCACCCACAGGGTGGTGCCACACACATATATGGTTAAGTGGGGTAAAATGAGCCATGTTTTTCAATTTAGGATCACTACATGAAGGCAATCTTAGTTTTGGTCGCTAACTTATATATCTACAGGATGTCATACATCTCTTCAAACAATCCGAATGTGTTCAAACATTACTATTTTGATACTATAGCATTTCCATAAAAAACGTCTCATGACTCAGCTTTCCACATGTATGGGGGCTGAGTTTCGCTCGAGCCCGCAGCTAAATTTATTATCTGTGGGCACAAATAAATTTTGACTTTATTTGCGCCCGGAGCTAAATCGCTCCATTCTTATCTTTGGTTTATGACATCATATTGTAATTCATCAATAGCACAAATGACATCTAAAGCAAATTTAAAAATATCTATTATGGTCTGAACACACATAGAGATAGTGACAGTGATGGGTCAGCTCACGAGCAGAAGAAGAAAAAGATATATATATATATATATATATATATATATATATATATACAGTATATACTATATATATACTGTGTATATATATATACACTGCTCAAAAAAATAAAGGGAACACTTTAAGTGTTAAACACCTGTTTAAGTGTTCCCTTTATTTTTTTGAGCAGTGTATATATATATATATATACAGTATATACAGTATATACTATATATATACTGTATATATATATATATTTATATAGTTGGTTTAGCTTTGCCAAAGAGCATCAGGATGACTGAACCCAAAGGGTACGCTGATAATCTGAAAACAAAAAAGCATGACATCAACATCCAGACAAACAAACATAAATTGTGTTTTCATGCCACTCACATAAGTGCATTCTCACATAAAAAACAACAACAAAAAAAACAATTTTATATTCACACAGGCATGTGACCTGCTTTGTTTATGTTGGATTTTCGAGGAATAAAAGAAACATACTCATGGCTCCATCTGGCACCGGTTAGCTTCTTCTCATTTCACTTCTGACGCCGTTGATGGAACATGGATGTTTGCCAAGACGATGTTTGGCAAACAGTTTGTTCAAAATACTCAGGTGGACGTTGTGGTTCTGCAACTTAAACCTACCGCATAAGTCCAGAGACTCTTTCCATCGGAAATGGTGAGTTAAAGACACTGGATGTTGCAACAAAAGCACGCCATGTTAAAGTTGTAGGCTTATTCAAGCCTGGGTGGCCTGTGATCTACTTCAAGTAGCAGACGTTGGGATTCTACCAATGTCACTCATTCAAGTTTCTCACAGACGTTCAAATATAAATGGGACTCAATAAAACTGGGAACTTTTAGAATTGGATATAAGCGTTTAAGTTTTTTTTTGTTTGTTTTTCCCATAAAGAGGAGATTTGGGGGGGGGGGAAACCTAACCTTTTGCTGTTTGCATGAGAACAGATGGTTTTTAAAAAAACCCAAAACAATTAACCCTTTTGAAGGCAGGCCATCATGTGGTTAGAGAGTTCAGAAGAGAGAAAGGTAAGATGGAGTGGGCTGGAAAGGGTGGCAGAAAGGAAAGAGGGGGGAGAGGTGTTTGGTGAAAGATGTGGGTGAGAAAACAGGGCCAAAGAGGGGGTCGTGTTGCAGGAAAAGCAGGAGTGTTGGGACTGGGATAGGAAGTAGAGGGTCTACTTAGGTTTTGTAAATTATAGTTCCTTTAACCTCTAAACACGGTGAGAAACCCCATGAGGCAGCCATGTCTGGGACAGATCATACTGGAAGAAACACCCCAACCTAACATGTGGGTTTGCCCAGACCCCTTGACCCCCAGCATCAGTTATCAAACACAGATCTCAAACCCACTGAGAGAATTGTGTTTTAAAGATCCCAAACAGATAAAGACTTTACAATGAAAAATATTAATGAATGTGTACCATTTGTAAATAACAAAAACCGGGAAGTAGTCTTTGCCGATATGCACGCCCCATTCAAAACCAAAGAGCTGACATTTTGTTCATTGTTTCTTCCGTTTGCATTGCAGATATTTATTGCCGAGCATCTCGAGTAATAATAGAGATGAAAAGTGAATAATGTTTAAAAACTATTTGCATATTGTTTTGTAATAACTGTTGTGTTACACCATATTTCCATTTATTTTCGTGTAGGTCTATGTTAGGGCCAATCGAGTCTTGGGAAATATGACAGATCAAAGCAAAATAACCAAAGTCTGTTCCACAAAGCAGTTAGGCCGTAAATTGACAAAGATGAGCCTCTGGTGATCCATAAATCACATCACTAATATCTTGCAGACATAAACTTTTGAAAATGAAGCTGGCATCACAGAAGCGGGGGAGGCGTAAAATGAAACTCAACAGGGTCACTATAGTGTGTTACTCATGAAATAAGTGTCAGAAAACCCCCAAAGGTTTAAGTGCATTTTTGAGCATACTAAAGAAACTATGCTTCAGTATGCTTGAACTATCCAACCATGAAGTCTGTTGAGCTTTCTTGTTGAATTTCTGCAAAACTGAATGTGTTCATGACATAAAATGATGTGAATTAAATACATACCGTACAGAGGTACTCTCTGTCTTTTTGCCTTACATCCCCAGCCAGCTGGGTGCACAGGACATCTATAATTGGTACATAACCCACTCGAGCTGTGCACCATTTACACTGTCAGAAGTCAGCTTATATGAGACAGGAATTGCCTCAATTTGAAGTGTCCTGACAGGGGAGCCCATCGGCGCTGTCATAAAACAGCGAAATGAAAAAAAAAGACATAAAACATCTCACTACTGTTTTATAAAAATTGTTTTTAGCAGCTTCCTCCTAGTAGATAATACCTCGTCTAGGTGTATACCTGATTTACTTACAGTAAACTGTGTAAAATATAAAAGCAACACATTTCAATGGTCATAAAGGTTACAAAGGGGATGTAAAAAGTCCCAAATCTGAGCACTGATGATAAAAATGAGGAAGGCGTGAATAGAGCGGCACCCATTGCAGCTGCAGCAGGATTTCATCACCTTCCTCGCCTGGAGATCTAGCAAAGCCTTGTGAACCTATCAGATCATGCTTTTAATCAACAAGGATTATTTAGCCCTGCTACCATCTGAAGTCTCTAACATGATGGTTTGCCTCTGATCCACCTTTAGAGGTTATAACCTGCAAGGTTAGGAAAGGATTGCAGAACAACTTTGACATCATACTACTAAAGTAAAGACAGCCGCAATTGCAGCACAGTCCAAAGGATTAAACAGACACACTAAGTGCATTTGGACAGTCTGAGTGAGGAAATATGAGGGAAATCTACAGGAAATGCTTTATGCTTATTCTCAAGTGAATGTTGCTGAACGCTGTACAGCATGTCCCCTCCCATGAGCCAGATCTCTATAAAGCAATAATCTGATAAAAGCTATCGAGGTAATTTCATGTGGTCTCGAGCAACATCTGTCGTCATAAACTGCACGATACATACAGGACTTGTTAGTTCAGAATTTAATGGCCTCACAGAAGAGTTCAAGGTAACCCAAAATCAAGTCTTCTCTGGAGATTCCCACTGATCCCAGTGTATTTGCAGTTGATTCAAACTCAGCTCCAACAGGAAGTGGAGTTCTTCTAGGGAGCTGGAGACAGCAGAAGTTGTCACTAAGCCACAAAGCTGTTGTGGGAACAGTGGCAAAAGGAATCTCTGGCAAGCCGTCTGGTGCCTCAAAATAGAAAGTCCCAGGGTAAGAAGAGTTGACGGCTTGTCCAGCATGAGGTGAGGGAAATAGTGGATGAGGAGACGACAAACATAAAGAAACACGGAGCAGGGATGAGGTGAGAGAGTACAAAGGTGGCCCATATGGAGTAACATCTGGTGAGCAAAGCCTCAATGCACTAAGGTCTTTGTCCATGGAGTATGTGGTACCCTAGTAACCTTTTCAACCACACATTTGTGGGGTAAGACTGTCCCACCACCGTGCCCAGTCTGCGTTGGGTGAGGGACTCTCAAACAAGATTTTCAACTCCTGCTCAAAAAAAGGGGAAAGTCAAATAATGATGGTGCCATCATTAGATAATGAAAGTGGTTGCTGGGAGTGTCTTTACAGTCATAACAGCAAGAAAGGCCCACTGGCCCCATAAGAAGCATCCATCTGTCGTCCATACCCAGTTGTCCTTGAAGGGTCTCAGGGTGACTGGGGTCTTTGTCCAGTGGACATTGGTTGAGAGATATGATTGGGTACACCCTGGACTGGTTGCCAGTCCATCAGAGGGCATTGCTGAAGAGAGAGAGGCTAAAAGATCAATGTGGAAATGCCTCAGACCTTCTTAAGGTACACATCTCTTTAAAACATTTGCCGGTCAATACTGTAATTCTAACAAAGACATAAAAAAAGCTTGACCTAACAAAACTGACTACTTAGAGGAGGCATTCAAGACAAAGCTTGCTAAGTATCAAGGTGCTGTTGCCAACCAAAGCAGGGAATCGCACCGGTACCATGTAGGTACTATTGGGTTTCAGTCGCCTCCCCTCTCTATAGAGCCTACACCTTCTTAGGTCTTAGTGGGCCGGTTAGAAGAGGAGCTGTTAAGGCTGCACTAGAAGGAGCCGAAAGAAGAACCCTCTATTTCTCTCGCTATTCTCTTCTTCCACAACAACACTTGTTGTGGACGAAGACGAGTGAACCGGGGCCTGATGCTGCTAGGATACGATGCAGGCCTTGATGAACCTTCTGTGGGTTACTTGGCTGAGATCATATGATGTGAGACCTAAAACACCAGGCATGCATCAAAGATGCAATATTTTGGTGCACATGATGCATCGTTCACCGTTTACAGCTTTTTGTTTACGCATTACTGTAAAAACCGCAGGGCCATAGCTGGATTTTTTTCCACAGATCATCACTAGTTTGGGTCAACTGAGAAGTCTTTCTAACGATTCTGGGTTAAGTCTTTCCACATGTTCATGGCATCATTTATAGCTGTCCCTCTGCTTATATTGGTTGCGCCGTTGAGACAACAAACACAATATAAAACATTCAACCATTCGTCCATGTTTCCAGACACACTTTGTCGAATACAGGGACACTGCAACTCTGGAGCTGATCTTGACAGAGAAGAAGAGCACACTGGGCTGGTCTTCAGTCCATAACAGACAATGCAAACTTGAAACTAAAAATGCTTTTTGTAAATTTTACCAGTTATTTGCACTGTGGGTATACCAAATAATCCTCTCTCCCGCAGCTTATGTTTCACAATTTTCTTTTGGCAAATCTGCGTTGTGCAACTCTGTTTTTGGCAATCGGTCTAAAAACTCAGCCTTCTCAATCAGCATGCCAGCAAACAATTTTATACAGTTGTCCCAGCAGACCGAGAAGAATAATACATTTCTTCGGTACACCTTCAGTCCATCACACGGCGTGTTCGTACTGTCTGTCTTTTGAGCTGAATGTAGGTTTACTCCCCAAAATAAAATCTTTGGCTCGTCAGAAGCTGAAAATAATCAAAGCTTGATTAGTTGTTAAACAGGAGCCTTTCAAAGTAGACCAATTTTTTATATCAAATAACCACATGAAAAGGTATTATGATTCATTATTTAGAATCATAACATTTTTATGCTGTTAGCCAAGAGATGAGAGAGGTTGGCTCTGCCAAAGCGTGTTTAAAGAGTTTCATGTCCCCATTGTACTAAGACATGTTACATTACACAGAACTTTGTCTTTTAATCCTACAAGACAGGACCGCTTTTGCTAAGTGTACTTCTACATAGTCATTTAAAATCATTACATCTCTCAGGGTCTGTTCAGGGCAAGGAAACCTTAAATGGATCATTTGGATTATATTAAAGCAATGGGTTTTTGGAGCTGTTATCGGTAGTCAAATGGTAATTGGTGTTTAAGCAATTAAACATTGCTGCTTAAACACCAAAGTCTGCTTAACTACCAGTTACTGACCACATCAACCCCTTTATGATCACAGTGTACCCGTCTTCTGGTGGTTACGTTTCTCAGGATAACGACTTGCTTTAAATCGAGTCAAGTACAAAACAAAACACTCGATGACTCGCTATAGACCTCCAAACACGCAAAGCTTATTTGATCTCTTTTGGAAAATGTCTTTTACAACATAGACCTGGACGGCATTTAAATGAGAACCTGTGTAAAGACAAGTTGAATTACAAACAAAAGATTGCACCTTTTTTTATTTTTTCCACAGATAAGCGAAGTTCTACGAAATATAATTTCATGAAACCTTACGTCAAAACAGCCAAACTAACTGCGTGAACATATCCAGGTAGAGTTTCTTTCAAATGCAAAAGTAGTTTAAAACGTTCACAATGTAAAACAGTAAAGAATTTCTTTATTTATATATGTAAATATAGCCTCCCATCAAATTTCCCCATGAATATACAAAAAAAAATAAGTATGTCCTTAAACAACATGTCTCTGAAGTTTATAGGCAGATTTTCACCAAACACATTACCCAACCTCATCCATGGAGAAGCCGAAAGAAAACAGACAACTCCAGTATTTGTTGCTATGATTGAAATCAAGTTGTGCTCTTTTTTTATTAGTGTCATATACCACCATTGTGAAAATCTGTTTTGCTTCTCCACTTTGCTTTACGATTGCACCTCTCTAACTAGCAGTTAGCATGACTCACTGTTGAGACTTTCTCTCTGTTTCGCCATAATGAGTTTACTCAGAAAATTGCCAACTGCGATTGCTACTTATTGCTGATTCGTTGCACGAATCAGCAATAAGTGCTGACTGATTCACTTATTACACTTTGCGCAATATTTAGAGATGGGAAACAGACCTTTAGCTGCAGAAAAAATCTAGCACTTTTTGACTTTTTTTATCTGATTCCCACATATTAATGCTTCTGCTGGTATTTTTTTGTACATTTTTGTGTTATTTAAATATTAATCTACTTTTTAATTACCTTATGTCACATATGTGATGATAGAGCTCCAGTAGAACACAAACTATCCCTGCTTTTAATCCGCAAACTTAAAGTGATTACATTTGAGTGAAAATAAAAAATTCCAAGAAAATAAATGTCCAAAATTAACGTTTTATCTTCAGGACTAAAACTTTCCAGTGCTTGAGTTCCATCTCGTGAAAAAAAGATTTGTCCCTGGTGGAGAACTGTGAAGCTAACTGAACTGTATGTCCTCCAACTTGTGCAAAGATCAAGACTGAGTTGCTCTTCGAAATGGTAGTTTTCAGGTTTGAGTTATAGGTGGATGCTTAAGATGCAGCTTCTGTATTTTCTGGGGGAGGAAAAAAAAGAAGAAAAAGTGGCATCCAGCTGAGAAAGCAGCAGCATGGTAAGAGTTACTCAGCTGCTGGAGACAGTTTGCCTGTAGGGAGTCATTAGCTTGCTAGCAGCAAAGCTGAGCAATGCCGTAATGCGTCTGGCAGAGTCGGCCCAGCGATGGGGCCGAATGCTGACGCACCAAGACGAAAGTCTGGTCGTTTCTGTTGCAGCTCAGCGACGATTTGGTACTCTTTGTTGCATGCATGACGAACAGTTATTTCCGAGAAACACTCTCGACCATCGAGGACAAACAATGCAAAACTGCTGGGAACGGTTAACCCTTTAGAGATTATGCAATTTTCCATTTGACTCTTGCCATTTCTCTAATCCTGTAACTGATTCCAGGTTCGGTCCTCTTTCTGCCCCTGCTTTCTACATCACCTCTGCTGTTGGCTGTAATGATCCCTTTCGATCATTACGCCTAACCCAAACATTGAGCGATTTGTTAGTGTAAGAGTATATTAGTAATTGAATTTATTTTAACTCGCAAAAAACCCAGAATTTACAATAGTAAAAGGGAACACTGCAAAAAAGAAATCCTGCTCAAAAAGAAAGTTAATAAAAATTCCTTTTTAGCATATCATGATTAGTTATGGAAGACAGAAACATGTTTTTTTTAATGTAAATCTCTATTATTACACCTTTAAATAATACCAAACCTCATTTGTTTAATATATAATTTCTCCATAAGGCATTTTCAGACAAAGAATAAAGTATTTAGCCGACAAAATGGAGACGAAACTGATTGGTCTGTTTCACCTTTATTAATTATTGAAGGCGCCTTAGATTTTTATTTATCAACGTAGAAAGACCAAGAGTTATTTTGCTGTGTGATAAATGAAACAAAACTGAAAGTATCCATTTTAGTTTTGCAGTGTAGAAATGTAATCTGATGATTTGATATGTACTTGACAATATTTTAGAGATTTTTTTGCAATAAAGCACAGGATCATCTTAAATAAATATGATGCTTGTCTATTAAAATACAAATAATAATAATAATAATAATAAAAAATCAATAACTTATTCCAACAAATTGCATTTTTACCATTGTTATTGCAGAAAAAACTCACTCTCCCAGCTCAAAAATTTCACATTGTTTGGTCAGATATACAAGTACCTGTGGAAACAGTTAAAAGTACAGCAAATACTTTCCTTTTCTTACAAAAATATGAATGAAAATAAAAACTAAATTCTTTGGTATATCAGCAAAAAAAATAGGGCAAAAAATGTCTACATACAAAAAGGCATTGAAATACAAAGTAAAAATACTGTTACAGCAAAGAAATGACACACGGCAACAAAAAAAATAAAAAAAAATCCAGCTCTTCCAGTTCTATAGAGTTCTTTATGTGGAACTCTGTAGAAAAACATCTCATAAACTCCTAGTATCCATCCTATTGCATCAGTTTTTCGGACAGCATCGTGACACCTTGATGCAACGCTGAGAGGTATTATTTTTGTCTTGGTTATGTCAAGCATCACACCGGAGGACAGGAGAGACGCAAAAAAAAGTGCATAAGATTTAAACTCATATCAGCTCCTAATCCACAGCAAACAGTGGACTTGTTTCATCCCGAAACGATGTTCCCTTCCATCAAGTGCCCTTATTTACATTCCTATGACCAGGTAGTACTTTTCCCCACAGTAACAACTTCTTCTTTCACCTACACTCCATTCCTTGCACAGAGTCCAGCGGCGCAAACAGGCGTGGGCGTGTACTGCTTAGTTCTGGAAAGGGACCAAAGGTCGGTGGGAAGCAAAAAAAAAACAAAAAACAAAAAAAAAACATATATATATATATATATATATATAAAATCACAGTCCTCGGATTGGAATCGGTCCCCTCATCATCTTGGTGGTCATCAGTCAACTAGGTTGTAATAAATATACTATCAGTAGGACTGCTACAAACCGTTTTCTTTTTGTAACACACAGTCCTAATTTATACGTTTAAAGAACATTTGCAAACAATAGACATTGTTTTAGCAAAAAAAAAAAAAAAAAGAAAAAAGTCACAGCAGCAGCAATACAAAGTCTTTCGCTTGTGGTCATATGTTCATCTGATCAAGTTAAAAATATATCATCTTGTAAACACTGAGAAGTCCTGCAGTCATGTCATATGGGATCACTTCCAAACATTACTCAATACACCGATTTACATTCAACATCCTTGCTAATTCTAAAGTTGCTAAAAACGAGTCATCAGTCATTGCTAAATTTAGGCCTGCTGACGGAAGAGGGACGTTTGCAGTAACTGTGATGGATGATGTGTCTTACTCCGGAGTACATTCAAACGCAATAACAGCAAGTACTCTGGTCTCTTGGCACTAAAATAAAGGAAAGGTTCCCTTAGTCTGTTGTTGCTTTCAGATGTTTATGGTGTCTGCTAAAATTAAAAAGTGAAGAGTGTTTCATGAGCCGTTGCATGATACATGGAATCCCTCCACTATTCCTGCACCACGGTGCCATGAGCAGCATTGGTTCTTCACAGTACGAGTTGTTGTGAATAGAACCTCACAGGTTGGCCGATACATCTCAGAGATTAATACACTTCAGACAGGCTCTGACCCTTTAAAAGCAGGTGCAGTTCACAGGTTTGGCTCCGGATGCATCCCATACGACATGAGTGCAGCTGAAAAGCAGCTCTCCATTTTAAAGCCCTTTGTGCTTTGTAAACTTCCACTGTAACTGTTAAAAAAACACTGAGAAGGCACACCAGCCCATCACCCCGAAAGCAATAAATACACTGAAACAAAACCGAACCAGTGCAGTGGTTCGGTTTAGGAAAACTAATTCATTTTGTGTGTACAGGTTGGGGAAATAGGTATGCAACACAGAAACGTTTTCTCTGTAAATATGCTAATAGCGTATTAGTGAAAGTCCCACCATTTGTCAGCCACCAACATGAAACACACACATACAAAGAACTCAAAAAAAGAAGTGTGCCTGTAAAGTTGAATTATATTTAGTGAAATGGAGTGACGCCGACGGCAATTATTAAAAATATGACAATAGAAGCTGCAAAAGAAAAAAAAGATGAGAGAAAAGGTAACCAATCAGTTTTCAATTTTCAGATTTCTACGCCCAGACGAGTGAATTAAACACTGGGAGTACTGGGAGTGAGGTTTGGAGGTAGGATCATCACGGTAGGAAGCACCGGATTTCTTGATAAGAATCTAAAGATGATGATGAAAAGATGGATTTCTCAAGAAGGCCAGTGTTCACGCAGCCAAGGAAATTCTCATCTGCTTCCCAAGAAAGACATTAAAAATGCTTTATTGGTCCAGTTAATCTCTGGACTTGAATCCAATTGAAACAGAACCGCCTAATAAATACTGAATGCATTTCAGTAAATGCCTTCATTGCTTCCCTGTGTCATTTCAATAGGCCCCAGTAAAAATATATTTGGTGAGAAAAACATTTTCATGTTAAATGCCTATTACCCCACTGCGTGTTGATGTGGTAAAAAGAAAGAAAGAAAGAAACAAAGAAAGACACAAAGAAAAACAAGAACAACGACTTGGTTGCTTTAGTAACACTAGTTGCTCAGAGGCAGTGCCTCTTGCAATAGTCTTTGTGCAGTTGCTAGATAGTGGAGACAAACTGGCAGTCGCACGGCTCCCTTTCAACGCAGAAACACACGGAACATTCTCAATTTGTGGGGTGCAGATATTTCTTGGTGACAATGACTCTCTGGGAGAAAAGTCCTGGTCAAGTTTAAACCCCAAGAGAATAGCTATGAATCCACAGTTTCTCTGGCTAAGTTACTTACATTAGACAGATGCCCAGTGGATACGACAAAAGTAAGAGGTAGCTAACATTACAAAGCCTAGCACTCTTTTAAGCCAACTTTGATAACAACGGCAAACTTGCCCCTCTTGGTTCTCGAAGATGCCCAGTTAGCCTCCACTTCTCCAAGGTTAGGGATTTAATGGTCACAGATAAACCATTTTTCTTGTCCATTGTGGTAGAACTCAGTTTTGCCACCAGAGTTGTTCTGCATAGACAATCTTTGTAAACAGGGATGTAAAAATACTGAAGATATTTCAGTGGTTAGTGGTGTGTTTTTGTCTTTGGGTCATACGTCCAGCACCATGTCATAATGAGTTTCCTTCTTCCTCTTTCCACATTTGTTTATAAGAACGGCGTATAGTGTGAGCAATATCACCCAGTAACTGGCATAGACTACTGCCCCAACGATGAGCACAATCTCCTCAGATTGAGGAAAGGGTTTTTTGGTCTGTTGGACTATTGTGTAAATAAGCCCAATAAAAAGGATGGTGAACCAGATAGTTATTGGAACCAGACCAATAAAGTTCACCACAATTGTTTTCCTCCCAGAGGTCCCCCAGCCTGACTTGTTAATAGTCGCGATTGCAAACATTTTGGCCGGCAACAGGCTTGACATATACAGTACTGAATAAAAAGACATGAACACCATGACAATGTTGCCTCTGAGGCAGCTCGCGAACGATGACTTGATCAACGCCACTGCCTGCACGATGAGCAGGAACAACAAAATATTCCAGAGTCGTCCTTGGAAGAAGAGCTGGATTGCGGTGGCGATGAGGAAAAACGGGAAGAATCCTGTGATCACCGCCTCGTATGTCATCCACAGATGATGCTTGTGGAACCACATGGAGTTGTAAAGCCATTCCCTAAAGTAAGACTTACTCCATCGAGTCTGTTGATTTAGCCATCGCAAATACGTAATGGGTGTCTCCGTAAGGCACTTCGCCCGTGCAGTGTATTTGGTCGCATACCCAAGGCTGAGTACTCGGTTAGTAAGGTGGCGATCATCCCCAAAGCTGCAGTGGGATCCCATGAAGGTCTGATTGTACCAATCTTCAAGAAACTCATGCAGCAGAGAATTCCTGTACATTCCCAGAGGTCCGCTGATGCACTGAACACAACCGAAGTATGACTGGCAAGCCCGCTCAATGTTGAAGGCCATCCAGTAGCGAACGCTGCTCAGGAAGGAGATCCACGATTCGTATTTATTCAAGATCTACAGAAAAAGTTAGAAGGCAAAGGGACAGATATTAAGTCTAAACATGGCATTTGCTTAGTTTTTTTGGTGTCAAACTGAAGTTCAAGATATCTAAAAGCACGAGAACATAGTTTTGTTACCCTACCTGTACGTCTCCTCCAACACCTCCGACCATTGGGTCCTCCTCTAAAACCTTCACCATCTCCACTGATGATGCTGGGTCCAGCATGGTGTCTGAGTCGCACACCTGAGAAAAAAAAAAAGCGGGTTAGCTGCGTTTATACATCAAAGATAAGACACAATCTTCATTACCTTACTTAAGAGAAATAGTACAGCCAAAGGTTTTACAACAACCACCAGAGATCTGCTTTCAACTATAACTGCCTCTCCTGTTCGGTCTTTTACAGATGCTCACTCCATTTCTTCTATAAAAGGTCGTTTTCCTGATAAAGAAAATCAGTTGATGGGGAAAAAAAAAGAAACCTTCCGCCAAATCCCCATTAACAAAGGAATCTGTTACAGACCGAACTTGATGGTAGTGGGAGTGCAGAGATTTCTTACTAATTCCTAAATGCTGGAGAGTACCGACATGATCCTTCAAGATCTCTGTTTAACGGATGTTGTTTGGAAGGCACAAGTCTATTGCAGGTGTCTGGCTTGTTTACTTCCAAACGCCACATTTTTTTGTATCTAATAATTGATAAAAGCATTGTGTTAGCTTATTATGATATGTATTTTACCTCAATTTCTACTCGCAATATCGACAGATGTGAAAACACTCAGCTAATGACAGTTGGTGTCATTGGTTAGTGCATTTGTTCACTAAGAGACTCACTGCAAGATTTACAAACTTTGTGTTTCTTTTATAATAATTAAGTTTTATTCAAGCTAAACTTGTTAGTAAGTCACAGAATACCCATGCCAATCTCTTGTCTTACACAGGTTCAGGGTTTGATTTAGAACATCGGTGATGTGATGTAACCTTGAACCCCATGAAACCGATCTGGTATTACACTTAAGCATCAGCTGCTGCTGCCCTTTTTTACGCCTCACTTCACAACACGATGCATCCAGTCACCGTCTGGCTAAAGGGAACACAAAAGGCTCTTTGTGGAGCTCGTGTTTGGCTTTGTGCAGCCCCCCTTTTCTCCCTTCTTCTACCACATGTCTTTCTGCTCTCTTTCCTCCTCAGTGTATGCTTCTGTTGACTGCATATCCCCTGGTCTAATTTACACAGCTCCCCTCTTCATTTGCCACCTAATGTTTGGTATAGTGGAGTTAATCTGCTGAACTGATACCTTTTATCCTGCTTAAATGGCTAAGCCTTACCTGTACATAGTCCACGCTCCTTCCCAGTGCTTTGAAGGCTGTGTACATGACCTCTCTTTTGCCTCCCCACTTCTGCATGATGCACACACATTTATTGCTGAGCACGGTCCTGGAGACTTGCTGGAGGCTCTCGGCGTAGCTCTCGTCAGTCTCCTCCGGACCTTTGACGTGGTAATTGCTCCGCCACACATACGACACTGACTTGTCCCATCCCATGACTTCCTTAAAGATCTCCATCATGTACATGTCGTCGTCGGAGTTCCCATCGATCACCATGATAACTTTGATCCCCGGGTATGTCAGCCTCTTCACAGACACCAGGCACTTTCTAAGGTAGTTTGAATCCTCCTGGTAAGCAGCAATGCACAACGCCAAGGACTTGCTCAGTTTGATCGGTGTCTCCAAGGAGCGCCGCATGTTCCTGTGCTCCAGGAGTGCAAAGAGGCTCTGGATGATGAGGTGGATGACCAAAATAGCACCATACAAGCCAAAGGACAGATAATTGTGGGCTGTGGTGAAGAACTGATAGCCCATGATGTAGGCTGTGGAGATTCCCACCAGGAGGGACATGCCGAACATGGTGGTCCCAAATATCCTCAGGTAGCTCAGGACTCTCTGACACTTCATCTATGGAGAAGAAGACAGGAAGGTGTTTATTTAGGTTGATGGGAGGGATGATGAATGAAAAGAGGGCAAAAATCAATTACAACAGCTGCTTTTTCAGTAAAATACATCCTATGTGAGCGAACCTGGAGGGAATAAAAATGTTGGAGCTGTGAATGTGGGTGAAGAATGAAAATGAGTTAGTTCAGTTTACCCTGGGCGACTGGGAGTTAGAACTGGTTCTTGTTAAGGGGGAACAAGCACACCTACACATTGGATAAAACACAAGAATTCAGTAAATACAATTCATTACAGCTAATGTTCACCATAAACGGTTTGTTGCAGGTTAGTTGTGACCACTTGTGTGATCACTTTTTAAGGTTTTGACAAGAACAATAAGGTGATACTTGGTTGCTTTGTTGATTTATGTTCAGTATTCACTCCAAATATGTCAGACTATCTGCAACTCCAAATGCCTTCCACCTTTCTATAAAACATACTAACTCAGGTAAAGGGGGAAGTTGTTTTTCTTTCCCCTGTACTCTTTCCGGCTCGCTGTCTGTCCCCACAATCCTTGTCTAAATGTCACACAGTCAAGAGTAGGCAATTGTTCCATGTCTCTTTTAATGTGGATGGGTGTACATTACAAGTTTTCTTGACCTAATTAACCAGCAAACTGGATGCGGCAGCCAACTATCACAACAGGGAGTAACAGAAAGCACTAGTGATTGATATCAGTGTTCTGTAATGTTTAAAGAGAAAACTGTTGAGTAAGACTTTGAATACAGTAAGGGCTCAAAGCAGTATGCAGGATAACTGTTTGTTTTTATGAATGTTTGTCCTGCTTTTTTTCTGTCTAATCTTTTTGCAAAAAAACCAACCAAACAAACAAAAACAAAGAAAACAATCTTCAGCTCAAACTCCTGAGCTCTGCTTGAAGCCCTCATTACATTGCTACCAACATCTGTTTGGCAGACCAACGGAGACCCACTCTGCGTGGCCTCGGCTCGGCTCAAGGCAGAGCGGACCACCCTCTGATGTCATCTGTTTGTATCTTCGTGGGAAGAAAGAGACAAGATCTCTTAAATTTCCTAATGCTCCGTTAGTGCCTCTTCCCTTCTGTGATTCCTTATAAACATTATTATAGGAAAATTAGTTCCTTCGGTAACCTTTAGGTCCAATGCTACCGAGTCAGTGACTCAGTAGGGTGCCTCTTTAGGTGCACTAGATGAAGGCGCTTTTCCATGTGTGCATACAGTGAGTCTAATAGAAAAAACATGAAGTGAAATCATACTGGCAGCTCCTGTGTAAAAGACATGTACAGTGCTGAGCAAAAGTATTCATGTTCCCAAAGCTTTTTTTTTCACGTGTCAGAAGCCACACAGGCACGAATGTGAGTCGATCCAAACCTTTGGTGTACAACTCCGGTCCTTGTTTAGGAGTGTTGAATCAAGGTGACATCTAAAACATGCAGTGCATAATCCTTTAAAAGCTAACTTTGAACCTCACTGTAGCTCAGGTTGTATGTTTAGGATCATTGTTCTGCTGGAAGGTCAACCTTGACTGCAGCACATGGGTAGATTCTTGTTTATTGTTATCCTGAATGCATAAAAAGGAGGACAGGAGTATCAGGTTCATAAAGTGTAGACAGAATGATCTCATCATTAAATATCTTCAGTATAAATACTCTGGCTAGAGCTGACAAGCCTGACTCTCCGACTATCCCGCGATAGGATCTGATTCAGTCTGAAGTCTTTCTTCTAGGATTGCCCTGCATTTAACTCTATATTCATCTTATCTGCCCCAGCTGAAGAAGAGCATTCTCCTTTTTATCTTAAAATGCAAATAAAGTCAAAGATTGTGTTTTTACATGAGAAAATGTGAGAAAATCCAAGTGGTGCGAATATCTTTTGAGGTTCTGTGCCATGCATAAATTGCCTATATGATTTAATGTAATGTATTTTGCATCAGACTCATTGAATTCACAATTGGAGGAGTAAAAAAAAAAAAAACACCCTATAAAAATGTTCAAGGTATGTGATTACTTTGTGAAGCACCTTAAATCTGGCAAACACGGTCATCAGAACAATGATGCACAAAGTCAAGTGCTGTTTGTGATTTGGCAAGACTTCAACACGCCGCGCCTAAACTCGCAAGACAGATGGCGGGAGGGGACGGAAAACTAAAGCGAAAGACGCAAACGAAAGTAGGTAACAGAAGTAGATAAACGGAGAAGTGTAACAACAGAGAGATAACTTTAGTTCAGACTGACACACACCCGTACGCATAAAGAACAGCGCGGCTGCTCTGGCACGTGGCGAGGCTCTTAATGTCAACCACTCTTTTACGAGGCCCCCCGATACTCACCCATGCAAAACACACAAAACGGTCATTTTAAAGAGGCCGTTACACCAAAAGAAGAAAGAAAGTCAGTCAGTCTGTCTGTGAGAATGTACATTTTCAGCAGTTGTTATGACCGGCTCCCGCTTTTGGATGTGGGCGAGCGCATGTGTGTATACTGGTTTACCAACATTGGGGAAAGTGGAATGAACCCTGTGACCTCGTCTCCTTGAGTCAGTTTTGAAAGAACTCAGGAGAAAATTTGTCCTGATGTGTATAGTTGAAGATACACATTAAAAATTCTTGGTATGCATATATATATTTAACGTATAAGGACAGGAGTTGTGCTGTATCTTTTCAACCAGCAAAATGAACATCAGAAAGCCTTGATCTTCCTCACGTTACATCTGCTGCCCTGGGTGTGTGTTATCTCACAAAGGTCAAACCAACAATTAGCTCAGAGAACAGAAAGATTAGCTGCAGACTGCAGGGAGTCCCTGAGAGATAAAACTTCCGAGGGAGCGCTGTCCGTGACCGCGCAGGTTGTCATCGGCACGGCGATGATGCTGTCTCTTGGGGACACATCTTTGCGTGTCAGAAGACGTGACATTTATCTGTTCAAGCTGTGGGTGTCGTTGTCACGGGATGATATCAACCCAAGCTTTTTGTTTGTTTTTATGTCTCCAGACATGGGAGAATCACTGAAGGTCCCCAACAACCTATCTCCTTTCTCTGTGAAGAGTGGTTCGCGTGACAAATTCAACTGTGAATATACAAAAAATTGAATGTTTTGGGAGTCTATTTGCTATTTCCTATTGGTCTACAGAGTAAAACTGTTTTAATTAAAGGTTTTGGCTCTTTGTATGTATGTTAGTGTTCTTTTTGGTGTAAATCGCTTTGACATTTTTAGAAGATAACACTGGGAAAGAAAATATGATTAAATTGTAATAATAAAGTTGAGTATTTTGAATTTTCTGCTTGTCTAAAAAGTACTTTGAACTCAGCAGCAATATTGTAACATATCTTTTTCCTGCAGAGAGTAGTTCAGCTTGTAGGACACAGAATAGGAATACCATGTTTCACAGGCAATTTTGGTTGGCAAAGCTAGAAACTCCCACTGATCATATAGCAAATGAAAGGCAAAATGTTGGATCAACATGTTTTTTTTTCTTGAATATCACAGTTGCCAAAATCGATTACGTTTTGGAGCACATTCCTAAAAATGTCCTTGCACGAGCATTGATAAATATATTTTATGAGTTCTACCGGAGTCTCTGCATGTTCAGTGTGCTAAGATACAGCCACAAAAACTCAGATTCTTTTGCTGAGCTGTAGGTGACATTAACTCATCATTTCAGATTATATCTGTTTGTCTTCTTGGTTGGAGGTACAAATGTATTCATACCCCCTGGAATGTTTGTCCTGTCAAGTTTGAATGCATTTGCTATAATAAACCAACACAGAACAGCAATGAAGTCAAAGAAGGTTTTTAAGTTTTGTTTCTTTTTTTTTTTTTTTTTTTTTTACAAATAGTCCTCCTAAATAAAATCTAGTGGATCCAATTCTCTTTTAAAGGTACATATTTAGAAAATGGACTCCAGGTATGCAGTGGGCACTGAACAGGTTTAAAGTGGGGCTGGACTACAAAACCTGTTGAGTCACAGGTCACTGCAACCAAAAGCAAAAGTACGATTTTGAAATTTGTGGCCTACATGCAGGTTGCAAACACACAATGTGACATTGCTAAATACATACGCAAGACACACCTTGGAGGATTTTTTTTTTTTTTTAATTCCAGGAATTATGCACCAATGTGTTTGGTCTATCACATAAAATCTCAAAAACATTGTTTTAAGTCTGTGGTTGTGATGTGTCTAAATTGTAAAAAATGGGGCGTAAAAACATTTGGATGGAACTCGTAGTGATTCATCAAAGTTAACACGTTCGCCATATGCTGAAATACCATTATGCTACAGAACAGGAGACCGCTGTGTGTGCACGCTGTTGGGGAGAAACGTGAAAGCCATCACATCGCTGCTGGCCGAGGGTTTCAATAACAACTGCATCGAAGCGTGATCTGTACAATATGAAGAGATGTGCTGTGTCTGCTGCTGCAGAAAGGAGGAGACAGTTCAACTGAACTCACAGGAGAGCAGTGCAATCTCTTTCAGCAGGGTTCCAGGTCAAGGCCTGTAAAATATAACAAGGCTCACCAGAGTTTCTGCACGTTTCTTCACGGGGGTCCTGCTACACACGCATCGGAGTGTATGTGTCATTACTGTACGGTCTGGTCAGGGTGTAAATCTGAGGTACCTTGAGTCAACAGACGTTGCTGGTCTCAGAAAAGCTGAAACAGCTCTAAACTCAGATTTTTTTTGCTTCAGAAAAGTCTCACAAATCAACAGCTCAGAACTTTTTACAAATGTAACTTTTGCCAGGTTACATTTTTAGCCACGGGGATGGGGAAAGTAATTTAATTGTCTGAATGTGATCATACACAGGCACTGACATGTAAGTCAAAAATAGCTCTAAACAAATAAAAGACCTATTCGATTGGTTGTATCAAATGTTTTGATCAACAAACAAAATATTGTACAAGTTCACATTATGCTCTTTATCATGTTAGCAGAGGCAACCAGATGAGCTCATACATGTTTGAAACCTCAAGTGTATCGCTGTTTTTGCCAATACAAAAACCATGTGTGCAAAGACGTCTGGATGTTTTGATGTGAGCACTAAGTTGTCAGAATGAATGTGTCTGGCCTGCACTGCAAAAGACCAGGGTGCAGTTAAAGAGGACTGGATGTGGATGTGGTCCCCATGACTGTTGTGGTGCGTGAAAGGCTGAGACGTCCTTGAGCAAAACACAAGATGGAGCACAATTATCAGTTAAGAGTGCTGTCTGGATTACACGCTGCAGCTTGGTTTGCTTCTCTTTGTTTGCAAGATCAAAAATCAGCAATAGTCACAGTAAAAATCAAGAAAGAAATAATACGTCAAATGAGAACGGCGGAGAACGGCGGACCTGAAACTGGACCACGTGCAATGGTTCTGTTCAGCTGAACAGAAAAAAAATTGAGTAATTATTTTCGGAACAAAAGAGAAATTATCAAGAGTTAACACACAGGTTCTGCTTTTACAGCTACAAATGACTGACTAGGCCCAAAATATGGGTCTTATGATGGACCTGATTCTTCAGAGACACATAAAGACAATTACAAAGTCAGCCTTCTACCACCTGATAAACATTTCCAGGATTAAAGGTCTAATGTCCCAGCAAGATCTTGACAAATTCATCCATGCTTTTTTCTTTAGTTGAACAGATTACTGCAACAGTGTCTCCACAGGTCTACCTAAAACGTTGGTCAGACAATGGCATCAGATCCAGAATGCTGCTCACTAAAACCAGGGAGGCAGAGCACATCACCCCAGTTCTAATGTTTTTACACTGGCTCCCTTTAGCTCAGAGAATAACTTTAAAACACTGTCATCAGTTTTTAAATCGCTGATTGGCTTTGCGCCAAAATACATTAAAGCTGTTGTTGCATTAACCTTTCAGACCTCTGAGGTCTGAAAGGTTCTGGTTCTGCTCTGCATCCGCCGAACAAGAACCAAGCATGGAGAAGCAGCATTCAGCTTCTATATGATCCACTAGCCTGCAACAAACTTCCAGAAAACTGCAAAAAAGCCGAAACATTGAATTACTTTAAATTAAAACTTAAACCCCTTTTGATCAGAGTTGCCTTTGATTTATTATCACTGGAACATTATAAACTATAATCTGTTTCATTTTCCTTTACTTTGCCAGTTTTTATCACTTCATTTCATTTTCCTTCTAATCACTTTGAATCACCCTGTTGCTTAAAATGTGCCAAGCAAATCAATTGCCTGACCTTGTTGGAAGGCCGTTTCTGTCTAAGAAACGGCTACTGTTCTAAAAAGCTGCTATGCAACATGCTTTTGCATTGATACAGACCCTACAACCTGCTTATGAAAAGACCTGCGCTATAAACATCCTTCTTCTTGGAACTTCCCATACATGAGTGGAAGGGAATTGAAATCATCTGCTTTTAGGAAAGGTTGATGGTGTCAAAGCGCCCAAAGACCCAGCTTAAAATTGGTACTTCACCAGTGCCATAGTGAAAGCTCTGCATTACTATGTAGATTGTTCAACTGTGAATGGACAGCTCCGAATGAACTAAAAGGTCAAGTGGGTTTTCAAAGACAGAGCCAGACAGTGGCAGACCCCCCACACTACATCATCTATCCCATTCTTCTTCTGCTGCCCCATTCATAAACCCCCTCTGTGGTCACAGTTTGCCTCTGTTTGTGGAATCTTTGTCATTACAAGAGCCAGAACTAAATGCTACCACCTCCCACTGAGTGACAATGCCGCTACATGATTGAGATGAGCTGCAGAAAGCACATCATAAAAAAATCCCCCTGCTTTATGCTAATCACTTCCCTCCTCATTCCAGAGTTGTTCTCTGAGACTCCGTGCCTGTGGGCAAAAATTTAAGAAGTCCACTTTTAGTTCTTGCTTTTATTTTTCTTGCTCAAAAATACTTTTAAGTCCTTGTTAGCACACCTAACTTTGTCCACAGCCAGCTGTGGCAACGCAGCTCCACCGCTGTGGCAGGTTCTAAGAAGCCAGATGTTCAAATGTGGTGCAGCCAAAAATCTTTTCTAGTATAGCGAGATCTTTGTCCGGACAGCTGTTTGCTATTCATTTCTACTGCGCATCTGATATGGGACTAAGTGTTTTAATTCTTAAAAGTCCTAGTAATATAACTCCAGCGAGTTCTGTTACTCTTGCGTCTGAAGCCAATAAAAAGTTTCCCACAAAAAGTCTCCAAAAAAAAAAAAAAAAAAAGTACAATTTAACCCACATTGTTAAGTGTCTTCAGTGGTCAAACAAAGACACCAGTCTGCTATCAATGGTGCTCTAAAATAGATGAACCCCACCACCAGCACAGACTGGGAGACTCTTGTCATGGCAACTCAAACAACAACAGCTAATTCAGGCAAACAGATAATGGACAAAATTAAAACCTGTGAGTGGACAAGCAGAAAACTGTAAGCGAGCCCACCGCCTTCGACAAGAGCCAATCCGATGCAGGAAGCGTCTCGGGCTGGATGACTCTTGGTAGTGTCAACCTCTCCTCTGTTGAAAGCAATCAGAAGTGGGCTTCTTCTGAGAAAACACATTTACACCCGTCTTCTGCAGTCCGATCCTGGCACTTCCCAAAAAACTCCAGTTGGTCTTGATCTTGTTCTTAAAGAGAAAGGGCTTCTTTGCTGCTCTTCTACTCTCCTACCTGCCTGCTGCCATTATTAACCGAGCTCTGCACTGTTGAAGACAGTGAAATCATCTTCTTGTGATGACCCTGTAGATGCTGTATCTTCCTTCCGTCTGCCTTCTCCTCTCTCCTTGGGCACAATGGCTTGGGATGCAATCGTTCCAGCAGTAACATCACATCACCACCAAATTTAAAGCATTTTCTGTGCAAAGCAACGATGACTGAATGAGTTTTCTTGGAGGTAATGGTTGACAAAAGGAGGGTTATTTTAAGCACCCCTCCCTTTCAAGCTAACGGCTCATTTCTTTAATTCAATCACAGCGGCGGCCTGATCAGCTGTGTTGTCCTCATCAACACTTTCACTGACAAGACCGTTTCAAAGCTGCATGTGGCTTCACCCCAAAAGAAAAAAAAACACACAAGTAAACGAAGCTTTTGTGCTTAAGTCGATTTCATTATCTTTGAAATATATGCCCCGATTTCTAAATCTAAAAGCTGTACTTGTAAAGTTGAAAGGGTAAAGTCGAGAAACGTTTTTGGCCACGGACGCAAAATTGGGTTGTTTTTATATATACAGTATATATTTTAGGAAGTTGTTTCTGAATTGCCTTCATTTTTTAAAAAATATTTAAGAAATACGGCATAAAACCTTGAAAATTACAAGTGCTAAAAGAGACCAACAAATTTTGATGTCCAGCAATGAACTAACATTACCAGCTTTTAATGTGCACTGGCATTAACCCTCCCCGTGATACTCTGCATGGCTCAGTGTGACGTAGTGGGAATTTAAATCCAACTCTCGCTCACGTCCAAATTTTCACTTTTACTGGCTGGGGGCTGTGGTACTTCACTGCATTTTTGCCGATGAGAACCTGGAAACAAAAAAACATGGCAGGAGAATACATGAGGTAGTTGGTGCTGCTGGTAGAAGGGAGGGAGGGGGGGGGGCTATACATATAAGCACTTCTGTCCTCCAACTTCAGTAGTCATACCCTGGCAGTCTGAAGCCCAGAGGCTTATGTGCATTGAAGGACCCTTGCTGAGAGCAGAAATGTCACGTGAGGCTTGTTGTAAGCCCTAATGGAGGGCAGCCATGGAATGCCTTCCTGTGTTAGGCAGTAAAGTGCTGAGTGCCGCGTGTGGATGAAAACTGATGAGTCTGCACTTTTGCATGACTCTATACCAAGCACAAAACTGTTACTTTTCAACGTTTGTCATTTTATGTTACCTTTACCAGACGACCTACTTGTCTAATTTAGGCAAAATGATACCACAGAAAAGCACCGGAGTGGGACAGCGCTCCTGACCGCACTCTGCATGGGAACTCCCCCGGGGGGGGGGCCGAGATTAGGATCTCTGCATATTTCTGTTTGTGTCCATTCACAAATACAGAAAAGTAAAGAAGAGAGTGTTTGTTGTCCCTCTGCTTTTGTCGTGTGCGTCTCAAAAAAAGTGTTAGGAATTGTTATTAAAACTGGGTAAAAAAAAATAGAGAAAAAAAAGTGAATTCCTCGTTACAAATCCAGCATCATGAAGTGCTGACGGTGCATATTCGAGGAATTAAACAGCATCAAGAAACAATATCCCTGGTCAGTAGGAAGCGAATTCCATGTGTGGGATGAATTTTTTTTTAATTTATTTATTTTTTTGTGCAACTTGAATAAATGTCAGGAATGCTCAGGCATCCAACAAACAGATGGGCATTCCTCGTGTGGGTTATACAGTACAGGAGCCAAAAGTGGTAGGCTATCTGGACGCTCAGAGATCCCAGTAGGTGGAGAGAGGAAGCAAATAGGTCAAAGTGTGACAGATGTCCATTTATATGTGCATATGCGGTGCACAGATGTTCATAATAATGCCAGTGTGGTTGTCGTAAGCTGGGAACCCCCCGGGTGTCAAGAACAAATCCAGACCCACAATAACAACAAAATGATGTCTTCTGTATTGATGGCTCAGACTCTTTGACATTAGGTTCTGTTTATCATTTATAAATAGTAAATGCATTCCTTGCAGTAGATGACTTTCTTGTTATCTTCATTTAGTGTAAATGCAGATTAGTTGAACAGTGACAAAGACCCAGAGAAGACAGGGAATTTCTGAGCCCTGGAAGTAGACAGCAGCTGGCAAACTCTTCAGCTCTAGTTCAAAATAAAGAATCCCAAACCTGTCCCTTCTTCATTTAGCAAATATTTTCTAAAACACAGATAGAGATCTCTGAAACACAAATACCGGATTTCCCCTAAAGTATCTGTAAAATCTCATACTCTTGTCATGAAACCGATGTCAGGTCTCGACTATCTGGTGAACTGGACGTATTGCCACACCCCCATTTTTAACCTCACAAAAAGCTTGACGGTTTCCCTTTAAGACCATGCCGCGGTCTCTCGTGTGAGTGTTTATAACCCACGAAGACATCAAATTACGCGCTTCTACGTTTAATTTCTTGATGGAACCTTACCATTGGCTCAGAAAATATACTAAGGAATGACGCAGCACTCCCCATAAATTGTATTTACTCTTAACCGAGCTCCAGACGTTTCTTTCTGAAGACTTAGAAATACCTTTCGAATATATCTATCTATCTATCTATCTATCTATATATATATATATATATATATATATATATATATATATATATATATATATATTATATATATTTATATTATATTAAAAAGAAAAATGAGTATAGTAATTACAATGAATGAATGATATAAGTTCGCAAACTCCACTCAATATATTATAATAGGTAGCGGCGGATAAACGTGAACCAGCTCACCAAGCGTTCAGCGTCCTTGTATTTGAAAAAACCTTCATATCAGACGCGAGCTATTATTCAAACACACCAACTAACCTTTAAATGATTTAAACAGTCAACATATCAGAGCATCTGGTAGGTGCACATAACTAATTAAGCTGATTAAAAACTTTTTCTTTGCTCGTCTTCTGTTGACATTAAAATCGGTCATTCGGCATCAGGGTCTCTCCACCACAGTGACCGCCTACCTTGTCGCAGCTGCTGTCCGCTAGTTGGTCCGCAGAGGGGATGCGGTCACCTCCGTCAGCTCTGGTAGAGGTCCACCCGTGGAGAAAGTGGTAAAAAAGTTCGAGCGGCAGTGATTCTCATGAATCCGCTCAATATTGTCCTCATAAATAATAAGGTTATTATTAATAATAGTAATAAAAAACAATCCAGTCCTCGGGAAAAGGGCACACTGCTTCTCCTCTAACTAATCAGTCGGGAGCCACGTGCATCTTTGGTGTGTACGAATTCAAACATCTCGTCAGTCAGCTTTGGCATTGTTTATATGAAAAAGGTTTAAGTCAAATCAAAGCTGTAACAATAATAATAATAAAAATCTTCATCAACTTTGAATAGTTTTAGTCATATTTCAAGAAAAGTTTATAAAAGTTGCAAACAAACAAAAAAAAGTAAGAAAACTTCATGAAAAATGAATTAGAATTAAAAAAAAAAAAAAAAAAATAGAAGTAACTTTTTGGTAATTAAATCTCCGCAGCCAGCTTCAGCTCTCTGGGGGAGCATCAAGGTAAGTATTTTAGTCTCCTCAAGCATCCAGGTTACACAGAGTGGCCAAAGTCTCTCTCAGCCGCTGTTTCAGCTGTCTAATTCCTTCCAGACGGGATGCGTGTGTATGTGTGTCTGTGTATGGAGCCTCCTTTATGACTGCTGTGGCTCGAAAACTTCTTCTTTTTTCTCTTTTTTTTTTTTTTTTTTACCGGACTGAAACAGATTGGCGTGTTGTTTTAATGTGAGGGGGGAAGGTTTGTTGGAGGGGGGAGGGGGGTGTTAGGAGGAGCATGGGTTGAATAAAAAGGCGGCAGAATAAGAAAGAGACCCATCGAAACTCACTCAGATTCCCAGAGGTGGCGACACAATAGATGCATGCAGCCCATTCAGACCCCCCACCTTTCAACATTTTTAATTATGGCGCTTAAAACAAATAGAGGATGATTGGCATAGAGACAGTGGAGGAGTCTGAAGTAGATAAAACTAGTTTATAAAGTAGGAGGCTCTGGAAGAAGAATCAGATCACAACTGAGTTGTATAGAAATAACGCACGTGGAATGTTGGAATCTCAGTCATCTCATTGATTCTCTGCCTGCAGTTCACGATTTTCACCAGCACGGGGTGCTGTTCTACACTGAACGCAGCTCGGTCGATCCTGTCTGTACTGCAGTGGCGCTGCGGAAGTCTGAGAGGTTATCGCTGAAGAACAATACAGTGAACTCTGTCATTGTACACAGAACATGTAGAACTTTCACATAAATAAGTCTGATTTAGTAAAATCAGACAAAAATGACGCTTTTCCGTTCTCTTTAGTCTCACTCCATCATCCCAGTGATAACGTGGATTTCTAAGGTGCCGGATATGAAGTGGACCAGAGCAAGGGAACCCCCAATCTACATGCACGTGCTGCAAAATCAAAAAGTTTGCTTTTGAATTTCACTTTCTGCACCAGAAAACTCTAGACTTTTCATTTAAGCAATTACTTTGCAGCTCTCCAGTGAAGTAAAACTTATACGCTGGTCTAGATTCCAAGTACTCCGGAGCATGATAATGAAAGTCCACATTTAAGTAAAAGCCAACTGAACTTCCTCTCTTGGTTCTTGAGGATGTTTCACATCCCGTCCACTAGGCTTCTTCAGTTTTGGACGTGGTTAGGAGCAACAGGTTTTTCTATAAGATGTAGTCAGAAAAATCACACCAATAAGGTATAAGTTTCAACCAGAATAAATTCTCAAATGGACTCAGGCCTGGACTTTGACTGGGCCATTCCAACTCACAATCATGCCTTGATCTAAACCTTTCCATTGTAGCTTCTCTGCTCTTTGTTTGAGGTCATTGTTCAGAAGGAAAGTGAATCTTCACCTCCTGCTATAGGGTTGTTGGGGTAAAAGAGACAAAATACAAGTGCAGACTACATTTTTCATATTATTAATTGTAAAAAAAAGAAAGAGAGAGAAAGAAAAAATGCTGAAATCCTTGTGTTCTTTTCCTTCACAGTTATGCGTTACTTTGCCTTAGTCTGTCACATAAAAACTAACAACAACAAAAAAAATGCTATAAGAGGAGTATGAATACTTTTTTTTAATGCAAATTATTCTTCCCAAACCCTTTTGGTTGAATAATTTACGCAGTGTTATTGCAGTTTTTCCAAATATATTTACAACAACATTTAATCCAGAACTTTGTCTTTCTTGATCCTGATGACCATCTCCGTCAGAAAACTGCAGAAGCTCCTGGAAGGCAGCTGCAACATCTGAACATGCTCAACGCTGCAGCATGGTTGTTCTGATGGTCCCTATTTTGATGTACGTGCTCATGTAAGTACATTCCTCACTGCTTCTTAGGTTGAAAGCAAAAGTGCTGTCGGTTTCAACAAAAGTCCAACCGCAGCATTTCCATAGAAAATCAGTACAAGATCCCCTTGGATGCATACAAATGCTATGCTGTCAGCTGCTATGAAGGCAAGAAGAAGCAGAGTGTTGGCGACTATATTGAGCAATCCTCAAGGAGGGTAAAGTTTGCTGGTTGTGCCTTTGTTCACAAATCTTTCATGCTGGCAGATAATGATTTATTTCACTTCTGCCTTGTCCATTTGAGCGGCATTTTTGTGCAGCTCAAGTTCGAAGGGGGTGGTTTGACATTTTTATTTTAGATTTTTGCTGTGGTTTTGTGGCGCAACTATGTGAAGTTGGTACCTTATCTGCAGAAGACGGAGTCAGAGCAAAACACTCAGATCAATTCCTTTATTTTCCTTTAATTCACTGAGCATGCACTTCCATGCAGCAACATGAAGGCTGTTCATTTGAGAAAATAGTGACAATGTAAGCAACTGAGCCGTGAATAAGTAACACTTGTTCAAAATAGCTTTGCTGCTTGCACCCAAACTGCAAGGAAAGTTTGGAGTTCAAGTTCTTTGATGACAGAAATTAATTTGTAAATGTAGCCTTGTCTGAGAATTGCTTTGGTTTGACTACCATCTCTCCATCCATCATCTATTGCAGGTACTTGCTTATCCTCACTGGGTCGTGGTTTGGCTGGTGTCGCTCTCCAGTGGTCATTGGCCGAGAGCCGGGTTACACCCTGAACAGGCTGCCAGTCCAACACTGGGTAATACAGAAAGGCTCCAAGGCAAGAGAAGAAGAAGAACAAGAACAAGAAAAAATCATGCTTGGTTTGAGTTGATTATGTGAACTTCTCTGGAAAAACTCTCCAAGCAAGAGGAATGATCTTTCAATTAGTGTAATGACTGAAGGGACAATTTAACATCTGGATGTTATGGGCAAAACAAAAATCAAGCTGTAACAATGGTTGCCTGGTTTATTGTGTCCAAGTCTCCATAACAAGCATTTGATGTAGGATGCATGCCAACCCTGTTGGAACATTGACCAACATACTTGATGTGTGTTGATGGTTTTGACAATGGCTCTTGACAAAATGTAATGGCTGCATTTGGAGTTTGCAACTGTTGACTATAAGAGGTGTTTGTGACGTTTCTTTGTTTTCACGATGTGAAGCACTTTGTACTGATCTCTTTGAGATACAAGGTTATTTCTAGTGGAATTTGGTTCACCGTTTCGCTCACAATATCCCAGATCTAAAGCACATAGAAAACCTGTGAGGTGATCTGAAGGGAAGAGAGGAGGACAGAAGATTCTAGATGGTCCAGAGGGAATGGGTAGTTAGGAGAAGACAAAGATCGCTGCATCTGAAACTCTGTTAAAGAGGAAGACTTACTTTGGCCTAGCCAAAGTCGGAATGGTCTACATGTGGTCACGCGGCACATTTGCTTTCACACACGCCCTTCAAGGTCCACAAGACACCCTGTGCAGTTTCCTGTGAAACCCCTACCACTGCAGTATATGTCTTGGTGTTTTGGCTTCGAAAGGTGTGGTTTACAACAGTACAGTAAACACAGCAGCAATCATGAGGAACAACCATTACGTGTTCACAAGTTTTGAGGAGTTAATGATTGCCCAGATGAAAAATCTCATTTTATTTTCCGTGTTATTAGAAGCCAAAAAAAAAAGAACAGAAGGCGTCAGCAGGACATTTGCCCATTGCATGGAGGAGTTCAGTGTTTTGGTCCAACAGTTACGGCAGATGGATAGTGAGATGCACTTCATGTACTTTTGACAGCATCGATATCCAAGCACTTTTCCACATAAACAAACACGCCCACGAAATGATGACCAATCGCACAATAGCTTAGCATGTGGCAGGGAGCGAAAAGTTCTTCAGGGGGGGTGGTGACAAGAAGCGGTGGACAATATGAGGACGAGAAGAAAATGACAGAATTTTCAATACACAACTGCGATGAAAGCTGATTTTGGAGCAATTAAGGACCAACTATCGTTGGTCCTTAATTGGGCTCGTGTTAGCAAAATGGGCCACTGGTGATTTTATTGAAAACAAACATTTCTTACCACAGTTTTACCTATTGAATAAAGATACTAGAATCAAAGGTGGATTTTTTTTTTCAGACATTTTATAGCAGACATGCTGTTGTAATAAATGATCCATTTATTTTCTACACATCTTTTTCCAACTGTGCCATTAAACATGGTACCTTACCGTTTTGGCCAAATGCTTATCAGACAAATTGAATGTTGTTTTTACTCCATGTAAACACTTTCACTGCTGTGTGTAATGTATGTATTGCATAAAATATTAGCAGAACGCCAATATATCCCTTGGTTGGTTTTGACTAAGAGTGTTAACGTTTTTATGAGTTGTGGGGTTGGCAGGGAGAAATCAGGGTTAGTTAAGTTATTGTGCAGTTAATTTGGGACGTGAAGTAATGGGCGTTTCGAGGTGTGGTTTCAGGGTGTGCAAATCTCAGTCAGAACGCCACCAAAGCTTGGCCTCTGACTGGATGTCGACATTAGGACTTGTGGATGCAGGGGTTATGTTAGAGGCATCTGATTTTAGACGCAAAAATACACACAAAGGACTAGGCTGGGTGGGATGCGGAGACATCCAACACACACACACACACACGCCTACACACAGTAGATCTGCAGGCTCTTCCCTGGATTTAAAGAATGTTACTCATAGGAGGTCAGGTTGAATTGGTACCATGTGTTCCTTCTCTTAAATTCATCACAACCTTCTATCAGTGATGTCTTTACATGTCTCTGGGGTGTTGTTTGTCAAACTGTCATTTGACCAAATTTAGGGAAATTGGGAAAATCTCTCTTGCTCTCCTCCCTAGAAACGCAATCATTTGTCAGGATGGAATAATATTCAGGGAAGGCAGAGACCTTCAGCTGAGTTTGTCTCATTAAACAGCAATTATGTTATTTTACTCATTGATGGATGCAATCAGATGCAGAACAATAAAGTAGATGAGAGCCTTTCAAATCCAATTATTACTTAAACATGCGTATAAATCCGCAGTTCCAAACCGAACAGAGCCAATTTAAGCTGACGGACTAATGCAGAGAAACTAAATTGTCTGTGCTGACAAATGCAGCCGATTACAAATGTATGTTCTGGTTGAAATTGTATACTTACTCTCACCATGGGAATGAATCATAATAATTTGGGCTTTTTTGAGCAGTTTTTTCAGGGTGGGGCTATTATACCACCAACAAGATTGATGTATTTCTTAAGCAAGAATTGACGCAAATTTGAATTTATTGTCGATTTATTTTTAATTTCATACAGACTCTAACATTTATTACTATTAGGATCTGTGTGTGTTTGATGTGTTAAGAGCGTGCCTTATTGTTCATTCCTCTGTGTGTTTAATTTGTTAGTTTATTCTTATTTTTGTCCATTTGGATCCAGTTTTCTCAGATCAGCGTTTTCCTTTCTGCTAATTTTAGCTTCAGGAATCCCCTTTACTCGATTTCATTTGTCTGCCCTCCTCTGTTCCCTTCAACCCACCGGAAACAGGTGTTACTTTTCACCTGGTTGCCTCAGCATTTGCCCATGTCATTTTCCACCTCGCCCTCTGAGTATGTATAATTCTCCGGTTTCAATGTTCTTCACTGAGCTCCTTCTGTGTTCTGACTCATGTGCCCTGTCGCAAGAACAATTAGTTTCATCAGTTGTTTATAAAAGATAGGTTTTATGTTATCCTGAGGTCATGTCTGCACTTTTGTCCCACCTTAAACTAGTAAGCATAACACATACACGCTCACTAACATTTGATCAAATGTTTTTAGGGAAAGTTGCTCAGGCGTTTATTAGCCACCAAAAAGGCGGCTGCATCATTCTAGCTGGACATGTAAACCCTCCGCCCCCCTTCATATCTGTTGATGCTCATCGTATTTGAGTGGTTTCCTGTGAAGGTCATGCTCAGCCCATAAATTTTCCAACATGGAGAAGGTCAGGCCATTTTAGACGTGTGACGATTGAAAATAAAGTTGACGAATCTCAAGCTAGACTTCCAAAACCTTTACGCTATTGTTATTGTGGCCAAAAAGCTTCATCGTTGAGTATAAAACTTTTATAAAAAAAAACCCATTTCTTTTCATGCGAGGGTGAGAGATTGTTGAAACTTGAACACAATTTGGTTTTCCAACAAGAAAATAATCCCACCTACTCATCAAAGCTTTGGTCGCGTTAAACTTCCTGAATGGCCTCCTGAGTGCCCTGACCTCAACCCAATTGGAGTTTTATGGACTATTCCTAAAAGCTGGGTAGCAGGAAAACAAACCAATTTAAATAATATCCAGTCACTGTGCCAAGATCAGTGTTCCAACATCCTGCCAGAATTTTGCCAGAAGTTTGCTAATGACTCTCAAAACCTTGTGCTTGGGGTGTAACTTTTTAATGGATATTTAACCATATAACAATGCATGCATATTGTTGTGCCTGCATGCATAATTTTGAACCTGTGTAAGTTCAAGAAGAGCCACGATGCTTTCCTGAATTATGCACACAGTGATTGCTCTCCTGGTTTCACTAACCAAATTCAGTGTGACATTCACACCAACAGTGAGTAGATGTAAACGTTGGACCAGAACTGAATTTCCTTGGGCTGTGGGAGAACAGAGAGGGAACCAATTATGGTAAAGTTCATGGAAATCATAATCCAAATCTTATTATTATGCTTCGGTCTTGTGTGGCAATATTTATGTTGCGTCACTTCTTAAAAATCTTGAGAAAGCAATTACTTGGACTTGGACTTGATCCTCAATTCTGACCGTAGCCCATGGTGCCACTGGAGAAGAAAGACTCTTTTATCAGGAAGAGACTCAATAATGGTGTGCAGCTGCCTCATTTAGCTGGTGTGTGTGTGTGAGGGGGGAAGGGGTCACTTTATGTTCAAGAACCTAACAAACCCAGATAGTCATTAAAATGAACTTGTATATATACGGACATCACTGCACATAAGCCGGGAAATTCTTTATGTTGAATGGTCACATTCAGACAAGATCTAAAGCTGTTTAGTAACAGAAAAAGATCAAGGTGTGTAGAAAATTCTGAAAGGCAAGGTTCCCCACTGAAAATGCCTGAGGGCAGTTTAACAGGACATTTCCATATCTAAATAAATGAAAGGGCGTAGCTGTAAAGCCACAATTTTCATGCAAATCAGGACTCTAAAACAACTGGTGCGATCTGACGGTGTGTCTGTGTACAAAAAGACTCAAACGTGGCCGGGGAGACATTCTTAATGGAGATGATTCTGCAGTGAATGTACAAGGTTTCATGACACCAGCCTCATTCAGTGCTTTAGCTCTCAGGCTCTTGTATCACAGTGGGTGGCCTTTGCCAAATCCCAAGTCTCCTATCACCAGTTGAACAGCTGCCTTTTCTCCTCTTTAGCCTTTTTTTGCTCTCTCAGTCTTGTCTCAGTATTGACTAATTCAGAAAGGTTGTTGCATTCGATAAGGTTTTATTGCCATCTATTGCTTCTTTTTTCTTTTTACGTGATACTGAGTTAAACTAAGTCATTTTAAGAGTTAAAAACAAGCCTATTTCACCTCTGTCCAAGATGAGTGTTTCCTCAAGCTGCTGCCGTCCCGATTCCCTTCTTGTTCATGTTTGCCCATGATGAATTCCTAAATGATAATTTAGGAATGATAACTGTGTAAAAATGTATGTTACACAGCTATAAGCATGAAAAAATTAGGCACATTTCCTTTGTCTTCAAAGGCAAGGATGTAATGGCGAATGGTTTAAAATAGGGATCACCAACTTGGTGCCTGCAGGCATCAGGATGCCTTTGAGGGTCCTAAAAGTAGCCCACAGAGCTGTTCCAAAATTAAATAAATCATTAATTGGTTGGAGGATCAACTCAACCTGAGCACCAAAGTTTAAAACTTTATATGTACACAAATCATTATTTGTCAAATTATTCAGAAAAAAGTTTGGGCCGCCATCAGCAGGAGATTCTCCAAGCAGTCGATAGGTGAGTGTTTTCACTGGTGCAGACAAAGCATCTGCATAGTTTGGAATGGGAGTGTTATCAGGTTATTGCCGCGATATTTGAGTAATACTTGCTTAGTTTCTGTTGCAGTATGGCGTATGTGTATCATATGAGACGTCTCAGAAAAGTGATGTCATACAGGAGAATAGTAATATTACTTGTTGTACATTGAAAAAGTTAATAAAGCAACGGACTCGGGTCTTCTAAGCAATAATTTCACACAAGAAGAAGATCTACGTGTACAAGTCCTGGTATGGACTGATGCTTGTATATTTTCTCAGTGCCTGCTGTTGATTCTCTCCAGGTGCTTCAGTTTCCTCTCAGGGTCCAACAACAGGCATGTTGGGTTAATTGGTGATTATACACTGAGCTCAGATGTGAGTATGTGTATATACATTACCTCACCTGAATATGTTAGTATTATAAAGGACTGCGGACCTGTCCAGGGTATATCCCAACCTCTTGCCTATAGCGACAACCAGAATTGACTCCAGACCCCCTCCAGACTCCTTTATTTAAGAGCATGTGGGTTGTGTGTAGTCTTTAATGTGTTCTTTGGATTGTCAGACCCTTCCCCCACCGTTGGTCTCTCCTATGTGGTAAATCCCACCCCTACTTATTGTTTACTTTACCTCATCAGAAGCTTACAGGGGACTGAAGGATGATGCAATAGCTGTCGAGGAGCAAGTGTGTGTGTTTGGTTTTTTTGTTTTGTTTTATTTAATGGAAATGTATTTGTTTCATATGGAACTAGATCACATTCCTTATGTTTACGAGCCCAGAGTCTGTAAGTTGAACAACCGCCCAAAGTTTCATTTGCAGTGAGATTCCAACTGGGTTTCAACACAATAAATAAACCAGCGCTGCTGTCATGTCACAAATGTAGTTTTACCAAACCTGCTAAGCTCGTGTTTCTACCCCTTGAATTCTCCCCACTGTATTTTACAATGTTATGAACACAAACTTCAGGGAGGACTGTATCTATTGGATTACGTCTAAATGCAATTGGTTGCACTGAATTTTATTTGGGGGTGGGGAGAGGGAAAGGGGGGGCAACTGCACATTTTCCAGTTCGGCAGAAACAAACCACAAAGTGTTTTATTGGATTTTATTTGATAGACAAACACAAAGTAGTGCATAATTGTGAAATAGAAGGAAAATGATTTATGGTTTTTAAATGTTTCATTTTAGAAATCGAAACCTGAAAAGTATTATGTGCGTTTGTGTTTAGCCCCCTTGACTCAGACTGCTCTCCATAAAACCCAGTGCAACCAAATGAGATGAAGAGTAACTGGATTAGTCGATACAACCTGTGTGTAATTTAATGTCACTATGAATCCAGCTGTATCTGAGGGTGTCAAATATTTTTAAAGGGGGCTTATTATGTATTTTCCAGGCACAGAGTCAAGCAACTGTTACCTTTGGTAATAGTTACTGATGTTAGCATGTTTATATATGACATCAACATGTTACACACCATATTTATATACAAATATAACTCTCAGAAATAACATAAAATAACTTTGACTTCGCAATTTGAAGCCTTGAAATTGGACTCTGTCTCTTTAAGAAGCTACTGCTCTTTCCGACACTCCCTCTTCAGCCCGTCATCACAACAGCTCTCCTTCATTATCCTGTTTACAACCCTTCTTTAGGAGCGTTGGACTGAGAAGTATGTCATGTGATAATCTCAGCAGACTCTCAGACTCCACCAGGTGTTTGCTAACTGCTGCTGCCGCTAGTCTGAAGGAGCTGAGTGGGGAAGACGAGGAGGAGAGGCGCTCGGCTGGAGACTGCAGCTCCAAAGTAGACGTTTGTGGAAATAGGCGGCACTTTGTGAGAGCAAGCATTTAGGCACCTTCGAGTGGTTGCTGCTGGAGATTCTCAAACATGAATGAAAGAATCAAGACGGGCAGAGCTAAAAGCAGGATACTCCTGGATGAAAATCTGTGAAGTTACTTCTGAACTCAATTGGCTGTTCTAGATTTTATTTAGTTGTTTTGGAGTCAAGAATACAAATGTGCACCGTTGCAAATGTGCAACACAGTTGTGTTGCTCTATCATATAAGATGAAGAAAAATGTGACAGGTATAATAGTTTTACGACTCGCTGTAAGGTGACATTTACAAATGTGCGCAAATCCATGTCTACATTTTGCTCACACTATTTCCCAATTGTAGTATTTTCATTAAGTAAGACAGGAACTTAAAATCACACGTGACTGAGCTTGTTCAAGTGATAAGTCACTACAAATTACTGCGGCAGCGACAGATGTACATGAGACATATCCCCAATCCAGTCATGGTGCTAGCTCTCATCAGCCATCAGAGGAGACGTCAGCCTTATGACTCCAACGCCTTATTCAGGTGTTGGGAGTGTCAAGTTCTTGATAGTTGGGAGCGGCTACATGTGCGGCGTTTTGGGGGAAATTGTAGGAGAAGACTATTGATTCAACAAGACCAAATGACACACAACTTTTTATGAACTGTTCAATGTTGTGAGAACTCTGGTGGAGCCAGCTGCATATTGTTAAGAAAAAGCCCAACAAAAAACAAAAACAAAACTGTAAACTTAACAAAAACAAACTACAAACCACAAAGAAGACTACATCCTGTTGTCTTCTTTGTGGTTTTCACCAGTAGTAACATCTGGTTGTTGATCATGTGACTCGAGTGATGCGGAAAACGTGTTTCCATTGCAGTTTCGCGAAATGCATCTATTTTGATACAGCTGAAAAACCCTCTCATGCTAGAGCAACGACTGTTATAAAAAAAAGCTTGAGTTGTTTGTTTTTCAAAATTGCCGTGATTCCATTAACTGGTTCAGGGGATCAATATTCATTTTCCATTTCTTCTTAGACTCCAGGTCTGCATTCTTGCCCTCCAGGTTCACTATAGCGAGTGGACCCAACATGTCAGCCTCCATTTCCCTGTGCTCCTGTCTTTTGTTCAAAATAACTAGGTCCCCCACCTTACAGTGGTCCTCCTTACCCAGCTGCCTCTTCTGCTGTCTGACCTTGTCCTGGCTTTTTAGGATGTTGGCTGACACTTCTCTGTAAGTTGTTTCCTGCTTAAGCACATTTACTTCTGTGCTTTCAATTCACGCAATTCTATGGCTAATGGAAACGCACATGCAGAAGTCCCTGCATTTTGCCGTCCCAGACTCCATGTGCCGCAGATCGACGTCTCTCCATCTGTGCTGCTTTCCACATTCCTGATTGATCCTTCAGCAGTGAATCCTCTTCACCCCCCCTGAACCCACTAACAGGCACGTTAATCTCTCCCACCACACAGTAAGTTGAGGTGGAGCAGTGGTGGTAATGGATAGAGGTAACCTTTGATCCCAAGAGGAAAGCATCTCCCTAACCTTCCTCCTCCTGATCCTGCACCTCCTCCCTCCGGGCAAAGGCTCAGAGTTTCCACTAACGCCACGATGACCCGCTGAGCTGCTATCATCTGCGGACAAAACCTGCGGTGTGACACACACATGCCCATATGC
Source organism: Xiphophorus couchianus (assembly GCF_001444195.1). Lineage (NCBI taxonomy): Eukaryota > Metazoa > Chordata > Actinopteri > Cyprinodontiformes > Poeciliidae > Xiphophorus > Xiphophorus couchianus. The sequence continues at coordinate 27,474,336 of NC_040232.1, forward strand.
GCGTGTCACTGTGACCACCTAGGAGAGAAAGGACACAGAGAGCAGGAGATCGAAGCAATCAGGGCCGGTGGCGCTGGTCTTGGTGTGCTCTGTGACGGCATGTTCATTAAAAGGGCCGAGCTAGATGAGTGTGTCAAAGATGTTGTTTTGAGAGGCAGAAAAAAAAAAGGGAGAGAAAGACAGGGGAAATGGGGACTGGATGGGGAATACCCCACCCATTTGGTTGTTTTTACTGAGGTCGCCATGGCGATTTTCAAAACCAGAGCAGATCATTTTGAATTAGAGGAGCAGTTTTCGAGCTTTAGAGGATAACTCTTGCCTCCGTCTGCTCTCTTCCTCCACCCCTCCCTGTTCTGTACATTTCTTTCTGTTCCCTTCTCCTGTATCGGCCTCTGTTCCCGTCAGCGTGATGTCTCAGGGCAGTGCTGCGTGCTATTTGAGGTCACACAGACCTCAGGGCCACAACCTGGGAGAATTACAGTTGACATGCACTCAATCATCCCCCCCCACCTCACAATACAATGAGCTGCATTTACCAACAGCTCCATATGTTTGCAACATGGCAACAAAGAGAGAATATAATATTTCATGTAAGAAAAGCTCTCCATGTACCCCAATTTTTATGTCAAGTTTGGCCTGTGCTTTGAGCCTGAGAGCAGAGTTTCTGCTAAGTGCAAATTTTAACCTTGATTAATACCGATAGACATGAAACGCGGTGGCTTGCGAAAACATCGCTCCTTTTCAACTTGTTTCACATTTCGTTAGGGTTTGATGTAACGGCAACGGATTTCACTGGAAGTTTAGGTCCCGGGCAAACACAATGTAGTGTGAAATTGTTGAAGTCGAAGAGAAATTACTGTTTTGAAAATTTGTGGTACGGCTCTTCTAGTTTTGCCCATCTAGAGACTTAAAGCCTCAACCAGATTGGATGGATATAATAATAACATGGGTGTTAGTTTTCCACCACATAGGGTTTTGCAATTCCTTTGGTCTTCCAACAGGAGGTCCGACAGCTTTCTTTCGACAATGACTTTCTTTTTGTCACTCATCCTCACACACGTGCTTTACTTTGCATTATTTTTGCATTGGGATGTAAGATAAAATCCTGATAAAATACACTTATGTTTGTGGTTATAATGCGATGAAACCCCCCCCACCCCCAAAAAAAGCTCAAGTGGCCTGAATATGTCTGAAAAACACAGTATGCGTCATGGCATGTGTCAGTGCTTTGAAACACAAGACTTGGAAATGAATCTTAAAAAGCAACTTCTCCTCAATTTGCTGGGAGAATTTATTAGTTTAGTTTTGGTTTCATGCGCCCCCAGCTACCTTGTGTAAACACTCTCTTTTACGTTCTCCTTTTGGAAGGCAGAAGGCGCTGCAACTTTCTCATCACACCTGGATGTCTGTGTTGTCATTTGTGTAAAATGTGACACTTCCTTCACCTCAGGGTTGCCTGTGCCCATAACCTACTCTAATAAATCCCCTCTAGTGTGTTTTCATATCCGTTTAGGGATTATTTGCATAATTTCTCATGAACGTTGTTATAAATTAGAAGGCCTGCCGTTGTATTTCACATCACATTCTACACATTGACTATTACAGGGTCATCCATCTATTTATTAGGAACCAAAAGCTATAACACGGGATTAATGGCCTGCTACTGTCTATTACATGTAGTTTCTCAGTTAGAGGCCAAAATTATTTGTAGCAGACAAATATTCCTTGCGCGGGGGTCGTACTGGTGGGGAGATTTGACGCTTTATGACACAACTCAAAGAGCGAGCCAAGTAAATGAAGTTAGTGACAATCCTCTGGGTTTTCAGTACAACCCAGCGTTACGAATTGTGATTGATGGATTACTCCAGCGATACGCTGCATCACTATGTCATTATAGTCTCCCGGTCTGGTCCTCTGTGGGTCATCCATCTGTTTGCTGACCGCGCTACTTCACAATTCTGATGTCAAGACGCCGTAGTTTTCTTCGACTAACATTTTAAAACAGCTTCTCAAGAAGTTTTGAAAGCGAGACCAACTAGAGAAGCTTGAACGGGCGTTTCCAGAAATGACGAGGTTATTCGTTGTTGATTAGACAATGATTAAACATCTTAGTGATCAAATCTTTCTTTCAAAGTCTTTCATAGCACCACAGTGAGAGCAATAACTCTCTTTTTAGCTTTTATAAAATCTGCCATGTTCGTGTTTCCAGATGTATGTCGATGACACAGGTCTTCTGTAAAAGCAGCTGGTTAAACATTGCCCCCTACATCTGTCACAATTGCTGGTATAAGTCATCAAATGTTGCTTTTCCTCAAGTGTCTGACCTTTGATGGCAATTATTCAAATCTAAAGATGACCGGACAACGTGTTGAGCCAGATTCAGATGTAAATTTGCAGGATGAGGTTGGATTCTCGTTTAAAACTGTAGACTGGTGTCAACAAGTTATGCAGAGCTGAGCAAACATTCAGAATAGTTAGACTAGCTACCATTCCATGCCACCAATGTTTCAGACATTTTTTTTTCACAAGTTAAGTTGCCGTGTAGCTACTTGGTTATAAAAAGCACTTGCAACAATCAAACCACTGAGGAAGGGACAAAATGAGGTTTGTACAGGAAACCAAAACAAAAGTCCATCTGGGGGCAGACTTTGTAAAATTAACTCCAGCTGGAAATGCTGGAATTTAAGCCACTTATTAATACTTAACATTTCCACTGTACAAAAATATAGAATCCTCTCAGTCCTCCTATGATGTCCTTAAAGTAGAAAAAAATAAAGATTTTATTGTGCCGATATGTGACACGGTACCAGCAACATTACTCTTAACTGATAAACTTAAACACCGAGTAGAGATTAAATCACATTATTAGTTTAGCGTAGTGGTGTGAAAGTAAACAGATGAAGTCCTGTTGAAGGTAGATAGCCTTATCAACAGCTGCCTGCAGGAGACCTACAGTCACTTTTATCACTGAATTGGAAAAAGAGGCATCATTACCTCTTAAATAATTGGGGGATCTTAAGTAAAAACAGGGGTTCTTATAAAAATTACTGCTACTGGACTCAAAATAAAGAAAACAAACTTCTTACTCAGCTTTTTCCTCCAAGGGTTGCTACGGTGAATCATCTGTCTGTATTTAATCATCTGCCTCCAAACAATGGTATTATTAGTATTTTTGGCTGACTATAATATTAAAATGATTACACTTTTTTAGCTATTTTTGAAATTCTTCAGTCAGTATTTAAGCAGGTTAACCTGCATCAGTGTTTTTCTGCGTCTGCTTTAAGAAAGGAGCATGTGCTGCTCCTGCCTGCCGTGGGGGATGGAGCCCAAAACAGGAGAAAAGAGCAAATGAGGACGACACACAAATGGTGTGCATATGTTAATGAGGTTGTGAGTTGTGAGTCTCTGTGTTGTCCTTTTGATAGACCGGTCTCTCTGGTCGTGTTCCAGGTTGTCTCTGATTTGAAGGGCCCAGATAAGACCTCGGAGTTCTGTGATTTTCTTCTTTTTTTTGTGTGCTTGTATTCAGACAGGAAATGGGGCAGAGAGAGAAAGGGGTGGGAAACATGCAGCAAAGGTCCCAAGGTCGGGGATTAAATCCTGGACGGCTGGGTCAAGGACCAACAGCCTCTGATTGTGAAGAATAATGATGAGCCAGTGTCCTTCCACTGCATTTACATGGTTTTGATTGTAACTGATTATTGAATTTGGACCTCAGTATTCACCAGATGACTCAGATCATTAACAGGGATTTAAAAAAATAAAATAAAATCCAGCTTGGGTTTTTAAAATGAAATGCTATTCAGACAAGCTGCAGTAAATAACGTACTGTTTTTTGACAGTATTTGGCCTTGCCTCTGTCAGGTTATTGTTATGTCATTGTTATCTGTCATGAGGGCAGTGGTGCAAAAAGTGGGTATGCAGTGTATGCAACGCATAGGGGCGCTGCACTAGAGGGGGCGCAAAAATGATGTGGGTGCCCGTCGACAGACGTGGGGGTGGCTTTGACTCTGCAGGTGGGTGGTTTGTGTAAAAGCAGCATTTGTTGGTCATTACAAGAATGCCTTTTGGTTCAACAAACACTGACGTAACTGCACAGGTCTAAATGCATTTGCTGCCCTTTTACTGCAACCGATGTCCGCTCCGGTGCTTCAAAGAGCTACTGTCACTAAAAAGATGGCTATACTGATGGTATTCAGGGGCCTTTATCTGAAATCTTGATGAAGGCTGGAAGTTAATAATAGTCTAATCTACCCGTGTGTTTAGCGTGCCTCGAAAGCGGCGGGTATCAGATGACTGGCTGTGGAGTAGTTAAAAGCGACATCGGTCACCGACCAAATTTTTGGAGGGTTTACATGAATCAAGCACTTGTTCTGAAAATTTGGTACAAAATGAGCCAAACACGAACTTCATAAAAAGATGATTTAAAACAGAAACGGTGTGTACGATCTTAGTTCTCTTTCCATACATTACTCTGGGGGTCAGGTCCTGGTCTTGGGTTCAGTATCAAGTCTTCAGCTGGAAACGACTTCCAGACACCGCTTTGGGAATCAAATCACTGCTTGTCAAATGAACCTGGCAGCAGTTTCCACTAACAGCAGCGCCACTGGAAGCTGATATTAAAAGGAAACAGGCCTCCGTGAGTGTTGCTTCCTCTAATGGACGACACAAAATTAGTCAGACTACGGATGTGAGGACAGGAGGACTTTTTTTTTTTTTAAAGTACTGATTTAATGTTAAAATGATTACTTCCATTAAAGTGAACATCACGCATCATTTGCTACATTTTAGTATTATTTTTTTTTAACCATGTTCAAAAAATTAATTGCTTTTTTTGAGCCTCACTCGGAAAAAATCCTGAGTGAGGTTATTACACTAAATGCATGTACTTTCTGTTGATTTATTTTGCAAACATGAGACTAAATCATACAGGAATCTTCTTTCAATTGAATTTCACTCAATTTTCCAGCAACACATCTGATCCAAAAAAATAAATATCTGAGCTCCCTCCTGGTGCTTCCTGACATTCAAAAGATTCAATGGACATTTTAACACACTTTCTCTAATTGTTTGTTGTGCCTATAAGTAATGAAAGAGATCTCCTGTCTAGAAGAAAAAACAACTTAAAAACTTGCTTGAAACCACAATCGTCTTTGGCAGAGGCATCTGAAACGATTCTAACATCTGGTCACAAAGTGACTTGTTGGCTCAGGCATGAGAAGATTTTTCTAGGGAGAAAGTACAGTTTGGCTCACCAACATCTTCTTCCTTTTAAAAAACAAACATTGATTTGCTTAGTCAAACAATCATTAATTTTATGAATGGATAAAGTGCAGCATTGTGTATTAGAGAACAGACCTTTCTATTGTGCAGACTCAATGTACAATTACAGCAAAGGGCTTTTTATTTTTCTTCAAAGTTGCATTTACATGTTTAAGACTTTATTGCTGTTACTTTCAGGGTTTCTTAAGGCTATTTTGGTTTAACTTTTGCACTCTCATAAACACCAGTTAATATTGTCCCTCACTGCCTATAACCACTTGTCCTTGTAGCTTCAGGCGGAGTTGGTGCCTGTCTCCAGAAGTCTTTTTATTTTTTGAGAGGCAAGATACACCCTGGACAGAAGGTCGGTCTATCAAAGGAGGAGAGACACACAACCATATGCCTTTACACTACCATCTAAAAGAAATTTAGAATAACCAAGCTGGAATACCTGGAGATAACCCACAATTAATACAGTATTATCTCTTCTTAAACAAGAACTATGTCAAGTTATTTTTTTTGTCTTTAATTTAGTTTTATTTTGAAATCCAGATGAACAAGTGACAAAACTGGATCTACCTCAGCCTGAGGTCAAACTTCCATAAAGTTCTGCATGTTAAGCAATCTCCATGTTTATCCAGAGGCATGTACTTCCTAAGGCAGAACACACATGCCTTAAAACAAACACGGGAGCCACCAAAATGCGTCATTTCATCTCGAGTTGACAGTCGATGCTCTTTCCTGGGCAACCGCAGTTATTAGCGTAACACGATTCGCACGTAAACCAAAGTACAGCTCTTCCTTTGATTCCGACATAGTCAGCGGCCAGACATAATCGCCTGCGTGGCCCCTAGCCTCAGGGGTCAGAGTGCACAGTGTCAGGCCACAATTGACCCTTCAGGCCTATGATCACAGAACCAGTTTGAACGTTGTGTGTGGAAGAGCTGCCAAATTAAGGGGTCTGGACCCTGGATAACCTGAAGAGCAAAAACACGAAGGTCTGGAAGGGCCATCCTCTACCACTGTTGTTTCCACTTTGAAGAGTTTGGATTTCTCTAAGCACGTGGGTCTGTTCTTAGAAATTTCTTTTTAGGATCAAGTATTATTATCAAAACATTTGGCAGTGGCCTGATGGAAGACTGCCTTGTGATTTTTTCCTGCTCAAAGGACCAATGTGTACGTCCCAAAGCAACTTTTTGCTCCAACATGTTTGAGCTTAATCACTCTCACTAAATGGTAAACTCCACTTCCTTCTTTTGCACTACAAAGGGAATTCCATGTGTTTTAGTGCCGCAGTTTCAAACAGGCAGCCTTCAAGGGAGCCTGTTAAGTACATGATAAGAACCTAAACGGCCTCTACTGCATGACAGTCGATGTCTTACAAAAAGGGTATAGAAAAGGTGATTGAATGATGTTTTCTCCAGCTTTCATGTTAAAGCCAAAGCTTTAGTGCCTTGTAAAACAAGAACAAAAGGAAAAAATAGGTAAATCTGTACTTTTTTTTTTCTACCTCTATACCAGCAGGCCTTGTCGAGCGATAACGTGAAGAAGAATCTGAACAATTGGGGCGCAGGTATAATTCATCCAAAGGTCAGAGTGGACAAAAAGCAGCTGTCCAAGAGGAGATGAACTGATGCAGCCGTAGTCGTCAGTCCCAACCCCCACACTAACCTTACTGACTGAGCTGCTGGCTTCTTTCTCTGTGGTTTCCAGGATCCCTCTCATTCACAGTCAACTGACCTCTCACACTAACTCCTTCTGATCTGAAAGCTCAAGTCTTTCTTTCCCTACTTTCTGTCCGTCCGACTTCCCCGTGTGGTCTGCTGCTGTTTTGTCTTCATTCTTCCGCAAGAGCTCTTATTTCCGAGTCCATACGGTTTTCAAATACTGAATAAATATAAATAAATAAATAAATATGCAATTAATGTATCCAACATATTTTTTCTGGGCCACACAAGGACAAGAACCGACCAATCTGAAAAGGCAACGAAAAGATGTCCAAGAAAACCAAGTATAGAGGCTGGTGTGATGTCAGACTTTCATGATGTCAACTATTAGGGTTTTATGTTGTTGTTTTTTTTGTGGTTTCATTCGGGCTGTCCTGTCCTAACCTCTCGTTTTATTCGCTCAGCTGTCCCCAAGTTTTCAGGAAGCTAAAGCTGTAACTTATCAAACAAATGCAACTTATTCATCCATCACCCATTCCAAGTTCTTCCACTCCTTTAAGCACAGAGATGAAAAGATCCTCATGTTTAAACCTTGGCATGTCATGTTCCTGTTGTCACCCTGTTTTATTTGAGTTGCAGTCCTTTTTCCTGTTGTCTGTTGTATTGTTGTTAATTTGTTCCTAAATCAAAATTACCACCATAAATTGCATAAAATCCCTTTAAAATGCCATCAAATCTAATGTTATTCTACTGAGTGAATACTGTTTGTTCAAATGTAGCTTAAAGCATGGATTTAGATAGAGTCAAGTCATATTTAAAAACATAAAAGTCTTTCCCAAAAGGCAAATGCAGCTGCCTTTAGAAATAACTGGAAACGAGTACTTTACACGGGTCTGTATTAAATTTCACACTCTTTTCTGCAAAATTATTTTAATGAACATCCTGTTTAGTGTCACGTCGCAGCATCCCAACCAGACTTTGACTATGTAGCTCCCAACACCTTGATTTTGGTCTCTCTTTTTGTGAGCAATTTGAAGGTGAACCTCCTGCTGTGGATCGCCCTGCTGATTTATCCAAGTGTGCTTAAGATTCAGGTCACAAACGGATGCCCTAAAATTTTCCTTTATAATTTTTCTGGTTGAGAGAAGAACTAGTCATAGTTTTATCCATAATGAAAATGTGTCTGGGTCCTGAGGCACAACCAGACCACCATGTTCCAATGACCTCCAAATTGTTGGACTGTTGTCCTTTTAGGCTACAGAATATTTTTTGAAAGTCTTGGATCATCCAGATGTTTATCAGCAGTTATCAGGCGTTATGGTCTTTTTGGGGGGGGGGTCAGCAGTGGTTTTTGTGTTGAAACTCTTCCATGGAGACCAGTTATGCCCATCTTGTCCTGGTGTTGAATAATGAAGAAAGACCTTGACTAATGACCTTGACTAATGCAAGCGACGCCTCAGGACCAACTGTCCTGCATATTTTAGGTCCTGTCACACAAACCTCGACCGATCAGGGTTGATCAACAAGCTTCTGTTGGCATACTGAGGAAGTAATGCAATCATTTGAGTCAGAGACACGTCTAAAGCTTGAAGGACATTGGACTCTGACGACAAGGGTTGAGAAACACTTTTTTAGATAATGTCCTAAGCTATAAACTTCTGGATAAATTGCGCTCTTATGGTAAATTGGAGAATTTCCTGTGTTTATCAGTGTGGATGATGACTCTCATTGTGGCTCACTGGAATGTTAAAGCCTTAGAAAACACTTTCTAATCTTTTTTTTAGGTAGGCATGTGTTGGCTTTGCATCCTACTTCATTTTGTTAATCAGATTCCATTTAAGTGATTTCTGAATGCTTAGTGTCTTTTCCTTATGAAGACAAGATGTGGCTAGTAGTCAGTCACAGCTAATTCATGCCTTTAACAAATGACGTATTCACATGGTACCAAGTCTGGATCATTGTTTTCCTTCTGTTATACAAAATCACTATTTGAAATGAAAGCGCCGTTTTGTATTTATTCACATCGTCTTTGTACATTAGTAAAACAGTTTTGGACCAAAAGAGAGAAAAAAAAAAACACTAATGGAATCCATCAAGAAGCAAATAGGCTAATCCGCACCGTAACTCGATCACTTAGGGAAATATACCGGGGTGGTCGGGACCGCATGAAGCCGCAGTGTTTGACGTGTTTTCTCATGTGTCCAATGGCACAGAGGAGCCACCTCATGTGATGTCAGTCGGCGCTGAGCACACATTTTGCTTGAACCCATCTGGTGTCGAATTACAGTCCAGCCTCATTAGCCGTGTTTTGGTTTTCTACTCTTCCCCTTTCAATCCCAAACAGATTAAGATTTTGTTTGCTCTGCTGCCTCCCATCCGTAAAAAACCCCCCGTCACCTGTGGTCTTTGTAAACAAAATGCTTATCTGCAGATAGAGTGAGGAGGTGATATCAGATGCTGATTTACTTAGTGGCACAAAATAGAAGATGGCCCCCAGGAGCTGACACGTTCACACTCAAATATTCCTTACAAAGTACAAAGCAAACAACTCACGAAACAGAAATGCAAAACTGACTGTCGGTACAGCGCAGCAGGGTGAAAGAGACAGACTGTCAGAGATGGAGAGACCATTTACAGAGCCTTGCAAAATTATTCATGCCCCTTGAACTTTTTCACACTTAGTCACATCACGACCACAGACCATTATGTATTTCATTCCAAGTTTATGTGATGCACCAAATCAGAGGAATGTGAAACTGTGAAGTGAGTCAGTACTGCCTTTCCCCCCCATGTGATTCCAGCCAGCAATATTGAATTATATGTCTCTACTCTAGCTTTGGACATTTAGAGATGAAAGGTTTTCTTTAATAATAAATGAAACTCAAGCTCAGTCAGACTGGATGAACAGCATCTATGAACATCATTCTTCAAGTACTCAATTGACACAATTTTACACTTAATTCAAGCGAATGAAAGTTGAAAAGAAAATCTCCCATGATTACCTAACATACACACGTAAAGAACACGGAGACCCTAAGTGGCGCTAAACAGATGATAGTTTTATAGTCTAATTTAGTCCAGCAATTGCGGTTGAGACAAAAAAAAAAAAAAAAAACAACAAAAAAGAAACCCGTTTCAGCACATCCTGGACAGTAAAATCTGTCAGAGACCAACAGAAAGCAGGATGGACAATCAGCCAGAGCTTGGTAGGAATACAGCCAAGACAAATGTTTAAGGGGCGTTGCTAGGATCTCAGGTGCTCCGGATGAAGCCTTGAATGCAGGCCTGTTTGCACTCAAGTGGAAACCTCTAATGAAAAAGTACACTGCCTAATATTCTTAGAAGGATTTGCCATGGATTCAGCATCTAAAACAATGATGTTTAAAAAGCATGCTAAACCTATTGATAAAGCTGCTCATCCAGGGACTCACTCCCTGGACATTGTTTACATTTTTATCAAAATCTTAAACAAAATCAATTACTTTGAGCATTTTAGGTCAAATATTTCTCTCTTTTTGTCATGAAACGGTGCGGTGAGGGGTGGTGAGGCAGACGCAGCAGACCCAGGTAGGATGAATATCCCACAAAAGTCCACACAACCAGGCAGCATGACTGAGCAGAAGCCAGGGCTCAACGCCAGTAGCAACTGGTAAATAGAATGGACAAGACGAAGGACTGAACGCACATTAGACGAGGACCCGACAGAGGCGCTGAGACACAGGTGACACTAAATACACAGGAGGGTAATCACAGAAACGAGACACACCTGGGAAACAATCAAGGGGAAGACAGGACAACACGAAGACTCGGGGACACAGAAAACTCCAAATAAATACACAGAAAACACAGAACATGACACTTTTGTGTTTGTCCTCTCATTTCTATGATTTTTGTTGCATTCTTTTTTGCTCAGCAATCCTTATGGCCAACTGGTCACCTCCCATTTCTGTCCGTCACCCTTTAGCTTGTAATGTGGCTTTATATCCGCTGCTCCAAACACAGCACAGTCAAACAAACCCACAGCGGCCGCAATGAAAATAATAAATGCTTTCCTCTTTCTTACTCCCCCCCCCACCACCACTATCTCAGTGCTTTTTACAAAGCCACAATTAAAATAAATTATTCTGTCTTTTCTTTATTTTAGGAAGACCAGACCACCTCTGCATGCACTTTCCAGGTCAGGTTATACTTGTTAAACTATAATAACCTAAGCTTCTCCTTAACATACATCTAATTTTATTCAAAAATATTAAACGTGTGGCTCTAGACAACAAGACCATCTCAGCTTGCACAAATCTTTACTTTAGCCCACAGCGCTATCCCAGGTTGGGAATGAGTTTTTTTCCCCCTTGATTTCTGAGAAGGTGACTGATTGTAGATGCTTGGAGGTGAGGTGAATGTGTTGGCACACATGCACTCAGGTTTATTGCATTGGAGAGGAAAGTAGAACAATGGTGCATTTGCACATGGGTGTGCTAAAGCCAAACATGTGAAGAAGGTTTCAGCACGTGTTAATGATCCAGGAGTCCCCGGATACTGTTAACTTACTCATTCTGGCTTTCGGAGGGTAAAACGATTGAGTGGTTGCCGTGGTTACGCAAATGTTTCCTTTTCACACATAACTGATGACCACTAAAGTACTAAGTGGTGAATAAAAAGTTGGGACACGACGTCCCTGTTTTCATTTGATATGCTGAATCAAGCATTAGAGGAAAAGTGTAAAATGATAGTTATGTCTATATTGATATATGTAGAAACATATGCATATAGTGTATTCATGCAAGCTTACAGCGAGGATCGGTCCAATAAAAAAATAAAACATTGTAAAGCTTGTGGCATTTACTCTATATGATGAGCATCTTATGTTTTATTTTACTAAATTCCTCACTTATTGGAAAAAAGTTTGTGGCATGTCAATTTTTATGCCATCATTGATACGTACAATACAACTTTACAAGGACAACAACAAGCTGGGCTATCAATATCAAGAACTCGCTCCTATTAAGCTAACTATTTGTTTGTTCTTTTGGTCATTAGTCAATTCAAAGTGTTTGTTTGTTGTTGTTGTTTTGTGTTTTTAATTTAGTGGTTTGTTTTGTTACCACTTGGGCAAGTAGGTGGCGCTAGACCACTCAACCTTTTCCCCCAGGACGAAGTAGTGCCCTTGTGAAATCGGCAGAGAACGAATGAAGTGTATCTGCGTAACCATACTTAAGTACGGTTTCGATCATTTGGACTTGACTTGAGTAGCATATACTTTAATAAAACTTATCTCACTCACTCCACATTGCAGTACTAAGTGTAACTTAAGTTGTCCAAAAAAAGTACATAAAAGTACACTTAATACACTTTAAATTGTGCTTTAATACTATTTAATGCTATTAAAGTACATTAAGCACAAAATTAGTTGTTCCAAAATGTCACACTTTACGTTAACTGATCCTAAGTGAACTTGAAGTATACTCATGATTAGTCTGACTTACAGTATGCTCAAGTATACTAAAATTTAACATAATTAGTATATTTATTTGTCATCAGGGTCTGTGGAGCCTGTTGTTGATTTTGAAACACTGATGGTACAAATCAATATTTCAGAAAATAAAAAATATACACCTCAGTTTTAATAAAAGATAAAGTATCTTTAACCTAGAGTTCATTCTTTGATAGAGCTTCTCCAACCTCTGTTGTTTTGCACTAGACTTTTCCCTTTGTCTGTTATTTTCACTGACAGGGTCAAAAAATTAAATCATATTTTATTTTTACCTGTTAGTTTTTAAAATAATAATAGCGACATAGTGACTACCAAAAAACAATGACTGCATCAACACCTGCAGAGCAGGAAGCAGATGGTGTTTGACGCAGGGTTGTGACTGAGTTATGTCAGGGACCTACGATTATATTTACATTTATACATTTTTCGATGAATTAATATCTAATGTGAAGGCTAAAAGAAGCTTCTGGATGAGCAAGTGATTAGTTTGTATTATCACAAGGACAAAATTACATTTCAGGGACGACATCATTTTGTTTCTCATTGTCCAACACAATCACACTCTGCCAGGGTTTTGTGAGATCTGCTATCGCAGTAATGCAAATAAGATGAAAAAAAAAAAAACAGATACTATTTTGTACCAAAATGTAAAATAATGTAGAAAATTTTCAAACCCTCCATTATGAAGAGAAGAGAAATATATTCAAATCCAGGTGTAAACATGAAACTGGATCTTATCTACATGAGCTTAGAGAGACAAACATCCTGAAAGAGGAGAGAAGCTGCATCAACACGAACTGACTCTTATTTTACTTATTTGTAGAGGAGGAGTCCTGCATCAGGGAACGTCCTCTGGTCTGAACACAGTTTAGTCAACTTTAGTTAAGAAAAAATAATTTTAGTGTGTTTGTCCTCAAAGAATAAAATGATTCATTTCAGGCTTTCACATCTGTATCATCTACTGCAATCATTCATTTATTGACCTTCAGAACACATATTTGGTATCTGCGGGATTTTCAATATATGTCACAGTGTTGTTTAAACATTGGTTACCGAAGTTAACATCTTTATCTTCTTGGCAACCTGCAGATGGAGATAAATGTGAAGTTACGTCTTATTTCCAGTTTTTGTCTCCTTGCTGTTGAAGAATTGTCTTTGTCATGTTAGCAGTAGGTTTAATTTTCTCTCTTATCCAGGGTCGAAACATCACAGACTTCCAAACAGACCACATTAATGTCTATGAGTTTCCTTCATCAGTGTCGGGGCGATACGCATGAGATCATACCAGAAAATGTATTTATTGTTCTCTGTGAAGTGAAAATCACTGGTACAGAAATTGGGATGTGATCCATGTTCATCACCATGAAAAGATGCACGATAAAACGTATCATTATTTCAGCTTTTAGGGAAACCTTTAATTAATGCAAACATATTGCACTACCATAACATTTGAATATCCTGCTGCAACACGGCAGCTTATTGTTTTCTCAGATATTCACATTGTGGGCTGCAATGTTTGTCACAGTCTGTCACATTCAGAAGTGTAGCAGAGAGGTGTTAGAGAAAGTTTTAGTTGCCCGACTGGGGAAAACACTTCCCTCTAACCAGGCTGAAATATTCTTCTCCTTTTCTTGAAACTTCACAGGGTTTACTTGACCCTCAACAAAATAAATTGTTTTAAAATATTTATACAATTTTGATTTGTATAAATTTGAAACTCTTAGAATATTTTTTGCCCTGTATTGTCGCAATAACTACTTTGAATTATGTACTTCCCTCTGGAACTTGAATGTTTGCTTGATGGGTCTTTATTTCAGTCTCACATAGATGAGTTTTTTTATCCTGTGAGTGTCTTGGCTTCAGTACCAGTCGGTTTTCATCCACAATCTTCAGGTGTCTTTTGGGATCCACTGTATATTTACTTGCCAATCTAATTAGGTCAAAAATATTGTTAAAAGACAGTAACACATTGGTTTTCCTTTATAAAAAATATGCCAACAGGAAAACTTGAAACGTAATAAAGTAACACATAAGCTCTGCTTGGTAGCTTTTAAGCTAAAACTGCATAAATTGTCTTAAATAACCCCAGGGATTTATAATATAAACTTTCCGATAAATACACCTACACAAATCTTTTTGTCTGCTTACTTATCATTAATGCAACTAGTGCTTGTGTAAATGACCTACATTCACTACTTTAACATTGTTGACCTTCCACACACTTTCATTAGTTTATCCTAACATGATTTATGGACCTGAAAGATGTTTTCACTTCCAACACCTGAATCAGACGGACAGTTCAAGCTTAAAACAAATGTTGGTTCCCTCCCAAGAACTGGACTGTTTTTTCTTTTTATTTGCTCATTAGGTCTCACAGCTGTACCTACATTTATCTCCCTGGAGCATCTTTTGTTTCACACTTCTTTTGTTTTCAGCGTGCTGATATTTCTCTTCTGTGAGACCGTTCTCTTCCACTTCTGTCTCCCTCCAGTCCCTCTTCACCTCCTGCAGGGCTTCCATATCCGTTTCACCGCGGCCCTCCGTCTCCCTCCCTGCTCGCCCGCTGCCAGCTCCCCTCCGCGCACCGACAACACCATTATATCACGATAATGTACACAGAATGTTTCGCATTGTCCGACAGCGGAGCTTGAATTGTGTAATGATGGGACAGACTACCTTTTGTCTTGTAAAATCACTACCAGCTTGTTTCCAGTTCCCTGGCCAGGTCTATATTCGGGTGATAAACAGCGCCGTCCCCTACTTTTCCCATATTCCCAGAATCCCATTTAGTTTGAGTCTGTTTGTGCTCCTCAAATGAGCCGTTAATCAATTTTTCGGGGTTTCTCAAAATGGGAGATCTTTCTCATATGTTTCTTCTTATTGTTAGATGTGACTTTTGTCGTTTGTTTTCTATTCTTTGTGCGTCTTGGTTCTTTGTAGAATCTGCTTTTATTTTGATCTTTTGTGGACAAGTAGCCAACAAATGACCTTTTAACCCTTGTCAAGAAAACTGGTATGGGGTTTGAGATCTATCCAGGTGCACGCAGAAAAAGGTGCATGAAGGCCTGAAAGAAATAAAGCAATCTTGTGTTTTGATTTATAATGATTAAGTTGGTCATGTATGAGTACAATTGGTAAAATGACTGTGTATAAGTAGTCACTGAACGGTTCTATGTATGAATAATGATCTGTAATGATATAACAACAATGAAATGATTATGTTTGATGATTCATAATATGAAATGATTATGTTTGATGATTTATAATAAGTGAAAGAGGTGATTAATGCTTAATGAAAATCAGCAAATAGTTTTTAATATTT
Organism: Xiphophorus couchianus; assembly: GCF_001444195.1. Classification (NCBI taxonomy): domain Eukaryota; kingdom Metazoa; phylum Chordata; class Actinopteri; order Cyprinodontiformes; family Poeciliidae; genus Xiphophorus; species Xiphophorus couchianus. The sequence continues at coordinate 27,490,078 of NC_040232.1, forward strand.
GACTGTGTTTAATAATCAGGAAAAGAGTGAGTGAAAAGAGAAGGGGAACTTGTGAGTTCCTGCTGTCGCAAGCAGTTCTGAACAGATGGCCAGTACGCACAGGATGGGTGGAGCGGTACGGTTGGCTAAGATCAACAAGCAGAAGGAAGGACGGGACTTTCCACCCCAGTCAGCAGACAGGAGGGGCCGACGGGGGCTTCCGTGGAAATCAGCAGATGTTCAGGAAACCACGTAACCACGTAAACTAAAACTCCCCATACACATGCATGGCAGAGAAACGTATAAAAGCAGACGGAAAAGGAGAAGTTCTTGTTCTTTGTCCGCGGCGCTGAAGGAGTCGAAACGGGGAAGCAGAGGAAACAGCAACAGACCGCACCCTGGAACCACGGGAGACTTGATACTCAGCGTCGCCAAGGAGGGACAAGTTCCGGACGCCCAAGCCCGAGTTCCTGATTCGGCCATCGGTCTTGCCTCCACCCCGAATACATTGCAACAGACTTGGAGAAAAGACAAAGTTCCCGGAGGGATAAAGAGCTGGGTTTTTAAAGGATTTAAACCCGTTCTACTTTGCTACTATTCTAAGGAGGATTTTTCCGCACAAGGATAAAGACTCTGTCCAAGGAATCTGGATGTCTCTGCTGCCAAGATTCACCATCAACTGGGTGTGAGTTGCCTCTGCTCCATAAAATTCCATCTCAGAAACAGTGACATAGGTTAGGGAAAGGAGACAGCATGGTATAGTTATACATGTGGACCTTATTATACTGTTCTCAAATATATATACAATTGATTATTGATTTGTATGTCACATATTCCTGCTTAAGCTTGCTTAATAAAATTCATACTCTAAAATTCTAATGAGGTTGGTGGACATTGGAATTAATCGAGTCATGTAATCATTCTTCAGTTCTTCTAATAAAGGTAAAATTAATGTACATGGTTCTAGTAAAGAGGAGGCTTCATAATTTCCTTTGGTGAGAGTAAAATAATGACCCAGGGACTTACATCCAAGTCACTAAATTTAGTCTAGCCGGTTCCAAGAGCGAGTTATATTTTAGAAAGCGAGCTACCGTTAACAGAAGTGGTTTTTGGAATTATGCAGCTGTGAGGGCTACTCAGCTGATTGTTTCTTAACTGAAAAGGGTCGTAACTTCTGGATTGGAGGTAGTTAGAGCTAGACGAATCGCTTTCGACACCAGTTTGAATAGATTATCTTTTATAGATCTCATTTAGGGTAATACCCAGGTCTTAGAGATTTTCCGGACCTGTTAGACAGAGAACTGGTCAGTAGTCAGCCCCGGAGGGTTGTGATGAAGTGGGCGGGGCTAGCTATTGCAGGATAACGGACATGGCGCCCAACGTGGGGCGCCACTTGTTGTTGCGCAACACCCCCCCCCCTCCTTTCTGTCTCTACTCTCTCACTCTCGTACTTCCTCTTCTGAGAGGGGAGATGTGCTACCAGCTCTCCGTCTAACGGGTCCGTTGAGTTTCCTAAATCTGCTGGGATTTACCCTGTCCAGAACTGAAGTAAACTCTGTTTAAGCTGGTTTCGAGAAACGATTCGCCAGGTTATCTGACGGCCTACATCCAGGTGTCCCACCCTTCTTCCCCCTGTGAATTAGCCAGACTGAGCAGCCTACAGCCAACTAGTTTCACAGAGCACACCTGTTAACGGTCGCTCGTTCTCTATTTTGCAACTTGCATTTGTTATTGAACCAGGTAGGTTTTAGTGACTCGGTCGAGTCCCAAGGATGATGTTTTACATTTGGGCTACCAGCAACCTAAAAACATTTTCCACTTTTTCCTCTCCAGAATCAAACATCACAGCTATTTTACAACCATCAAAGAACTTTAAGGTGACTCATTAACTGAATGTCCACAACATCTTTAGATTTTCTTTATGCTAAATATTTTATTAGTAAGGCATTTTTGCAAGGGTCAATACAGCTTAATTCAGTAGCAGAAATAATCAAATAAGTAAAATCAATCATCTAGTCTATCTTTCCCTACTGCTGACACTGAGAACTAAAAAAGGAACCTTAGAGCGAGACGGACGGAGTTTGGCGCCTCGAACCCCAGACCTGGCACGACGACGAAGAAGGTGCGGCAGCAGGAGGAGGAAGTTGATCGACGAAGGCAGGGATCTCTGTAGGTCCGATGAACTTCTTCTCCGCATGGATGGTGAGGTCACACAGGACTTGGTGCTGGCAGGAAAAAAGGCACCAGTTCTTCTTCCTTGTCTTTGTCTTCATCTTTGTCTTTGGGGTCAGAACCCAGCCGATGAGAGAAGTGCGATTCGAAGCCACAGATTGTGGGCCTGACGGGTTGGTCCCCATGCATGCACAGGACAGTCTCCGGCTCCGTGGCCCCGGCTCTTCTTCAGCTGCAGAGTTCTTTGTCCATCTCGATCTTGGCTCGAAGCTGCCCGGAGGATCCAACAAAAGGTTCCTCTTTTGCACCCACCTTATATAGGGTTTATCCACCCTTTTGGTGCGTTTTCATTGGCTGTCTGCTTAGACAGATGATCTCATATCCATCACTGTCTTAAGAGACATCATGTCATGATGTCTGTGCTAATGTCTCAGGGTTGCTCAACCTCCTATGTCCCTTGCCTGCACAACCCTTCACCTACTCTCTACCTCCAACATATCAGTGATGTTTAATTGCAGTTATACAACCTTTTACACCATTTCAAGTTTAATGTCAAAATCACATTTATATCACATTTATTTTCTTTAGCTTCTCTGATTTAGCATTCATTTATAATTTTATAACCATAACTTATTAATTATTCTTATTATAATCTTAATGTGAGTTATTACAGATGTTTTCTGAAAAGAAACCAAGAATAATCCATGATTCTAATTATTTTATACCAAAGTTACAGTTACTTGTTTTTCTTGTAGGTGTTCTCACAAATATAAGTGTAAGTATTATTACAAGTAAACCAATATTAATATAAGTATTTTACTTTGAATCTTATCAAATTACTAATAATGTTTAGATTTCATTCTTTAAAACTTTCATGCTTTAAAATAAGGAATAGTCTCAGCTATTTTTATAAATCTGCAGGCTGGAAACTTACTTCCTCTTTTTCCAGGAAACCTGCTTTTCCTGTTTAATGACTCTCTCTGACTGACTATGATTTCTTATGATTAGATAGAAAAAAGTAGAATTAAAGCAAAGTTTGCATGAGACAAAAACAACACACACAACCAGATTTATTTTATTGACACTTAAGTCTACTGTTGGGCCTTGATGTCACTTGAGTGATTCATTTTAAAGATAACTTTATTTATTATTACTGTTAAACTAAAATCTCCAGCATGGGGAAGTGGGATGAGCTCGGATTTTCTTGACACCCTTTATGACTTAAGTTTCAAATGTCCACCTTGATATTGTTTGCTTATTTTGAACTGCACACAGTTCTTTTAATGTCCTGTGAGTAAATTTGCCCATTTCTGAAGCAGCTTTCCAGAGCATAAAATGTTGCGTTCACTATATGTCCCACATTTCCAAGCTCTTCCTACTTTGTGGAATTTACTGACAATTTTGTGCATGAAACCTGAAATTCTACAGGCAACTGAATGTAATTATTGATAGTAAGACAACATCGAATTTATGGTAAAACAGTCTGTCATAGGAACTTAAAATTCTGCAGGCAACTCTTTGGACAGCTTAATGGCAGTACAGAGGTGAAGATATCTTGAATTATTATTCTTATGAGTCAGAATGTTAATGTTAATGTCTTAAATTACCATTCCAGATAGTCAAAATGTCGTTTTGTCAAGTGAAAATGCATTTTTAGATCCCTGTAATGTTACTACGGATAGTCAGACGAAACCAAATTTATGGTACAACTGCCTGCCATAGACATCTACGTATTCATGTTTATACTGTCGCCTACAAAGATGGCGCAGAGCGAGTGAGCCGGATGTAAATGCTGATGATGTCATATGCAGTGTGCTCTATTGGTTGAGGATGGATAAGGATCCATCCTTGTGAGTTTAGAGCAGCTCGACTCGAAACTGTGGAATTTAGAGTCAAATTTATGGCAACAGCATTACAGGTCACTTCACCACGCCCACCTGCTCCATCAAAATCCTTCGGTGTTGAAAACCCAGTCACACCAACATGTTTTCTGTCTCTGGACACAGTTTCATGTTGATTAGGGCAAAGGGGTCTGATAGCGACCATTCCCAGAAAAACATGACACTTCCTGTTCTCAGGGGGTGTGGCTTAAGTGATGTCATCGTTTGACCATTGAGTATTGTAGGACACCCGATGATGATCAATCACTGAAAGTTTGGTGCCTCTGTGAATTTTTGTGTAGGAGTTATAACAGTTTCATGTTTCATGGTGAGTAGGCGAACTTTGACCCCTGGCAACCCCTTCATCATGCACAAAAACTCACCATTTTGGTAACTTTTAATCGGCCATCCCTTATGAACAAACTGACCAAGTTTGAAGCCTGACCAAGTTTTGAAATCCCTAGGAGGAGTTTGATCAAATGCGGAGGCTGTAAACGGCCAAAATGAGGTCAAAATTGGAACTTCAATTCAAAATGGCCGACTTCCTGTTTGACTTGCACTATGACATTAATTGAAACTTCTGTATGTCTTGGGAAGCTCTACAAACGTACCAAATTTCATGTCTCTACGATGAAGTCAGGTCAATACGGATGGTATTTTGAAAGTTGCCAGGTGGCGCCGTTGAGCCGTTTCTAATGCGATTTTTGCGACGACCTTAAAATACATAATTTTCACGCAGACTTGACACGTCCGCCAACTTTGGTGAGTTTCTGAATATGACAAAGCCCCAAAAAAGCCAATTCATTTGACGGAAGCATAATAAACAGAAGAAGAAACAGTAGATTACAATAGGCCTTCGCAGCGCTTCGCTGCTCGGGCCTAAAAAAACAGGCAATTTATGTTTAGCTATAGGTTATTAAGCTGAAGCCTTATAAAAACCAGCCCTTCGTTCTGCGCTTTGCTTCATACGGTGCTTTAGGACTCTCGACTATTGTCTCATGATTACTTGCTGGAGGTGTGGACTCTGTTGAAGTTTTAAGCAATTTTACCTTTCTAACGTTTGGCCGGGACTCATGTAATGTGCCAGCTTCAGCATGAAGGAAGCAAAAACACTATAGCTGGAAACTGCCCAACCACACCCCCATGCAGAGAGAGAAGAGCCAAACCGAACGACATCTTTGTCAACAAGAAAATATCTTGAACAATCTTCTTGCTCCGACTTTAATTGCCAAATATCTGGAAGCGAGAACATCATGGACTGAATGGGTTCCTTCACTTCCACCACAGCCATCGCCAAACTACAACCACAAGCAGACTACAATTCATAAACATTGCAGAAACTCAACGTCTTCTCTCACACCCGCTCCATCTGTTCACCGATTAGCCCAGGTATCAACCTCAATGGGAGAAATCCCAGCTGGAGCACTGAAGGGAGATGAGAATCAAGCTGAGCTGAGGGAGGAAATATCCAGGCTAATCAAGCTGAGATATACGACAACTTTTTTTGTGAGAGGCGCATGGTTTTACGTACTGATCGTTACTGTAATAGGCAAAAAGATGGTTAGCCTGCGTCATCGGTACGTTCAAATCAAGCCACGCAGGTGCACACACAATGCCTTATGCTAAATATAGACAGGATGTGTCTTCGTGTAGAAGTGTGATTTGTTCACCCTCTCAGTAAATCTGAACAGAGGACCTATTCACTTTGTGGACGTAGCATGAACTGTTACACTCAGATAGGGGGCTTGCGGTGTGTCACATTGCCTAATCAAATGAGGAACAAGTTGGCTGGAAACGGTGTGTATAGATATGTGTGCTGGTAGAAAACCACCCTGGCCACATCTGGATCCACAGTTTAATGCTCCCTTAACACGGAGAAAGACAGTATTGTTGTAAAGCAATTACCGTGACACACACAAACATCCGAATGGGGAGCGTGTGCGTGTGCATGTTCATGTGATTTACTTGCAATCATCCATGCGTGCAGGTTAGTGCAAGTGTATGCATAATACACATGTACACATGTACATCACCTCCGATATAGGACCACTGCAGTGGGACGGTGAAGGAATCCTGGACGGCTTCCACTAATCTCCGTAAATGTGGGGGTCCGCAAAACTGAATGTGTGACCCAGTTTGATGAGCCAAAAACCAAACACAGTTTTAAAACGCAGGCCACCACGGAGCGGTGTGTTAACAAAAGCGTCTGTAAACCGCTCCGCCGAAGTTTGCCTGAAAGCATCTGGGTTTACATTGTACCTGTCGTCTTGACAACAGTCACCCAGGGTTGGCTCATGACATCATCTTCTGGGTTTAATTATGCAGCTGGGGAAAATCCCCTGCTCTGAGACCCAAGGAGCCAGACCACCGCTCTGCACTCCGAAAAGCTCTCCTTCTAGGAAACAAGGTGTGTTTAGAGGAGGGAAACTAGTGGAAACCAGTGAACGAGGACATCCAGACACACACATGCACCAAGACTTAATGAACATTAGCGTAAAGGCGCTACTGAAAGCAGTTCAAAATATCTGATTACATATCAGCCTCCCGTGTAAATAAATACATGTTTGCTGTGGATGTTAGCAAGGATACACACACGCACACACTCCAAACACATAAACATACACACATCCAACAGCTGGGAGCGAAGAGAGCCTGACAGTAAAAGTGTCCCGTTTCTTAGAAAGTAGCTAAAACTCCTGCAAACTCTTAGTGCTGTTGATAGAAGCACAAGCCTGCTGATATAACCATGTACACTAGGTTTGTTCTACAGCATTAAGTTTTTTATTCATTGTCTTAATAACAGTAATTATTCACTTTGATGAAAAACAGTTTATTATTTCATTCATTTTTCAGTTGTACTTAAAGGAAGCCCCACAGTGATTGTACACATCTTTCACGTCACCGTTTCTATACTCACCCGGACTTAAATTTCCCGAGTTAACTGTCCTTTTTAACAAACTTGTATGAAATAATAATAATAATAATGCTCATCATCTAATGTTTCCATAGTGATTACACGTGAACCTAACCATTCATCCAGGAACTTGAGTGATTGGCAAAGAAATTAGTAGATTGTTAAATGGATAAAAGTTGGATGGATGAAAGCATTGTGGATGGATGGGTGGAAGGAAGAGTGAATAAACTCATACAAACATTTTCACACACTCTTGTTTCTTTTTCTACTCTAATTCAAACCCATACATTCCCCCATGTTTTTCCAGACTGTGTGGGATCCCTGGAACAACTTGAAATTATTGTGAAATAATATAATCAACAGCGTAATACCTCCTTCTTTGAAGCAGCGAACTAACACTGAATAGACAAGCCGCTGCTCATATGATTCACTTCCCGAAAGTGATGCAAATGAAGATTTATTCTTCAGAGATTGCGAGAAAATTATGAGGAAATGTAGCGTCACGACCGAGCCAAGTAAAATACACAGACAACAAAGAGAGGGACCTGATCTTATTAGCCTCTAAATAACTGATGCTTCATGACTCAACTGTCATTACATCCAGATAGTTCCAAAGTTTATCCATGCGAGGGTGTTGGTCCAACTCTGACTGCCAAATTGCCTTCATCAAGATCACCCAATGAGGAAAAAAAAAAGAAGGTTTGCCAACTGTGTCTACTGGAACACGAACCAGAGCAAACACCACACTGCCTCGTAATGAGTCGAGGCGTGACCCCATCGATGGGGCCCTCGATGGGTGTGGTACCTTGTGGGATTAAGGTATCACACCCACCGGGATGTGGTACCTTAATCCCATGTTTTAATTTTTCAACGTGTGAGAGAAAAAGTCTGTCTCAATCTGAGAGCGCTTGGTGGAACGGAAGAGAGCTGACAGGATGATGACAAGGTGGACGAGAAATTGGCAGCAGGCGAGAAAGAAAGAGACATTGGCAAGGAAGACTTGGAAGAAATAAAAAAATAGAAATCAAGCGCAGTGAAATGATATCAAAAGATTTTACAGTAACTAAAGAAGAAAAAATGTTGTTACACCAAGAAAGAGTCGTCTTAATTGTTTCTTCTTCTTCTACCTACATCCAACTGATTTAGGTCGGAGATTGTTTCCCTTTTATTCAATCCAGACCCAGGATACACTGCAACATTTACAAGAAGTAGCTCCTTTCATTTACGATTAGTAAAAAAAAACAAAAAAAACTCTGTTCTTTACAAGTAACTTCTGATCCGACTCAAAGTTTCAGCTTCGTTTTTCAATAACTCATTTGAATTAACTTCAATTTATTTATATAGTGCTAATTTACAACACATGTCACCTCAAGGCATTTTACAAAAAAAATAAAAATAAATTCAACGGCAGGGAGCAATTGATTGAGCAATCATTTGGCACTGAAGCAACTCGCTGTGTGAATGCACCTGTTCTCTGGGTTTTTTGTGAGTCCCTCTGTTGCTAAGATGGCAGCAATTTAGAACCACATTAAAACAAAAAAAAGGAAAACAGTAAAATCAGATGGGCCAAAACTGGCAGTTCAGGTGTTTCTTGTTTGGCCTCATGGCACACTGGGTAGATTCCTCACAGACTAAAAACGGGGTGCCAAACTGCATCTGGGTACATTAACATGTTGTGGACGCTGAGCTTGACTGAAGGCCTTCTTTCGTTTGGTGATCATTTAAGACGAACAGCTCGTCAAACAGCTCAGTTTAATAGTTTGAAATGTTCAAATCTGTGGGAAACACGTCAGAAAAATCTAAAATATCCTCTTCACCGTACATTATTTTGTTCTGAGAAAGAAATCTCTATTAGAACATCTCGTTTAAGAGGCCAAAGTATTTTTTTATTTACCATTCCTTTCATAGTTCCATCATTTGCTCAGTATTACGTGCCAAAAGCAATTAAAAGTATTTTTTTTCGACGCCTTTTTAAAACCCTATCATTCAAAATATTTTCTGCAATATTTTAAAGTTATGAAACAAATTAGCTTCACGTTCCTTTTAAAATACTGCGACATGGTGCAACTTCTCAGGTTCTCCGCTGGCTCCAGACGTCCTTTAAAGCCGCTGTTAGCTGTTTCTGTCAACCAGAATCATGTGGGTCAAATGCTGTCACCCTTCTCTATTCCATGATGCCATCCTGCTTCAAGTGAGCCAGTCACTTTGGCTAATAGCTCCCATGAGCTCACTTCAAAGCCAGCTGAAACCTCCTGAAAACAGTCTGCTGATGGAGACCGGGTCAGAGCGGCACACACACACACACACACACACACACACACACACACACACACACACACAACCTTCACACGTCCACGCATGTATGCACGCACAGGCGCTCGCGTTCACACGCCCGCACCACATAGCGTCGTCTGTCTGTGCAGGCGGCTGACGTCACCTTTTTATGAAGTGCACCCTGTTTTACACTGGCAAGGGCCGTGTTTGGATTGAGCTTTGCTCCGAAATTGGCCAAGCAGAAAAGTACGAGCGCTCAAGTCGGGACTAGGAAGAAAACCTGGAGTTGCGACCAAGAAAATATAATTAAACCGAAGGCTTGGGCTTTTGTTTTTTCCTAGGCAGCTGGAACAAAAGTTATTAGGCTATTGGACATCTTTAATAGGTGTAAATGAAATAGGTCTAATGACAGCAGAAAGACTTGAACCTTAACTGTAAGCTCTTACAGAGCACGCTGAGCTAATTCATAAAGATGCATTCAAGTTGGACTTTTATTTTGCATTGCTTTGGCAAATATATATATATATATATATATATATATATATACACTGCTAAAAAAAATAAAGGGAACACTCAAATAACACATCCTAGATCTGAATGAAAGAAATATTCTCATTGAATACTTTGTTCTGTACAAAGTTCCATTTGCACAACAGCAGGTGACATTGATTGTCGATCAGTGTTGCTTCCTAAGTGGACAGTTTGATTTCACAGAAGTTTGATTTACTTGGAGTTATATTGTGTTGTTTAAGTGTTCCCTTTATTTTTTTGAGCAGTATATATATACCACATATTTGTAGAAACTGTCGTTATGTCATGACAGTATGGTACGAAGCAGGTAATCTGTGAAAAAATTAAGCTCCCATGCCTTCTCTCGGTTCTAACCAGAAACAACCAATCAGAGGCAGGAGGCAGGTCTTAGCGCTGTCAATCACAATCTCCTCTCCACCCTCCACCATTTTCTCAACGCTAGCAGGGAATGTTGTGAAAGCACAGGTTAGTTAGCATGACTTTCGATGACAACAGATAAGTGGATTTCCTGTAACAGTAAGTTGTCTCTACGCCATTAGCACATTGATTGGCAGCGCTAAGAACATCCTCCGGGCTCTGATTGGTTGTTTTTGGAGCGGTTGATTTCTTGTGACGGCAATAGCGGCTCAAAGAGGGAGGTGGAGAAGATCGACCTTTTCACAGATTATTCGTTTCATAACACACTGTCACGGCATGATGACAGCTTTAACAAATGTGCAAAAATCATATTTATAAAAGTTACATATTGCAGCTTTAATATAATAAAATATAAATAAATTAGGGTTTTCACCATGCTTATGAGAAAGCTTGATTTAAATATTTTTTTTGAGAATTATTAGCAACCTAATTGCTGGAATCAAACCCACACATTTCAAGTCAACTTTCTAATCAGACAGTTTGAGTTCAAATCAAAACCTGATCCTGATATGAGCGTTAGACCAGATTATGTTTCATCATTAATCTCACTTATTTTACACTGGCAATCATAGCTCTGATGTGTTTCATTTCATGAGCGGGAGTTTGAGAGACACTACAGGTTGGGAAGCCAGAGGAAAGAAAAAGAAAAAAGACAGAGGGCCAGAAAAGTGAGCAGTCTGTTTTGAATCAATTATTATTTTGTATTTAACTCCTATGAATTCAAAAGCAAGACAGCACTTTGCTTCCAAATTTTATGCAACGTCTTCTCTTATTACACAACTCCTGGCAGAGGACACCATAATACATGGTTGCAAAATCAAACAATTGTTAAAACTCCTACAGTCAACTGAACACAAAGTAGGTGAAGGGGCAGGAGGAGATATTTTGAAATCCAACATCTGGGACTCTGCAGAAGTAAAGGATAAAGTGGTTTATTTTGGTTTTTATTCATCTACAGTTGTTTATGAGATGTAGATTTCAGCTCACCGTGGATGAAGTGACTTTTGTTTCAGTTTCGTTCAATCAAATAAAAACAGTTTCGAAAGCAAAAAATATGGGAACACCGATTATACATTGTTTTGTGAAAAAAAAATTTAATTTGAAAAAGCTTTTTTCTATTCCTGTCTCTAGGATTTTCTACCAAAGGAATCGCATTTAGGGAAAAGACAAAAGCTGAGTGAATCCAAATATGTTTCTACTATTCTTGTTTTGTTTTCTTTATATCACATTTCTATCACTCCTGACGGACAAAACAGAGACTTTTAGTTGTTTTTTTATCTTTTGTAGTTTTATAGGAGCGGCTTGATTTATAACCATATGGTCCAGTTTGGAGACTTCAGCAGCAGCTTCATGCATGTGTGATTCCTTAGTATTTGTGACGCAAAGATTTGAATATCTGCTCTGACTGCCGCTTGGAGGCACCAGAACTGGGATGCCCTAAGTTACTTGATTTGTTGTACATCACTTTTTAAGAAAAAATGTACATTTGTTGCTAAATTTATAACAAAGTTGTTCATCTGCCCAAGCCAGAAGGTTGTGCAGTCCAACTGTTGCCTGAAGAGACTCCTATAGAAGATTTTGTTTTAGTTCTACAATATTGTTAGTCTTGTGTTTTACATTAGCTATCTATACTTAAGCAAATTGAAATGTGCTTAAGTGTGGTAAAATTTTTAAATCAGTGATTGTTACCTAGCAATGTGTTTTAAGCTTAAATACAATAAGAGTTTCCATGGGATCTGACGTGAGATGAGGGCTCAGAAAAGTAAATGTTTAAACATAAACAGGGTTTCCCCCAGAAAACTTGCTAAGCCCAGTGGTTGGGTGCTAGGCCAGTCATTTATCCAGCAGTCCGCTGTGTTTCTGAGTTAAAGAAATGTTTAAAGTTGAGAGGAAATTTGAAAATATCACTTGATAATTATGTTTTATTGAAAGACTGGAAGGTTAATACCTAAACACCATCTATAAAGTCTTACAAAATGGCAGTCATTAAAAAAACTAAAATAAATAAACAATGCTTAGTCTGGTGGGGGCACAAGTAAAGCCTGGTGGCCTACCAGGCTTATAATACACTAAGGGTAACGCCGAAATTAGTCCAAGCCATTTTAGTTGCTTTGAAATGACATCACTACTTGAAATCTCTATTTCCAGGAAGTAAAAAAAGTTTCAGAGAGAAAGAAAAAGAAAAGAAATGTAGAAATAAAAACAATAAAAATCCATGAAAAAATAATGACTCTGATCATTAAAACTCTAAAATGAATATGAGCCATAATAACCAACTTCTAACCAGAACTCTGTGTCGTGATCTGTGTTTTTCTGTGTGTTTATTTTGAGTTTCCTGTGTCTCTGTGTCTCCGTGTTGTCCTGTTCTCCCTTTGATTAGTTCCCAGGCGTTTCTTGTTCCCTAATTACCCCCTGCGTATTTAGTGTCACCTGTGTGTCTGTGTCTTTGTCGGATCCTCGTCTCATTTGGCGTCTGATGTTCTACAGACTGTCGTCTAGTCCATTCGTGTGCCTTGTTGCTACCTGCGTTGAGCCCTGGATTCTGCTCAGCAGTGCTGCCTCGGTTTTTGGACTATTTTGGATTTTTGTTTGTAGCTTTGTGCATTAAAACCACCATTATTTTCTCCATACCTGGGTCTACAGCGTCTGCCTCACCACCACACCCTCCACCTTATGACACTCTGCCAGCAATAAATTTACCTTGTGCTCATCTAAAGAGTCTTGTGTTAGCTTAACAATCACACATCCACTCTTAACATTTTTACTTTAAAGGCATAGCCTGTTAAAGTCAGAAATATCAATGTCAGGCACAACCTCGTTTGAAAAAGAGTCAAGCAGCCTTAGAAATCTCTACTTCTAAGAGCTGTGTATTTCTAAAGCAGATGTGTCACTAACATGACGAAGCAAAGAGGGTTAGTCTTTCAGATCGTCTCAAAGAGTGATTAACACATTTTGACACTTTGACTCAGCCTTTGATAAGATGTTCAATTCAGCTGTAGAGGGAATGAAAGGTTTTGTGGTTACTGTAAAGAGGTGTGCTTACTGCCACATTACAGGTGAGCTGCTAAAAGAAAGAAAAATCATTGTAATAAAAACCCCTCAGGAGTCATCGGTGCTTTAAGACCGCAACATTACTTTGAAAGAAAGCATAGTTTTGTGCTCTTTGCTACGTAAAGCAGTTTTGTTCCGGCATTTAGAAAAGCAACGAGTTTTACGAGAACATTGATGGATTCTAAGAATGTGTTATTTCACCAGGCTTCGAGGAATGCTCTGATGGGACCGTGCGGTTTGACAGTTTTGGTTTGCCAGAAGGATGTGCTAGCAGAGATTGTGGCCGGTTCACTTGGTAACCATGTGTGAATGTGCTTAAGGCAGATTGACACAGACTAAAGCAAAGCTTTTCTGTCAGTCGGATCCATCTGCCTGCTGCAAACCTTTCTAAATCTGTTAGTATTCTGTGCCCCCGTGCTGAAAACCTAAAATAAGAGGGATGCCAACAGCAGTCATCTACATCACTATTAAACATTAGTTGTATGTTATTTGGGAGAACAAAGATTTCTAATATTTTTGTAGCGGTGGGTTAAAGAAAACCCGACTCTCCAATGGAATTTTTAAGCTTAACAAAACCCTTAAGTCAATGTCGGGGGTTTTTTTGTCTTTTTTTATTTTTACCACAAACCTGAATTTGAATGTCTGTGCTTCAGCAAAAAGTGGACGACATCTAATGGGTTTCAACAAATCTTGTCATTTAAATTCACTGAAGTTAAATTTTAACTAGAGATACTGTTTGGACCAGACGAAGTCCAAGTTTTACCTCATATTTATCAGCTGCATGAGGTTGCGACTGACTGCACCCTTAAAACAAATGTGTTGATTTCCAGCACATTTTCTTTGTTACTATCAAGTACACACATCTTGTGTTGATTTCTACAATTTATGTGTTGTTAATGTGACACAGGACATGAGTTAAGCCATCGACCAATCACGTCACTTCCCTGAGGTCTGCAGCTCCGGTACGCTCCACAGGAAAAACAGTCAACAAAGGCGACCGCAACTGTTTGATTGTCTGGGCAATCTGGCTTCCTCCTACATAAATCTTAAGTTCATTTTTTTCTCTAAAGTTGTCCTGGCATGTGTGTGTGTGATTATGTGTATCTGTGCTGCCCTGCAATGGACTAGCAACCTGTCCCAATAAGTAGTACCCCGCCTCTCTCGCCCGATGAGAACTGGATGTAGACGTGATTGGTCAAGAGTTTAACATGTCCTGTGTGTCAAGTTGTTAAAAAAAAAAAAAAAAAAACACATAAAGTGTAGAAACCAACACGAGATGCATGTACTTGATAATGTCGAAAATGTGTTGCAAATAAACACACTTGTTTTAAGAGTTTACGCTTCAGAGGTTGAGGGCCACAAGCTGAAATGCATCGGTCATTAACGTTGGTTCCTCAGCTCTGCGAGTGTTGCTGAGCAAGTGTTGCTTACCCCACCAGAATGTTACTTGCTTGCCAAAGCAGATAGAAAATCACAAAATCTACCCCCTGCTTCATATATTTATCAGAATTAGTCAGTGCCAGATGCTAACTTCCTTCATCGCCTATCGGTACTTCTCAAATAACCAACCAGCAAGCCAAATGTGCTTTGTTTTAAGAAAAAGAGCAGCACACTGCTGCTGCCAAGCGTTTCAACCCTGATGGATGATTTGCTCGTCCAACATTGTGTTGTGTTTCCAATCAATGCAACTTGTTACGAGAGCCGATGAACACCCGTGTCAACTGTACCATTAAAAATAGGACTGCGTGCCAGTTGAACACTTTCACCTTCCACTCAATTGCCAGACGTTTGCAGAAAACATCACTTTGTATACCCCTGGTTAACGTTAAATAGCACTATAAACATGTAGATCATTTTGCTTCACGTTAGCTTGCAAGTTACTTTCAGGCATTTCCAGCCTGCTCTGACAAAACCCAGATTTTATAACCGGTTGACACTGTGGTAATAAAACCACCATCAGCATCCATTGGAGACAACAGCTGGTCTGTAATTTCATTACTTTCATAATGTACCATTCTCCCTCCAGGAGAACACGAGAAACAAAAGAATGTTTTGTACTTTCACAATCTTTAGTACATACCAGGGCCGGTCCAAGCCTCCATGGGGCCCTAAGCAAAATTTGGTTTTGGGGCCCTCTGTTTCTGCTAACAATGTGACCGGGTGAAATCAACAGTTAGAATATTAGATCATTCGCACACCTGCTATAAACTTATTGCATCTCTGATGGTGCTGTTTATATTATATACATGTATAATAGGCTGCTTAGTTTGCGTATGCCTTGGGCCGGCCCTGATACATACCTCTTATTCAGAAACAAGTCTTCAAATCAACACTGCAAATATTAGTTTTCCTTTTGGCGTCGGACAAAACTCCTCGATCCAACCCTACAGTACTGACTTTTTGCTCATCACAATATAATTAATATTCAAACAGACAGAAATGTCGTCTAAAGAGTTAAATAATTTTACAGCACTACTCAGACATTTGCGTTGTTTTGTTCGTTTTTATGACGTATCTGAGTGATCGTTCACAAAGTAGCAGAAATGTGTTTGTTTCATTGCGATCTGAACCAATGTGGACGGAGCTAGTATTTACAGATTCCTTTTAATGTAATTTTGCTTTGTTTTGTCACATCCATTTTTTCAGATCATAAAATTTTAAAGTCAGGCTACCAGTAACTAAATTATGTTTTCAGATGATAATTTGAACGTTGCGCTTTATAGCCAACTTTTAACTTAGCTTACTTATAAATAACATATGTTTGTATAATCTTGTCTCCAAGTGGTTTTGAGTTTTCTTTCTCTCAGTTTAGCATCATGTCACCTCCTTCCTCGTTTTCATTCTCTTTCTTCATATTCAGTTGTTCCCATCTCTCCCCGATACGTTTAACTCGGTGCTTTCAGATTTACTCCGTCTCCCTTTTTAGCTGCTTTTCTCCACTTCCCTCCCACATTAGGTCCTCCTCTCGGTATGTTAGTAACTTGTCTGCCTTGGGGGATACCTAATTTTTATAACGCTCCTACCCCCTGCATTGACATGTGTGGCCTCCCACCAATGAGTTACACACACATTGCCTGAGTCACCCCCACCGCTATCTGTTCCTCCGAAAACAAAAGTGTCTTCTTGTCACTTTCCTCTTTCCCTGTTTACCCCAAACCCAGTTTGGCCATTTGTTTGTGTTAATCCCTGACTCTGCTCTTTATGACTCCCATCTGGTTTGGTCGGAAAGCTCTGGGACAAACACTGTCAAACTGCTAACATTGCCCCACCATCCTCACCTTTGGCTATACAGAGTTGTCTTTTGTACAGTTTCTCTGAGTCATTTGCTGCTGTGGAGGTCTAAGAAGCTCAGGGAAACCAACTGCTTCAGAGTCTATCTTTGACTCTGTGTCCTCTGAGAAAATGACTCATGAATGGGCTTTTCTTTGTTCAATTGTCGCATTCATATTAACCACCCTCCATAACAAGCACAGGTGACTCAGTTTTGTTTTATTCTGTGAGATGTTAATCATAATTTTTAAGCATAGACAGAAATTTATAACTCATAGCTGTTTGGATCTTTTTTCTTTCGATATGTTGATTTTCATTTCATAGGTTTGCGACGCTGTTGACAGGACAGCACCTTCAGCAATGATCTTTTAATGTTAATCGTCTTTCTGCAAAATGATTTGTCTTGACTTTATCCATTTTGATGAATGCCCATGAAAAGAACATGTAGTAGAAAAGCAGAGAGAGAAGGACACATTTTCTCGATTCATGTCGGCATCCCAGCCCAGCTTAGTTATGACATCTTTGTGCTGTAGGTAAATGAACTTTCAACAACTTTACAAAATAACACTCTTTATACGCAAACAGTCAGCAAGAAGGCATGTGAATATCACCTCATCAGAAAAGATGCAAAACGGCTACAGTAGTGTTAAATTTCAAAAACACAAAGTTCCCAAAATGCTGACTTGGCGTGTTGTTATGGCACATATAAAGAGAAGAATTTCCACATGCTGACTTATGATGTTGAAAGACTGTGTCCAGTTTAACAAGCCACCTCTTAAAATAGTGCGAAATAAGCAGGCTGTCATGTTCACGACGGGGCTTCACACGGCTTTCTCTCACAGCGCAGAGATCAGATTTAAGGATGCTAATTTACGGATGCGGACCTCGTGCCTGTCAAATCTCTCACCGTTTCATCCTGTGACGCCATCCTGCCTTCTCCTGGAGCGTTGCTCTGCTCTGCGGCGCCGTCGTCACGTTCGCCATATGTTACATATGTTTCTGGGACTGTGGCCAAATGTTTGCTTTCGAAATTTAGACTGAAATTTTGTTTTTGCCAAGTAACACAGTAGTTCGCTCCTTTCTTTACACAGACACTTACAGTGTCCTCTGAGGGAGGGTAAGGGGGGAAACACGGGATTTTCTGCAATGGCACCCCCCT
Source organism: Xiphophorus couchianus (assembly GCF_001444195.1). Lineage (NCBI taxonomy): Eukaryota > Metazoa > Chordata > Actinopteri > Cyprinodontiformes > Poeciliidae > Xiphophorus > Xiphophorus couchianus. Next base: position 27,507,725 of record NC_040232.1, read on the forward strand.
CACAAACCAATAATGTTTAAATGAATCTCTTAAAGACTCTAAATAGGCAAATACTTAACTATGAGCTGGGATCAAGTTATGGGCAATTTCTGAATCTAATTATTGTGAAATAACCTTAGTAAACATGTCAAAACCAATCCAAAGTAATTGACATCAGGAATAATAGGACCACAACTGGCAGTCCGAATTGCTCTGGTAGGCTGAGCTGCATCAGATTCATTCTCTCTTATGTCAGCTTTTCCTACTAAATTAAATATGATTACTAAAAGCATGCTGGGAAAAATATAAACCACTTGGTATCCATTGCTGGTTGTTATGGATGTGTCTTAGTTTAGCTTTGATTTGAATATTGTAAAAAGATTTTAGATTTTTTGTCACTCTTTTCATGAAGTGAAGCCCGTATGTTATACACCATAGATCCATTACAAATAGTGATTTATCCCTGCAGATAGCAGAAATCAGTGTCTGAGAAAATGTTAATATTGCATGGAATCAATTAAAAAAGGGGCATTTTAGACAGAAATGTCAAACCACTACTAGGCTGGGGTTACATTTGCATGAAATACTGCATCGATGCGGCGTTGCATGGAGGCAATCAGTTTGCAATCTGAAGGCCACACATAATGTTTATGTACACACATAAGGATTTGTCATATTGATTGCATTATTAAAAATGAAATGTGTATTTATTAAACAGTGTAATGCATGTTTGCATAATTATTTTTACAAAACTACATCACCACTAAATACATATTTCCCCAGTTTCGAATCTGAGAAACTAGCAGCAGATTTCAGGCCAAATGACAAAATGTTGTCAGATGGCCTGAGTTGTTTCTGAGTTGTTAAATAGGGCTCTTGCTGCTGATGGACTAAAGTGGTATTTTTGCAAGCTATGTCAAATGCCTGTTAATACAGTTAAAAAAATTAAAAAAGATTAATGGAATGAAATTTTATCAGCATTATGGCCTTAGTTCGTCTTGACGAGGGAACTCCATGACCTTGGTAAATCACTTTTTGCTCTCAGCCACCCACTTGGTTTTCCCCACAGTCCTGGCAGATCAGGGCTGAGTCTTTGCCTCACATTGGGTTGTTTGGCAATGATGGAGCGAAATTCACCAAAATCTATGACCTGCTATGTAACAACTAAGACCAGTCACATATAACCACAAACACAGGTATTTGTCTCAACCCAGTCTAACGTTAGTATTAACAGAAAGTCTCTTTAAGGTTTCATGAAAAGTTCCTGATGATACTAAAAAAAATTATTGCTTCTGAACTTTATTTAATTTAGTGGGTGCTAACCTAAAAAAAATAAAAAGGCTGTTGCATTGTGTTTTTTTTTATGTATCTCTATTGACTTTGTGTTGTTTGAGATTCACAAAGTCTGCATTTTAAATGTAAAAACCTTAAATCGGCTGTAGAACAATGCTAAGTATGCAAGTACTAGATGCACTAGATTAGTGAGATTTTATTACTCTACACTTAATTTCTGTTTGTGAAAACCAAAGAAAGTAAAGTCATAGCTGAACCAAACGTTTAGCGTCATCTCGTCATGTGTGCTGAGTGTATGGTTAAACTCCGACCATTTGCTGCCACATATTTACCTTTCCCATAAAACAATATTGTGTTTCTTTTCGTTTTTGTTGCCTTCTTGTGTGGATTTAATCGGAAACAGTTTTTGTTCAATAATTTGTTTAGCGACGCGACAAAATAACCTTTATGTCACGTGAACACGTATACTCAAAGACTCGTGGTGGTCAAACTAAATAGTTACAAAATGTTTCCTTGTGTGAAGTGAACATCGAAAGCACCTGACTGGTGCAAAGTTTCTCAGTCTTTTGTATCTCTATGGGTTTGTGAATCCCTTGTGTGAATAATATCATCTTTGATCCAGTCCTACAATACAATGTACTACTTACTGCTGATTGCTCCAGCATGTTGCAGCCTTCAGCTGGTCCTCTGTGTGGTTCCCAGTGACAAATTACAATGTTATACAGAGCCTACATATATATGTAGAGATGTAACACGCTGAGTCTAAATCTGTAGCTAGAATTTCATATTCAGGCAATGATAGAATTTAGTGTGCAGATTATGGCAGAATATCCATCTTTTCTGTCGAAGACCTATGGGCAGCTTATGTATACCTGAGAAAAACGGGCAAAACGTACACTGTGATGGACAAGCGACCATGATTGCCTCTCACTTACTCAACAGTGGAGATAGGCACCAGCCTCCTGCAGCCCAGGAGGCAAAAGGAAATAAATGGATGGGTTATCTGTACGTATACACAAAGAGAACAGGCAGATGCAGCGTTCAGAATCAAAGTTTGTGGACCAACTGGTGGAAGACCTCAAGTCATTCAATAGAGGCTTCTACATAATTTAGGAGACAACTAAGTCTGGTTTTTTTTTTAAGTCAAAATTGAAGACATGAAAATCATCTTCCATGATGAGTATTAAAGTTTTTAGGCTGAATCAAAGAAAATGACTTCAGGAAGCATGTTAACAGGAAAGGTTTTGAGAAGTCAGAAATCTGCACAAAAGTATAAAACAAGGATAAATTGTAGCTTTTGGACACAAAGTGTTGTATTACCAAAAAAGAAACTATTAATTTGCAAAGTTTTATTTTTGGTGTCTAGGTGAGGATTACAGTGAGAGAAGCAGGGAATGGTGGCCACGAGTCTAGATGGGATGAAGTAGAACCATGACTAAAATATAACCCAAGATATCAGAAGTAATTATTAAAGGGTTTAGTTTATGCATACTTCCTGTTTCACCTGACTGTTTTTAAACTCTAGGTTTAATGTTTTCTGACGTCCAGGGTTCTAACAATTTCAACCAAGTCTTTAGGAACACGGATAAAAATCTCAACTTTGTCTTGATTCAGGCAATGAAAATTGTCAGCCAACCCACAGATTTCCACATTGAAAACATCTTTGTAGGAGTCAATCTTAGCATCACCTAGAGCTTTAGAATAAGAAAATAGCTGAATATCACCAATAATATAATTATCAGAGGTAAACGATCAAAGAAGATGGTAACAAAGGGAAGCAAACAAAGCACAACAATGGCACCAAGAATGAAACCCTGTGGAACCCCATGCTGAGTAAATGAGGATGATTAAAAAGTCTAAGCACCTAAACCAGGACTAGAAGCTTAATGCTAATTCAATGGTCGAACTACTAAGAATAGTTGTCTTTCAAATGATTTCTTTATTTACAGTTCTGACTTATAATAACTTTTGTTAAATAGCAAAACCCAGTTCACTTCAATTATATGCAATACAAGGAAGCTGCAAATCAATGCTCTGCTCTTCGCCTATTTTAGTCTCATAAAATGTTACTGCAATATTACCCACACTACAGATGCCATCGATGATAAATATGTTGACCATGTTTAATCTGCCATAATTTGCATAGTTTTTACTTAACTGAGAGATTAGGAAGAGCTGAAAGGGCCCACTGAAGGGGGAGATCTTTAAACATAAAACTGTCAAAGTTAACTGTTTTGAACTGTTTTTGCATCTATATATATATATATATATATATATATATATATATATACTGTATATATATATATAGGCATGAATACATGCCAGTATTTGTGTTTCCTGGCATCTCAAACATGAATACAGAGAGAATAGGCGAGTGAATGGACGACAGCTGTGAATACACAAAGTTGCAGACACATCCCAGTGGACGGAGCATGACTCAGCAATCTTATCTGTGAGGAGAGACAGCTTAAATGTGTTGGATGTCTGGCCCGGCTTCTGTTTAAACCCCCATCACACAATCTGCTATCAAGAAACAGAAAATGTTGTCGTGTCTTAACTTTTTCAGACCAGGAATACATGAGCGTTCAGTACGTTTCAGCACATTACCATTTAATCTGTGTTCATTGAAATCCGTTTATCATTTCTGTGTACATGAACATGTCATCCGTCTGTGTAGACGGGAGTATACGCAAGAAAAAAACGTCAAAATTAAGAGACTACCAGAGTTTTGTTGAAGTCGTCATGATCGTTTTCAAGGCTCTGATAAGAACTGAGTGCTACTTGCTGAGATCACTGGAAAGCCATGGATCATCATTGCCGCCACTTAGTTTGAGGTTGCACTTGTGCTTCACCGCAAAGCGATTGGAATGATAAGGATTGCAATCAGAGTTTCACATTCAAACCACAATAGGCCCACACAGCAAGACATCACCCAATTCAACCGGGGCCGCTTCATCTGTTCGGGGAGTTGGCTGTTCTCTTCTTTCATTAAGGACCGTGTTATGACTGGCGGCTACTCTGAGAGGGAAAGACACAGACAAATTGGAGCAATTTTCCTTTTGTCAGAGCACTGTGAGCTTGTCCAGGATGAGAAATTAGATCTGTTGCTATTCAAATAAAGCAGCAGTGGGAAATTTCAATACTGTTCAGTTTGTGTTTCTCCCTCCAGATGGAGGCCCATTCAGTAAACGAATGAAAAAAAAAACAGTTCAGGAGAAAAAAAATGCTGTGTCAATTCAGAATAAAGTAATATTAGAAAACAAATACTTTTTATGGTATTCTAGGGAAATGGATCACAGCATATATTTGTTTGAGGTCTTCATTTTACTGAACAGGATTGTTGTGGTCATTCAAAGTGTCAAATTAAGAGCACATTTACTTGTTACGAGGAGATTCATTTTGCTTTCTTTTATTTTTTATACTACTTTCACTGACCCAAGCTGTTGATACTTTGTTGGCTTTTTGTGTTTGTATGTCGCAGTTGAAACACGACATCAAATATCTACTGACTGCATTGGCAGGTTTCCTGTTTCAAGACAAAACACAATAATCTTATTCCAACCCTTAACTATTGGCCTCATTATTTTACTGTCATTTGCAGATTTAACCCATAAGTCTCTATTTATAGGGGCATGCCTTCGTGGTTATGGACCAAATCGGGGCGCAAGTGTTAAATGTGAAAAAATACATATTTTATACATGGAGAGTCATTTTTATTAGATGAAGCATGGACTGGTATGAATCATAAAAATGATAACTTATAGCTACAATATCACAGCCATACAGTTACAGAGCAAGTAATAGAAAAAAGAACTCTATTACATGATATAAATGATTGATAAAGAAAATAGCAACTGCTGTTAGTAATTGTGCGAATACATTAAATATCAACATTTAATTTCCCTTTGGAATCAATCAAGTATTTTTTAACTGAACTGAATCATAGCTGCAGCACAAATGCTATTTGTAGAACTGCTTTAACTTTGTGTCGTGATTTGTGGTGGGGTTAGGGTTAGGGTGCGTTTGTGCTGTGGACCCAAACACAGAGAGGTGAGGCAGCAGCTGAGTTTAATGATTTAATGAAGATCTCAAGCGAGTACAAAAGTCCAGGCAGCACAGGTGAGGAAAAGGCTAAAAGCTCAAACACTGGTAGCAACTGGAAAACTTGACAAGACAACGCCACGACGTACGACAGCAAAGACAAGGATCCGACGGGGAAACACAGACACAGGTGAGCAGAAATACAAGAGGAGATAATCAGGGGAATGAGACGCACCTGGAAACAATTAAGGCCAAGACACTCTGAAGGGGGACTAAATTAACCAAAAACACACACAGAAATCCACACGTTGATGCACTGATACATAAACAGGAAGTGACAAAATGCAGCATATCCTGAACGAATATGTAGTGATTTAATTTTTAACAAATTTACAAGATTAAGAAAATTGCTTAAGTGAACATTTAAAACTAATCATATGTACATTTTACAGTCAGTTTATCAGTGAAGATTTACAGTATTATTTCTTTGTGGTAATGTTTTTATCTTTCCAAGCTCGTTGTGTGTCAGTTGTTATTGTGCAGTAACTTTCTGCCTCATGTCAGACAGCTTCTCTTCCATTTTTCACCTGTAGCCAGCCTGTTCCACCTGTGTCTCATTGTCTTCATTTGTCTATTTATATCTCCCTTTGTGCAACTTTCCCTTGCTGGTTCGTCTTTGCCTCATGTGTCAAGCACTCCAGCCTTAATCCTACTTCTGCCTTCTAGGGATTTTGACTCGGCTTGAACTGTTTTGACTTGTCTCTGTTTCAGACACCTCCGCTTGGTTTGGGGTTTTATGTGCTGACCTTGTATTAAAGGATTGCTGAATTTAGGCCACTGTGTTGGGTCTTGCATTTGCGTAATTTGTTCCTGTCCCTTACGACGCCCTGTCAGGAGCCTGAAAAGCTGATATTAGCCAATTAGCATGTTTGACTGTCTGCTTTGGCAGTAAACTGCTTAGCAGACTAAATTGCAGACTAGCTTGAGTCTTTGTTTTCAAATGTAAAAGAAATAACTGAAAAATAGCATTTGCTGTCACTCCTATAGCATCCCAGGCATAATGGAATGTTTTAATTGCATTGGGACATGAGGGATAAAAGTTAATTGGCATATGTTTAGCTTTATACACATCTCATCAAAATAACACACTTATATTAAGTACAGAACATGATCTGTAGAAGTTTGACTTCAGCTTTGTCTAAGTTTTTTTTTGTTTTCGTCCCTATGTCTTGAGTTATGTTTTGTTATTTAGCTCTGAGGTTGTTTTTTTTGTTCTTTTTTTAGCTCTTTGGTGTTTACTTTGAGCGTTGGTTCTCAAACTTTTAAGGCCAAGACCCGCTTTAGTGAAACAAACATTTCCAAGCTCCCCACTTGAGGATGACGGATGAAAACCAATTTAGTTTTAAAGGAAAAAAAAAAGTCAAGAAAACTAGGATTGATCGATGCCGTTTGTCTGAGTCTCCTGTTTTTTTCTGTTATTTTTTTCCCTCTCTAAAATGATTCACATTGTCATTCTGTCCTTCTGTAATAAAGTGGGCTGAACACGTTCATAAAAACAGAAATACAGTTAAATATCTAATGCTTAGGATGCATAAGGTAAATGAATATGCCAAAAAACTACTGTAGATGAGTCACTGCTTTGAGTTCAGAGCTTGGATTCAGGGCTGTCAATATTGGCTTGTCAGCACTGATATTACATTAATATTTTTTCATTTTATATTTCACATCTATCTAAACTCAGCATCACCCACAGAAGGCCTTCTGTATTTCAACATGTGTGCATTTTACAGTTTGTGTATAACAGATCTGCCTGGGAAATACGGCTTTGTGCCTCTATGGGATTATGTGAGAAAATATTAAACCCAAGCAATAATGAAGGAAATTATTAAAAGAACTGGGGTAACATCTAAAATAAAGACAAAATAATATATTCATGAGACAATGACCATAATCCTGAAAACCTTTGGGTTAAGTTTCTTTTATCATCTGTCCTTATCATGGAAAAGCAAGATTAGTCCTTTATGTATTCAAAAACTGAAGCAAAACCAGTGTTATATCTTACAAACCATAAGGAAGCCTACCCTGTTGATGAACAATATCACTATTTTACATTTCCATCAAGGACACAGGAACCAGTGTCACTTTCTATGTTGACTACACGTCTAGAGACAGAGGTCAGTGCAGCTCTTTCTCAGAAATATAAAGACAGTTTGTTCCTGAATCTCTTTCTCTCCTTTCCTCTCAGTGGGTTCACAACTTCTGTACTGCTCCAAGCAAGGACACACTCAAGTTTATCTTCATTACTTAGACAGGTGATTCAGGCAACTTATTTCCAAATCAAAAAACACATTTTACTCCAAAATCCTCAAGTAAACAAACTCCTCCCATGGAGCAGAGACAGACTCGCCTCGTAGAGCTACTCCAATACAGCGCACATGCAGGTGCTACTCGTCCCTTCTCCCTGTCACTAGGGAAACGCTGATCTGCTGAATGTGTTACGTCTACAGGCTGCAACATTGGATGGTTAAACCTTTAGTACCGCTTGCGGAAAAAACTTCCCGTATTTCCTGTGTCGATTTTGTCAGACTTAGGAAGGATCAGATTCACCTGATCCTTGCCACGGCATCACTATATTTAAACTTCTGAGACATGAGTCATTGCTATATCCGTTTGTTTCCACCACCCTGTGTCTTGATGGTCCTCATTTGCTCCATTCGTGCCCCCTGCTGGTTTTTAGGTGCTGGTTTTAATTAAATATCTAATTTTCACAATGTGCCTGGATCCAGTCTGCATTTGGGTCCAACTCATCAGTTATTCTCCCAATAATTAGCATCTGTGGTGTAGATGTGTAAAAAGGCATCAAATAATTACATCTTTTGCAAATATGTAAATGCTTAGAACGCAATATCTTTTCACAAACTCTTTGCAACAAGGATTGGGACTATTAACCCTCCCGCAATCTTAAGAGACGGGGTCATCTGGACACTATGACCTTTTTAACCCATGCATGGTCTGGTGGGTTTCTACTGACCCCACATGTGTTTTTTTTGTGTGTGTGGTTTTGGGAACTGACGGTCTGACGGGATAACCCCCACCCTCTTCCCCGCTGTCTGACCGTGACATCTGCCACGCTCGCGCTAAGACCGCTGAAGGGTTAGGTGAAGTCAAGTTTATTTCTATGGCACTTCACCAACAAGGCAGGTCAAAGTGCTATATGTGATGAAAACGTAACACAATAACTTATTAAAAAATAAACAAAAACATTAAAAAAAAAATTCAAATGCCATCAGCAAAATCATCAAGACTAATCAACATCAAATCTATCAATCAGTGTTTCAGTTATTATGAATCAAAGGCAACTCTAAACAAGAGGGGTTTTAGTCTTTATGTAAAGGATCTTGGCATTTCAGCTGTTTTAGGCTTCTCATGATTTAGGACAATATTTTAATTAGATAAGGAGAGGAAACTATGTGATCATGTTGTCTTAAACCTGCCGACAACTCATTACCAGACCCCCGCTTCTTTATCAAACCCACTGTTCACATGCTGAGTGACAGTTTTAAAACAGCATTTGTCAACCTTCATGTATCTGTCAAAATTATCCAATCACCTTTCAGGTGGCTGATAATTCAGCCAGTCAGTCACCTAGAGACAATGTCACATATTTTCGTTTCAAACCAGACAGCACCGTTTGGTTCTCAATCAGGATAAACTTCCTGTGTCTAACTTCTCCTCCCTAACATCTGGGTACACACACACACACACACACCCACACGCACGTACACCCCCACACGCACGCACACACACACACATCTTCCGATAGGCAAGCCAGCCAAATGACCATTCCTGTCACACTTTGCTATGCTTTGTTCTCAACTAAGCACCAGTATCGTCACTCAATTCCTATGAAACAGTTGTTTCTCTTTCATGTTATCAGACGGTCTACCTGCAGAGTCATTCAACTCCAAAGTAAAACTAGAGACTTTGAGGGCTTACTGTACAGTAGCCAGATGTTTTTGGCTCAATAGCATCAGGAAGCACGAATAAGCAGCTCTTATAGAAAAATAGATCCAAAAAGATGTTAAATGTTTGCACATTTTGTATTAAACTAAAGCACTTGGCGCTGTTATTATGCAAAATCTATTTGATTAAATGCTTATTTTCAACAAATTTCAGTTCAAAACAAACGTTTCATGGTGCAAACGGAGGGTTTTTAACTTAGAGTGCTGATGGGGTAAAGGTGGGAATCCTGTTTACAATAATCCAGGGTACGCCAACCCCCAAGCCACCCACCGTGTCAGGAAGACATCATTTGCACACACTTACTATAACAGCAGGTCCACTCCTAAACTTAACTCAACTCACACTGGAGCCAGGAGAGGGGAAGCAAATGGCTTCAGTCAGTAAAAATCCTCCAATTCTGCAGCTGCTTTTTCACCACACTGTCTAGACAGACTCTCTCTTATTCTCTCACTCTCTTCCCACTCTCCAAAATCTGCAAAAAACACTGTGAGAAACATTTCGGCTCTCCAAATCCTTTTTGTGATTTATAACCTCTTTTGCATCCATAAAGGAAGTCTTAAGACATGATTTCAGTCAGAGGTTGCGAATACAAAACTGGAGTACATGGAAATGGCTGTGTTTATTATCTTTCATTACACAAATAAATGACCTCTTAACCTTTTCTAGAAATGCTTTTATAGGTCTTACAAGTTGGTCAGCAAACATGACACCAAAGATCATACTTTATCTTTGGCTTTAATGTAATATTTCTGTAGGTGTAATTTACATCGGTGTTTGTATGTCAAGAAGGTGAACCACAGTTGTTATAAATTGTACCACAATCATCTATTTGCATATTTTGTTTAACATACATAGATTGAAATTAATCTCCGTCCTATAAGGAAGCATTAGCTCATTGTCAAGTATATTCCTGCTTAGCTTCACTGTTTATTTGCGTTTTCAACCTTGGACTCCACTCCGGGTTGGAGAGCTGTAGCAACAAGAGCCAAACACATGGCCCAGACAATATTCCTGTTTGAGAAACGAAAAGAAAGCCAAAAAAACAATAGAAAAGAAAACAAAGAAGCCACTTGGATCTTTCAATGCGTTCAGTCTGGAATATTTCCCGTGCAGCATAAAGAAAAACAGTTTGGGAAAGAAATAAATTCCAATGTTTGCATGGTACTTAGGATTACAATTAAGGCTGTATGCCTCTCTATAACCGTTGGACCATTTGTTTGTACTGGTGTTTGAAATCTAGTCAAATCTTTTGTTTAGTTATATATTTCTTTCTGGCAGGACCTTTTTCTGAGTGTTTCTTTAAATAGGCCGGCCACTTCAAATGGGGTTTGCATTTTGATACCTTGATGCTACTCAGCAAAATCTTTTGGAATCATAGAAGCCAAAAGACAAATTCCCCCCCGAAGACTTGATCAAAATTGTATAAATCTTTTCCTTCAGAGACAGTGTCCTGCGTGCCTTAAATGTGTGACTGTGTACAGCACAGTTCATTCAAATGCCTGACAAATCTCTCCTTAGCATGCCATCAAGTTCAGGACTCTGAAACATCTAAAATATGAAGTACAAAGTCTCTCCAGGACTGGGAATTGACATTGTTGGTCTTGATTCTCAAAAATTAAGCAATGTATGAACATAATTTAAACAAGCAACATATTGTAAAGACTTCCAGAAATGAATTCTGCATCTTAAGAAATTGGTCATTAGAGTTGACCAGGTAGCTTAAGAAGAAAATAATTTGTCTGACTGCTTCCCACCTCCTTCCCCAAATGCTGAAGTGTCATAGGAAAATTCTTTGAACCAACTCTTATTTGCAAACCATTGTTTGAGATTTTGTTTTCAACGGACTCGATCATGTGGCTTCACTTGAGGGTCTAGTCAAACTTAACTTCAGGGCACAATTTGCCAGTTTTAGTTTAATCCAAACCACCAAGCATTATTGCAGCAAAACCTCTCTGGAGCGTCTGTACTGCCACCCATTGCCCTATTGAGAAACAGCTTGCCTCACCATAGCCCTAATTAAATATATAAATCCAGGTTTTATGCTTTCTATTAATTTTTCTGTTACTACACAATGTATGTATTCATTCCCTTTGGTAAGATACAGAAAATACTAGACCCCTCCACAATGGAAGAGTTGAGAGTCAGGAGGGGGTGGGTGGTTCACCATTACATGCAGTACATTTATTTTAATTTTGGGCTGGCCTCGCAGAGCTGAGTCAGGCCAGGAAGCCTCTCCAAATCACTGCCTTCCTGCAGATTTAGGTGAACCTGCTAAAGTCCTCAGCTTGGCTTAATCAGAGTCGGTGTTTGCCATGTTTCAACACGACAAGACTGCGGTGGTAATGGACCTTACTTGTCTTACGTTGCTCTGTGCAACACTAAGACTAAGTCGAGCAAGCATCTGCTACTGTACTTAATAATTACTATTCATTACGAAACCAGAAGACCTCTGGCTTGTGTGCACTTACTGTAAAAAGTGCATTCCCTTTGTAATTTGACAGCACAAACAAGGCAGTATGTTGGTTTTGCTCTTGATTTAACCTCCTAAAGACATTAAGAGTTTGCAACCTGATCCAGTTTTATTTTTGGGGGAAATGTCAAATACTGTTTGGGATTTTAGACTAAAACATGTTAAGAATACACACATAAATGAAAGATGTGGATATTTTGGACATATGTTAGTGATTATTCCTTTAATTTACGTACATTTACGCATTAGAAAGCATACACAGCCTGCATCGACAGAACAGGGAGGAATCCTAACGCAGAGCAGCATTAAATTCAGTGGCTCTATATGAGTTATTGAAACAACCTGACAATAAAGAGTAAAAACAGCTCCTAAAATCACAAAGTGCTGAACAACCAGCTGCTTAGCTCGTACAATAATTTCCTCCAACATGATTAAATAATGCAGCTAAATATTCTGCATTTGTCCTGTTTTCCATTACACTGCGCGGTTCCTGACCTTCACATTTCAGAGGAAACTGAACGTAGCGTCCGGCAAATCAGCCCAGTGCGTAGGCTGACGAGGGGTGTGGCTATGATAGAAAGGATTTAGGAATCAGTAATAGATCATCAATGATTTAGGAAAGGTGACGTTATGTGGCTGCGTTGCGGTTCGGTGCTGAGACGTTGCTCCAGAGTAAGCTGGTCTCGAGCTCAGCAGGCGGTTCTTTGAGGAGCTGCCTGTTCTCCTTTTAGCCTACGTTGATTTTATTTTATTTCATTTTTGCCCCAGGTGCTCTAATGTTTCTCTTCAGTATACATTTTCGACTCAAAAGCGAAGCTATCGTGTGTCAAAGATGTACAGATAATGGTAGAGAAATGCATCAGGTTTTAAAGAGACTTGTGCAAAGATATTGTTCATCTAAGTACGATCTAAAGCTGGCAAACAGAATCAAGATGTTACTTTAAATGATCGATTGTCTCCAGTGCAGTCCTGTAAGTAATGTGATGCTGCACAGTGTTTTGGTCAGCAACAACTCAATTCTGCTCATCTCTTTATTTCAGCCCCATTTTACTTATGGTATACATCTTGAAAAATGTATTATTTTGATGTTTTACAGCTGGACTCAAAGCCATATTGTCTTCGCTCTCCTCCGCATCACAGTTTACATATTGTGACGTGAAGAAGGTTGAACAAGTTTGTCCTCGTCAGTCGTTTTCTTTTTTATTCCAATAAGAGTGCAATTTATTTATTTATTTTAATTACACGGAGAGTATTTCCAACATGCATTGCAATTGAATGTATATCTGAACTTTGACTAGACCACTCCAAAACCTTAGTTTTGCTTTTTCTGCATGAGCATTGTGCTGATGTGCACAAACTGGGGGCTGGACGTTCTCCGTCCGGGGTCATCAGCAGGATTCATGGCTACATCGACTACAACAGATCATCCAATAACAAAGCAGCAATGCTGGCACCACCATGTTTGACTATCAGCATGATGATCTTTAACAGAAATGCTTTCATTTTTACATCAGATGCAGTGGTGCACATGCGTTGGTAATGCTATTTTCCACATCCGGTGGTGGTTTGGGTGCCTTGTCACAGAGTTGGTCTACTGTGTTTTCTAAAGCCTGCCAGGGTTTTTAGAGGACCTCATGCTTCCTTTGACTGACAAACTTTATTGATATTCTGAATTCATTTTCCAGCAGGACTCGGCTCCTGCCCACACTCCTTTAAAATACCAATAGCTGGTTCAATAATCATGGTGTTACTTTGCATTACTGGTTGTGTCCTTGAGCAAAACACTTCACCCACCTGGTCCAGCATCTTGCCACCATCAGCGTGTACGTTGATGGGTGAACGACAGGATGTAGCTAATGCCATCCTGTTGTTGCTATAGGCTTTGTACGGGAGGCTACATTGTGTAAACAAGCTAGCTAATAGCGGCATCTTAGCTGTTCTGATCTCCATTCAGTTTTTGAGGTGGAATTAACCGTATGTGCCTTTCTGAGAGTTAAAGTGGTTATTTCACTAATTCCTCTTGATCTATATTAATATGGTTTTATTAATAACCTTCACTTAGAGTTGGTTTATAAGTGTTTGATAGATCGTTTATATTAACTTTAGAATTCCCATGGAAAAAGGTTTTATAAGAAGAAGTGGTCCGATTGAAAGTGGAAGTCTTTTTTTTTATGTTTTGTTTTTTTTATGTTAAGCCCTTCTGATTATTTCACAGCTTGGAGAAGTTTGGACAGCGTTAGAGAGAATGAGTTAAGATGTCAGGTTTTTTTAAACAGAGCAACGCAGTTAAAAGTTGTAAAATTGTGCTGTTATGGTTTCCAATTCTTTTAATCAGTTACAGTTTCATCTGGGCTTGCAGCAATAAAATGAGAGTCGGGGTTTTTTGTGAGCAGTTAATTTCGCGGGAATAGCTTTGCTTGCTCTGATGTAAACACACATCCATCAAATGTAGATTGCATTATACCTAATCAGTCCATATTATCGGATGCGTTGAGAACAAAGCGTCTGCTGCACCTCTTAAACGCAAAACAGCGCATTTATTGCTCCAACACAAGTGCGAGGCTTTAGCTCGGATGCAGCTCGCGAAGCCAACCTCAACATTTGCACAATAAAACCCATCTGTTGGAACACGTTATTTCGCGTAGTTGCATTTATGAAAGCTGTGTGCATTTGTTTACACCAGTAAAAATAAACCCGTCAAAGTGTGCAACGTTTGCAAAGGCCAAGATCATAAATCTGTGGATCATAAATCACCACACTGTGTATAGTTTAAATAAGCTATCTGTTTGGGTGTTCATGTTTGTATGTGAAGGCAACGGGATGTTATTGCGTGTGTGTGTTTTTTTTGTCAATCAATGGGTGAATAATTGCATAAATATAGATGTGAGTTATATGTTTGCTCACAGCTGCACCAATTGGGCACCAATTTACTTACATCAATAAAAGATAAATAATCACAAACAATAATGGTCTGCAGGACGGACTTGTCAGCTTAGTTCACCCTTATAAAAATCATCATAAAACAAAATGGGTGGCAGTAAATGTGGAGCACATTGCACACAATAAATCACCCTGATACTCACACATATCTCAATTCGCTGAAATGGAGTGGGTGGGATCGGCGCCAGGTCAAACCAACACATGGCAGAAGATATATTGTATTGATTAGCTTGTTCACATCAGTCGGCCGCTTTGCACTGGAGAGAAGGCAAGGCAGTAATGTACTTGGTTTACTGGTTTCATAACAAGCACAATTTGCAAAAACACATTAATAAAAGATGCGTTGCACCAGGTTTTGCTTAAGCAAGTTTCCATTCGTCGTCTCTGAGCAGATGAGTTCATAAAAACAGCCTATCATGATAAAATATACATCGGAAAGTCTGTGTCACTATATTCACCGTACATAGTGATAAAATTTCAACAATAGAAACAGTGCTACACGCCAAATGAAGATTACAGATGAAGATTACAGTTTTTATCTCTTGATGCAAACGTTGCTGTTTTTCCATCATTGCAAGAAAAATCCTTCAGGTCAGTGGAAAGTTTAAGACATTCTGAGAGTTTGTTCTGTTTGTGTGTGTGAGTGAGTTTATGTGCGTGTTTTTTATGGTGAAGATTCAGAACCTTATTTTTATGCTGGAGGTAGTGCAAAAGTCTTCAAAAAATAAATAAATATATATACAGTACATAACAGACTGGTTGACTGACTGACTAGCACACTTAATTTTTTTTTTTAAGTGTGCTAGTCAGTCAGTCAACCAGCCTGTTAGTTAGTTTGAGAACTGTGACCCTTGGTTACCCTTCAAAGACATCAAAACAGTTGACAGACACTGCCCACCCTTAGTCACAGATCCCTTTTTGCAAAGTAAGTACTTCTCTAAAATGTAGTTACTTCTGACTAACCCCCTCACCCCCCTTGACTGTTTACAACCAGAATGGGTAGTTAGGGTGTCTTAAAGCAGTTTCCCATGGTAACTGTGTAATTAATGAGAAGAGTAGAAGCTTGTGTTGCAAACACTCTTTGTTTGTGCCAGAACATCTTTTAACCCATAAAGACCAGATGCAACATGTGCTTCTCCTTTTCGAATCTGACGCAATGTGATCATGTTGGACATAAAATCATGGTTCCTAAGACATGGTCCATTAGGGGAAGACGGCATTTTCCATTTAAATGTTAAAGTTTTCAACTTTACTAAGGGATCCAGAGAGATATTGTCATACCTGAATGCAGTAAATCTGTATCAAACAAGCTGGCGACATTTTTCTACTAGACATTTATCTCACTGCTAAATATTACTTGTTGAATTAGACCCACATCCTGGTATGATGGACTGTGTAATGGACACCAAGTCTTGTTTACATGTGGTAGGAGCAAACATTCATATTTATCGAAAATTACCTGTCCACAAAAAGGTGCATGACCCCTTGCAAACCTAACAGCTGGTATTTGCATACAGATTTACACATCTGAACATGTCTCTGCATACACAACTTCTTGAATTAATAGTGTTTTATATATATAATCTATATAATGTTTAAGTATGTCATTGTCTAATCTTGTGGTACAGGAAAAACAATGTGTTAGTGTTTGAGGTAAATGGCGTAAATGAACGCGAAAGAAGCCGGTTTTGTTGGTACGGTTTAACTTCAAACTGTGTTTTCTAACATCAGCTTTGCCAGAATTGAAAAAGACATAATAATACAGCTTTGTGTGCAAGAGTTGTACTCAAAAACAATTCCCTTATCGGCACACAGTTGCAGCTGTGCAGGTTAAATGAGTTTGAGTATTTTCTGCTATCTAATCGCGGGCAGCGCTCCAGTGTCCCCTCTCAGCACAGCAGACAGCAGCAGCCAACACTAACAAAGCTTTCCCTTTGTGCCTGGGACTCCGTGTTTGAATGAAACAAAAAAAAAAAGTCAATTTGCATATCTTCTTGTTTAGTTCTGTGTTTACAGAGGCGATCATGCACATGAGCACCTGACCGTGTTTGCGCAGCAACGTGAGCGGCCGCTTCCCCAAACCTCCGGATATGTAAACGAGTCCGAAGCAACTGGGGAACCATTTGTGTTTTCCAGTCTGCAGCTCTGCCAGGTTCTCTTTCCCTCGCTCTGACTCTGCTCTCTGTTGGTTAAACAATTTGATACAATAGCAGCTCAGAGTCCCAGATTTATAGAGTGGTATAAACTAACTGATACTTCTGAGGATTATTGAGGAGGACGAGATGGAAGGAAACCCATGTTCCACAGCATGGTTCCACTTAACACACACTGTTGGTGCAACAACAAAAGAAAAAGAAATGTGCTGACTCAAGAATATCGTGAACACTGTGGCGGATGTTCAACTTTGTGTGGCTGTTCTGAGAAAGTGTAGTCAGAAAAGGCTTTCTAAAATTTCTCTCTCCATTCTTCCCAAAAGTTTCTTTAATAGCATCACAATGCGGTGCCACGGTTACGTAGAAATTACGCAAAAATGATGTTCCAGCGCCACGGAAACAAAGACAGAACAGATGTTAGCTGCTTTGTTGTGACAGACCAAAAACAGATTGCTGCTTGAGCAACGGAGCAGGTTGAAAGGCCTGTAAACGAGTTCTGCTGCCGCACTGAAACGCCCAGAGATGAGGAATATTTAGTTAGCCAAAAATGATTGGCTTAACCACTAGCACTTCTTTATGTTACCATTACGGCATTAAAGTTGAACCCGTGAGATGACCATACGGCGCTTTCAACGCATGCAGCTGGGATCATGGAACCAACTCCACATTCTTTTCGATGTTAACATCTTCAGGAGTTGGTTTTAAATACGTAACGCGCCACGGCGACAGTGGGAAGAGCACAAACGAAGAAAGACCATCAATTTCGGAGAAAATAGAGACTTTTTTTCAAAATATGCTAGTTAAAGATACAAAGACGCCACACGTGCTTCAAATAGCCGTTTCAGAGGTTTTCAAATCGTAAACTTTGCGTGTTTGATTTCAGCTTGGCCAGTGAAGTCGTTTAAGCCAGCAGCACACAGCCGCCCCGCGAAGAGGAAACGCTTCGCCGATTTGCATATGTCGACACGTCTATTGTTGGTTCACGTCACGACACGTCTATTCAAGCTGATACATCCTGGTTGGATTTCAACGGCAGAGAAGATGGACCAAGCAAACCGAACCGTGGCCGGCACGGCTCATCGCTATGGCAGCGCTTGTTTTCCGATGCCGACGCTGTTCCAGCTTCAGATATCGATTCAGAACAAGATGACAAAGACACAGGCTGGTCAGATCCAAGCAGTTAATACGTGCGTGGCTTGGCGCGCTTCGGCACAGCATAATGACACGGTCAAGAGAGAATGAGACCATGCGAGCGCACCCTTATGCTCCTCAATTCATACCTTGTGACCACATGAACATACCCTCCACCCAAGTGGCAAAGCTGCATGCTCACCTGTCACATTACGAATTTGCTTATTCACTCTTTTGGCTCTTAACATCACTTCTTGGACTCTAGGGTCCCCCAGTTTATGATGGCCCCACCCACTACAGCAGTTACTCAGTTGTAACGAAAAACCACCCAAACTGTTCAGAGAAGAGCTGAGCCGCGTCGAGCCCCTCTGCATGTGTGAAGTTTTTAAAGCTCCATAATAGCCGACTTACGTAAAAGTAAGACCAATTTGCAGGTCGAAACGGTTCATGAGATCAGTCAGCCGTAGAACGTGGAGTGGAGCCACACCTGGACGCAGTGCAATGTCATGCTAATTCTAGATTTAAAAATCTCATGGTTTATGGAGAAGAAAGAGTGCATAAATACGACAGACCACTGGGACCACTGGGAAATCCCATCTGTGTGTGAAGTAGCTGCCATTAATTGTGACTTTGTACAACCTGAGGCAGCTCATAGAGACGCTGTCAGAAAAACAGTTGCGTCATAAAGCTGAAAAAACTGTTTCTCTGAAAGAGGCTGATAAGTGAAACCAGAAAAAGCTTATGTTTCTGCTGTATTAGTTTTGACGCCTTAGAAAAACAGTCAAGGTCGTTATTAGTGTAAGATGCAAAGTGTGCATCTATATTGTTGGCCTTATGGGATCAATGTCACCATTAACCACTAAGAGTAGATGCGTTTCAGTGTAATTCATCTACATAGCTTTCTTGTGTTGGCTTGTGGTGTGGCTCATTAAAGCTCATTAATGCTATTTGCTTTATTCCTTAAATTATCAGTTTTTTTAAGTACTCTCCCCTTTGTTCGGTTTAACTGGCTCTGCTCTGAGTCTTGCCCAGTTCTCAGTAAATGTGATGATAACTGGGAGGACAGAACAGCGTTTGTTCCACCCTGAGCGTTGTGCTTTCTGTTCCTGTAGATCCCACAGGCTTTGGCCAAAAACAAAAAAAAAAAGGCAACGACCATGCCTTATATATCTACAACACTTTCACTCACAGTGAAACATCCTCTCATCACAGATGATGATGGCTGTTGTGTAGAAGACGGAAAGCAGAAAAATCCACCAGATCTCTCCAACTAACCCAACAGAGCAGCCAGAATTACCACAGTTTTGTCTTTTCATGCAATTCTCCATAATCCTGGTAGAATCTTTTTTCAGTGCATAATGGCTCCTGAGAGAAAAAGGAGATTTAGCTATACAGATCTTTGTTGGTAATGATCAGACGCTTCCCTGAGGACTAAGAACATGAAAGACCAATAAGTTTGGGAGAGCCAAATAATATTTTGTTTTATAACTCAAGTCAAGTTTTGTAAAGCACATTTCAGCAACAAGGCAGTTCAAACATCATAAAAACATCACTCAGTCATTAGTTATAAAATTAAGCAATAGACATTGCGGTGTGTCAAATGTCACCATCAAAATCATCCAGCAAATACGAATCCAATATGTCTTTGGATGTTCGGCTTACTACTAATCCAAGGCGACTCGAAACAGGTGGGTTTTCAGCCTTGATTTTAGAGAAACTCTGTGTTGCGGATGCTTTGCAGTTTTAAGGAAGTTTGTCCCAGATTATGCTGTGACGCTTTGAAGCAGAACACAGCAGCAGCTTGAAGTGGGAGAACCACTGCCAACTTAAAAACGACGTCAAACCCTTCCAGTGTCGTCTTTTTTTCTTTTCTTTTCTTTCAAAAAGCGACCAGCGACAAATCTAGCTACTTTCTTTGGTTTATTGCCGACATCGGCAGTAAAACGGGGAAGCGCCTATAGTGCTGCCGTTACAGTGAGAGCTGCCATCGGCCTGACTGACAGCAGACTCGTCGTGCAGCAGAGCAGAGAGGAGGAACACTCCATTCAGTTTACACACTGCAATGGAGTTACACATACACAAAGCTGCTGGGGATCCTGCTCTGGATTACAGTTTTAGATGTTGACCAATGATTTATTTTTTATTTTACTGGAACTGTTGCACCAAAAAAATAAAAATACCACCATGTGGTTTTGCACAACCTCAGTGTTCTGTTAAATGACAGAAAAGATGGATAAAATAAAAAATAAGGGACAGCCTGGATGTGTTTCCTCACATTTCTTCATTTTTAAATTTTTTTTAAGTATCGGATCAAGAGCGATAAATATGAATGTGGGCGGGTTGAGATTTGCGCTGACTTTTTTTGGAGTTGGGTGGGAGATTTAGCTGTGTTACATCCTGTTTGGGCTGGAAACTGTTGAATCTGGCAACCCTGCCGAACAGCACTACGTTTGTTATTGGTGAGACTGAGGCGCTATGAGTGATAGAGAGCGAGATAGAACCGCACGGAAACATGAAAACAGCTTTTTGAAATGCATCCACTCTGGAACCTGAAAAGTGATCTTTTCTGGAGTCCCCAGATGATTTCTAAAATCGTCTCCCTGTGGACGGGGCCTGAGTTTCCCTGCATGTTTAGAGCTTCTGTTCCAAAACTCCAGAATCAAATGAATGATTCTTTACTATTTCTGTGCGCTTTGTTTCAACCATGCTGGGCCCTTTAATGAGATGCTGAGAAGATTATCCATTTGTCTCAAGTGTGTTGGAGCAAGGACACATGTAAAATAAGCAGATGTGTGGCCACTAATGGACTGCCACCATATTGGACCAACATTATTGAACAGATTTCTTCTAAGATTTTCATATTTTTAGCTGCACTCTGATCACCTTACAGTCCCTGCAGAAGAAAAGCATCCCACCACCATGTTCAGTTTTGCTCACCTTTGACCCCGGCACCTTTTTCCAAATGTTTTCTGTGCACCAAATGGCTTGTGTGAAACTGCAACTGGGACGTTGTGTAGACTTCTTTAACTGGCTTTCTCTTCGCCGTCCTGTTTGCGTTGTTCAGTACTACTTTTTGTGCCGCTATCAATTTCTTCTACCTGAGATTTGGACCACAGTTACTTAATGATGTGTCTTCTGAAGATATTCAGCTTTATTTTTGGAGGTTCTAAAGCCTCTAAAGTACATTGTCTTAATTGAATAGTGAACAAACTTGAAAAAAAAAAAATGCAGTGGGATTAATTCTTTTTGTTACAAATTCCTGACACTGTTCGCTTAGCCCACTTACACTGAGCTCTGTTGTTGTTTAGGTTTCTGAGGATATTTTGTTGGTGGTATTGCTCCATAAATACAAGCAGATTTAAAATAAAACAAAACAACAATAACACACAACTATATAATTAGGAACCAAGATAAAAAACCAAATCAAATAGGAGCATGTAACTGAATAGACAGAGAAACAATGGCTGTAAATCCCAGTGCGAGCAAAGTTGATTCAGAAGACAATCCTGATTTAAAAACTCAGCAGGAGCATTTCCTGCGCATTGTCTGGATGCTCCTAGAGCCAAAGCTTACTGAGAAGCAGCTCTGTTGCGCTTTTAAGGCATCAGCTTCACATCAGAAGAACAGATTACTTTTTTTCCTGATTTTTCCTATTTGTTGTTTACCATCTCTGCTTGGGATCTGGTGTTTTAAACCCAAAACGCTGCTTTGACACTCGTCCAAGGTATTCCTGATGTCTGGCCTTGCCTAGATAGACTCTGACAGCTCATTTAGTCGTTCTTTCTGCCTTAGCCAAATGAAGCCTTCTTTAAATTGGGACATTTTACCGGCACCGTGACTGTTTAATAACCGTTATGGTCACAAACGAACCTTGCGTCTCTTTTCATCAAGTTAAATAGGTCATTGTTTTTGACGTAGGACATCCGAAGCAAAGTGCCGTGCAGAAGGATTCGTACCCCTTGAACATATTCTTGTTTTTGCTGCATTACAACCAGGGATTATGATTTTATGTCCACACATAGTGATAAAGTTTAAAGATGTCTTTTTTTCCAGATATGAACTGAAAAGTGTGGTGAGCCTTATCACACCCAGCTCCGTTCACTGCGATACCCCACAATAAAATCAAGCCACATAGGACAAAACTTACAATTGCACATATGCCTACATACAGTATGTGCAAACATAACCATGAAGCCAAACAATCCCTCTCACAAACAAGACTATGATCTCAATGTCTCATACAAACACTACATATACCATTAAACGCTCTTACATTTAGTATGAAACTCTTACATACAGCACTACCAAACAAAAACAAAAGAGCTAAGACGTTGAGGAAAAAATTCAATATAAACTTGTAATACTCAAAATCTAACATACATTTCCCATTTTTAAAAAAAACATACATAGATGAATTCATCTCTCTGAAGGATAAAATAAATTGAAAATGAATTTATTCCATCAACATCTTTGTTTTTAAAATATTCGGTTTGACTTTTGAATCTATAGCACTACAATCAAGTATTGATTTGATTGTAACGAACTTCTTCAGATAAATATACAGCAGTTATCCCCATTTATGTAGCTCTGTAATTTCGACAACGTGATAGTGAGCGTGAGAACGAATGATGGTCTGTGTGTGAATGAGAATAGCAAAGTTTGGCTGAAACGGAAGTGAACGTGAATTCTCAGTTTCTGATTGGACGCCTGCTAATAAAGAAGGCGGGTTTTCACAAACATAGACATGCCTGGGCTCTAAGGGAAAATGGCGGAGTGAAAGCCACTCACAAGAGTGAGAGAGAGAGTTTGATGGGATATGTAAGCGAGTATAATGGCGTTTGTGAGACAGTTTGGTTGTCTTTATGTGTTAGTCCCAGAGTGCATGTAAGACTCATAGGAGTCACGTAATTAGGAAATAGATTCCATTCGTGTCCACAGTAACATCAGTATAAATCCAGCTCTTTGTGAAGGCCTCAGTGGTTTGTTAATGGCAGTGAACAAAGAGCATCATAAAAACCAAGGAACACAAGTGAAAGGTCAGGGAAAATGTTGTAGCAATGACTAAAGCAGGGTTAGGTCATAAAACAACATCCCTAGGACTGAGCATGTCAAAAGGGGAAATCTTTAAATCCTTATTTGAAAGAGTATGGGATAACTACAAACCTACCAAGAGGTGATTGTGTACCAAAACTTACAGGCCTGAGCAAACAACAGTCAGGATAAACGGAAACTCTGGAGGAGCTGCATCTTGACTGCGTACAATGGTAGCAAGGAGGAAGCTAAAGCTGAAAGAAAGTCCATAAGTAGTGCTCCAACATGGCAACATGTGGAAGACCAAAACCAGACGAAAAGTACAGAGCAAGAATTTGTGTTTTGATCTGATGAGGAATACAAAAATGGTGAAGAGGGGAAAGAAACGTATTCACATCTCGGTTGTCTGAGCAACAGCAAAACGTTGCCTAAAAATACATATACCACTTCCAAAAAGATGATCAGAAAACGTTCATGACGTCGACTAGAGTTTTTTCCTCCTCAGCATTAAACGTCCACCCAGCTGGAGTGTCCTTGAGCGCAAGTCCGACGTAAATCAAAGCCCGGATAACGGTTAAAACCTGACAGACTCTGACCTGATCCACCATTTAATAATCTCCGACAGTCTGCAGATTTTGGGATTTTTCTCACGGTTGTCCGTGAAGGAACACCCTGTTGAGTGTCTTTCTGCCAGAACTCCACACACGTTGGCCGAGCGCACGTGTACACACACAAGTACATGTGGAAGCAAATACACCACACCCTGCCAGACGGCCGTCTAATTGGTGCGTCCACCAGACCCTGTTTTTTTTTTTTTTTACTCTGCACAAATGGATCCTTACTAGTTTCGTTTACACAGCCAACCTGATTGTTGTGCAAGTATTCCTCAGATCTTATGATGCATGTACGGGGAAACGACGTCCCATCTTTTGCTGCTATCTACAAGAGCTGCAGATGTCGATTAGGAAAGCCTTTAGCAGATTGTCAAACATCTCTCTAAGGTTAAAGACCGGCAGGGTGGGTTGGGTTTTTTTCCCCTAGTTTAGAAAAATCTGTAAACTACTGAGAAATCTCACAAGGGAGCTTTTGACCTCGTGGCTAAAACGAGATGTTTGCATCTTTAAACTTTCCTCCATAATAATAACAACAAACATGTTAAGTATTTTGCATGCACAAAAAAAAAAGAATTTAACCTCGCACATTAGATATTGAAAACCTGTTTGTCAAAAAAAAGGGGGGGGGTTTAAAAACTACAGATGCAACTCCGAAAGGTTGCCAGCTGGAAAAACAGCTTTTATCAGAAGAGCCAGCTGGGAGAGCAAACAGTTAGCTGTGAAGATAAGGAGGAGGGGAGGAAGAGATACCGAGGTTTAAAGAGTTGCATTTGGCCTCGTCTGCTCTGGCCTCTCCGTTCTGCGCTGGCTGCTATAACGGGGTTAAGAGAAGAGAGCTGGGAAGATAAATAAACGTGAGAAAGGGACCGATACTAGCCAGAGCTCCTTGGCCTCCTTTTTATTATTAAATCCACAACTATATAGTTTCACTGAATCCAGTCTTGGAATATTTT
Organism: Xiphophorus couchianus; assembly: GCF_001444195.1. Lineage (NCBI taxonomy): Eukaryota > Metazoa > Chordata > Actinopteri > Cyprinodontiformes > Poeciliidae > Xiphophorus > Xiphophorus couchianus. Next base: position 27,532,353 of record NC_040232.1, read on the forward strand.
CTTGCGGCGTACAGTTCACACGTATAGAAAGCAACTGATCTAATCAAGCGGAAATAAAAACAAATGAAATTTTCGCCAACGCCGAGTTGATCATTTTATTTCGAATTGAAACTGCTGATAAGCAGCTTCCCACCCGTCTCCTGTGGGAAGCCCGAAAACGGCTCACTCTGAATGGCAGCTCGCCCAACCAAACAGTCTGGACGGAGGATTACAAAGTAGCGAGGGATTTAAAAAGAAATCAGTGGTTCACGCTGCTGCAGCACCGGGGTTGCGGTTACACTAACTCGGCTTTCGGGAGATCGTGTTGATTGTAATTAAGGGCAGGGTTTGTTTTTGGTACAACAGCGGTGATTGTGTTCACTTTGGTAAGTGTTCAATTGTTCGCAATGATGCAAGAATGAGTGAAACGGTTTATTTGTGGCGCTAATATGGAAGCCAGTGAATTATATGTTGTGTCAAATTGATTTGCCTGAAGCAGTCTATAAAACATCATTCTGAAGAAATTCTGTTATTTACCAAAGAACTAACTGTGACTGATGACAACCAGAGAACACCGGCATAATTGTTCCAGTCGACAAAAGTACGGCCCAGGGCACCGTTGTGTCAGCAGGTGGTAAGGGCGATCAGCCCAAACAAGTTTTCTGTCTGTTGCGGTGACACCAGAATCTGTCAGCACCTACGTTTTCATTACAGCAGTGGTAGCCAAACTCTCTGGGATGCTTTCTAATGTTTTATTGTCTCTGTTCATCTTTTCCTTGTGGTTCCTCACACCTAGAACCTGTAGTTGAACACCTGTCTCTCTTCCGACGCAAACACTACTCCCACTACCAACCATGAACCAGGTCACACAAACTCTCGTCACACACCTTCTCCTGAAACATTGTTTACGGTGGTTAAGGCTACTGGTTTCCTAAAAATACAAACTGATTGTTAATATCCATAATTTTAACCTTTGCTTCTGTCTCTTTGCATTTGGATCAAAAAGAAAATCTTACAGACACAAAAGATTAAAGGGGTTTCTGTTTTGACGGACATTAGGACCCTGACCCCAATACCTAAAGCCCTCACCACACACCAGAAATGCTCTCCATAAAACTCGGATTTGTGTTTGAATCCCTCATTCTGCTTATTACCTCAAAATAACAATTGTCTGATGAAGCAGCTTCCCGTCATCACTAACCCTCACATCCTCCTGTCCACCTGCCGAACTGCAGTCCATGGGCTATAGATTTAGCTGGACCCCTTTACGGGACACTGGATACATAGTATTTCTTGCCTCGTTAGCTTGGTACAGATGCCTTGGGCAGATTGGCAGATTGCTTTTTCAGACCCAGCTTCATGCTTTTAACAGATTTCACACATAGTAAAAACAGACCACAGACGCACATTAAAAGATAAAACTGTCGATTTTAACAGGATTTACTGTGATGTCAGGGCTTTAAACTGTTTCATTTTATTATGGGTGTACAGATATATATATATTTTTTTTTAATGATGATTTATGGTACAAAACGTTTAAGGCTCGTAGATTTAGTGTGTATTTTACAAATTTATTAACTGACTTTTTGGCGGTTTTGCAAACTCCTAACGAATGCTGCAGCTATGAGGTGTACTGATGCTTTAACAAGCTACTGAATAATTTCTAGATTATTAAAATGTTTCAATTTGCATGTTTTCCACCAGACACGCCTAAAGTTTTTTTTTCCTCTCTCTCAAACAGCTGCAGTTCCCACTGTTTGGCATCAAAACTGCAGTCGCATAAACGCGTTATATCTTAGCAATAATTTTGTATATTAGAGTTTCTAGCACATTTTATTTCGATAAAAAAATTAAGATTTTTTATTTTATTTTATTTTATTTTTTTATAAAAGCAAGCAGTGATGCATGTTTTAGCCCAGAAATGAGCTGGAGATGTACAGTGCCACATTAAAGACTTTCAGGAGTTCAAAGAAGTTTTTAGAGAAAGAATAGCCTAAAAACCTGCCTGAGTAAAACACTGTGCTCATTAAACAGTTTTTCCATGTCATTTATTTAATATTTCTTTAGTACTAAATCAGTTAAACAAGCTGGAAAACTCAATCAGCTCATTCTTGATTGCTAAGAACTTGTCAGCTTCCATAAACCAGGTCTTCATTTCCTCTGAGGTTTGTTCTGTGCCACTTTTTAACACTGCTGCCCTTTTTGCATGCATAGGAAAACACAGAATCACAAGGATTATGTATTCATCCATCCACTTTAGTAATTCAAACACTTGTAAAAGCCCTACACCTACCAGTCATTCACTTAATCTTCCGCTTGGCAGTAGAGCATTAAATGGATTTATCGGTTGCTTTGACTGCAGTTTTGAGGCTACGTGTGTCTCGCGTGCGCTGCCGTCCTCAATAGCAGCCGTTTTAATTTTCTTGTCTGCATAATGTTTACCGCCATTTTCTTAATCTTCCTAATTTACCCAAATAGAAACTGTGTGACTAGAAGTGCTGGGGATTTTTATTTTATTTTTTTATAGTCATATTCTGTTAGCTGCAGTCGCTGTCAAGATCCTACTGTGTGAACTATGTTTCTATGGCATAAAGTTGCTGAAATGAGACACCAAATAAAGTGGCTGCGACTTTGTAAAGCAGCGACTAATCAGCTTGTAATATTACTAGGATAATAAGCACATAAAAGCGTGTGTTTATTATACGGGGCTGCTAAAGATTGTGTCTCAATCAAAATGACAAATGTATAATCAAACTTTTTTAATCAATGCGTTCTCTGTTTAAAAAGGAATTATATTATGGGATGTGCTCTTTTATACAAAATTTTGATGTAAATACTTTGAAAACAAGTTTCCTTATCATTTTGGACTTTCACTTCTGTTATTTCTTAATTCAGATGTTAAATTTATATTTAGTGTTTCTGTTATTGTTCAGCTTCCCTTCCGGTTCCATCTTTGTTTTTGTCGTCTCGTTCTGGTTCACCATTTGCTCCCTTTCTCCCCAGCTGCTAGTCATCTCCTCGGTAGTCTCACTCACTCCCTTCCCTGGCTGCAATCAGTTACTTGCGATTACTTGTTTTGTTATCCCCACTTCATCCTCTGTACGATTTCCTCTCGGACCGTTTACTTCCCGCTGGTTGCATCCATCACACTCCGTTGCCCTTCCTCTGGTTCCCTGGTTGTCCGTTGGGTCTCCGTTTCATTTGAAAGTTATTTTTTTTCCCCCTTTATTAACAACATTATTGTTCTCCTTTGAAGAACACACTATGACGTTTTCATGCCAGCCTCACACTATAAACTAAAGGGAAAACATAAATACTGATCTAGGAAATAAATTCACATTCAGAGAGCGGAGAAAGACTCCAGTCTGTCTGTGAAGAGTTTGCATGTTGTCTTAGAGCATGCTAGGCTTCTCCTGATCTAAATTGGCTCTAGAACAAGTGTTCATGTGCATGATTTTTAACATTTTTTTATTTTTTTGTTGCCATGTGACAAATAGGCGACTTGTCTAGGCTGTCCCACGGCTCAGTGTCTGCTAGAAATAGGCACCAGCCCACCATGACCCTATAACGATAACCGTGTAGAGACGATGAATGTCTGGATGGATGCCCATGCGTAGGGTCACACCTTCATTACACCCATGCTGAGTAACCTCATTGGCATCATGATTGGTAAATTAGAGTAAATCTTTAAAGCGTATATCTTTGAAATCCACATAAAATGCAGCCGTTGTTTGGAAAAACTCCATTGTGGTTATCTTGAGGTTAAAAAAAAAATAAAATCACAGCTTTTGGAAAGCTAAACTCCTGTTTCCTCTTGGTTACTGAGTCTGTCATCAAGATGATGATGTGCTGATTACTTCAGCAGCTGCGAAAATGAGATCTAAACATCCCATCACTGGAGACATTAGTGCCTTTAATACTTGGCTTGTGAACCAGAGACAGTCTTGCAGACAGATCATGAACACATGGCAACGGTAGCACTGGTTGTAATTACCACAGAGCTTTATGTTGTGCTTTGCAGTTTGGTCTCTAAATTAAAAGGGAAAACGGAGCTTCTGAAGAACCTTGTGAATATTTGCCTCCGAACTTTAAATTCATGGAGACGTACCGCAAATTCTGTTAATTTTTATTTTGGGGGGGGGGGGGGGGGCGTAGATTCCACAATCGGTTATCGTTCAACACTGTCAACAGGAAAGTATTGTGAATAATGAGATGAGATTCAGTTGTTCTGTTGTGGGTGTATGTAAGGGTCTAAATTCAAAGACTTACAATCCTCAAGTCGGTAAATGTTCCCATTCAAGTTTGTGAAATCCTGTTTTTGGGACCACTTTTGCTCCCAAAATGGAGATTTATGCTAAAAATAAATATACGCAATCATTAGCCAGAGACAAAGGCTTCCCAACAACAGAGCAGAAGGAGCACCGGAGATTTCTCTGAACTGAATGTGCTGAGGCCAACTCTCCATTCACTGACTTTGAGGGGGTTGATGGAAATATTCCCCGACGGATCAGGATATCTTGGATATCTCGGACTCCTACGCCTCGTCGCAGCTTTGACACCCTGCAAACAGGAAAAACTCAATGGCTCTTTTATGCCTCTCTGTGTTTTCGATCTGTAAACACGTTGCTTCCTGATGCCGTGAGGTTTGACGCTATTGGTCATCACCACAAATTGACCCTTGTGAGCCTTTCCACAGAAAACTTTAATGCCAGTTCCTCCAGATGTTCAGATGACTCAATGAAAGAGCTCAATGGAAAGTTGTTGCCCTGTTCTTTCTTAGGCAATTGTGCAATTATCGCCATCTGCTATTGAGAAACCAACGTGTATGCTCAAACTGGATAATGCAGAAGAGTCAAATTTATGTTTTTCATTTTTGACTGGTCATTTATGTTTTTCATAATGTCATATCACTGAAGTTAAGTGCCTTAAAAAGTATTGATAACCACTGGCAGGACTCTTCACCAAATTTCCTACTATAGAAGACGGGCAATTAGGAAGCCACTGTTGAGATGAATTCAGTTTGCTAAAACTGGGACCCAGTAAGCATGTGGAAGAAGGTGCAATGGTCAGAAGTGAATAAGTTTAAACATTTTGAAAGGTTTTTAAGAGTTTCCCTGCTGCCACACGCCTCACTTTAACGAACTGATGATCAACAGGCCTTTGTATGGAGCTAATTTAGGACCAAATGTTTCATTGTAATAGAAAAAAACTTTTAATTTAAACTTCAGCTTTTATCTAAACTAAAACCAAGTATCAATTATTTTCAGTCTAAATAAAATATTGCTTTTCTTCTGTGTATTTTGATTGAATTCATTTTCATTATGCTCCTCTTTCTATATTCTGATATTTGAGCATTTTTTTCTGTTCTTTATGCTTTTACAGCATAAAGAACAGCATCAATTCTTTTCTACTTTCAGATTTAATTTTTACTTTTGGATCAATTTTTTTCAGTTTCAGACTTTTGGCCCTGATTTTGCACATGGTTCATCGTTTCAGATGAACAGGACATGGGATCATAAGTGACAGTCTAACAAAGAAGGAAGAAGACTCTCCTCTGCCATGTTGCTTTCGGGAAATGTAGGTCCTGTGAGAGTTGTGGATCACACACACACACGCTAAGTTAGCTTCAAAAGCTAACTTAGCATTTCACTATGGAAACAATAGTGTTACTGCCAGTACATGTATTTCAGCAACAACATTTTAAGAAGAACATGTCAATCAACCAATCAGTTTTATTTATAAATTACCCCTCATACTAAAAGCAGCTCAAAATGCTGAACACAGACTATGGCATTCACAGCCCGCTGTTCAGGAGGGCATGTAGAGGATATTGAGCTGAGGAAAGTAATAATAGCTCACCTAACCCTTTAGCTCCATATCTCATTGTTAAAAGTGCATGTAGCAAATCCACAAGCATCCAACAACCATTACGCCAAGCACAGAGTTGAATCGAGACACAGGGGAGGAGTCAATGTTGCCAAACTCCCAGAAAGCTTCCATGCACATGCTGAAACTATTACTGGAGCCAACTACTGTGTGCCAACAAAAATACCCATATCACCAATATCTCCTAAACGGAAACACACGGCCCCCGCCCCCGACGTGCTTGTGACACACATCACGTGCACTGAAATACACATTAAACACAAAGTCCTAATTTGTCCTCCTTGAATTTCAAGGGGCATCAGCTGAAGGTCAGTCTGGGTGTTCCTCCCACCTCCTGCAGCTGATAACGACCCTGGGAGCAAAACACACTGAAACACTGCCGCATCTACTTGTGTCCAGCAGAAGGTAAGCAGCGCTTCCCCCAACCCTTGTTGGGTCTGTCCCCCTCTGCCAGTGCCCATCACAACAAGGACAGCTAGAAAACCGGTAGCTGTTTATTTTATCCTACCTCTAAAATAACATGTCAAGAAGCAACATAAATCTTTCTGGACCTCACAAATGCAGTCTGGCATTCAACAGGCTTAAAGTGTAGAATAGAAATACTTTAATGTGTAAATAAAGTAATTAAGTAGCAAAAAGAGAATGGCATGACTCATACACAATGGACTACGAGGTATATATTGGACTTTTCATTTAATTGTGGTTACATGTTTGTTACGTCCTCCTAGACTGGATCAGAGGCACAACACTGGTGGGTTAACTTCAACCTTCCAGTCTGTCTGGACCTCTCAGGTGATTTTAAGGCATAACAGAAGAGTGGACTAGAAGAGCCTTAGGATTCATTTATTAGGAGTTACTGCAACCAATAACTACAAGCAACAAACTAGAAGTGATTAAAGGTAATAACACTGATAATAATGATCAATGAAGTTAAGATCCAGAAGATGACAGGAGGAGGGAGGCTTCTTCTGATTGCTTCCTGTTGTAATTTTGAGGGGATTTCCTCCTGAGCCACCCAGCTGATTACATGAAGTTTTTATACTCTAAAGAGGAATCATAGAAACTGAAGGGGACAGTCCTGAACCCAATGGTTGCACAGTGATTATGAGTAATGCTATACAGCCATGGAAAATTACAATATGATTGCAAAGGTGACATTAAACAATCTACACAAATCAGTATTTTTTGGTCTTATGGTAGACATTATCAGACAACTGGATGTTTGCGTGGCACTGTCTTCAAATCTGAACTTTATTGTTTAGGAAAAATAAAGTTGGTAGTCAGCACATCTGGAAAAAAAGCTCTTTTCTCAAAGCTTTCCGGTCAGTGAAGCACACTTCATGCACAGTCAGAATACTTTTAAATGCTAAAAAAACTGGAGGTGAGTCCACCTCCTCTACGCCCCGCCTGCTCCAAGTCCCAGTGCCATCCTCCATTCCTGGTTTCACCGCAGACAATCTCTGTGCATGAAATGTTGAAAAATATCAACAGTGAAATCTCTCTCCAACTGAGTAACGTTTGTCCAACAAATGCACGTACACATCGCTGGCCAACGCCCACTGCACTTTCCCCGGTGGTTTTGAAGTGTGAAATTGAGCCCAGATGCTTGAGGAACAAGACAACGATGTATGTCGTGTGTTTGTGAAGCAGAGATTTCTTTTCCAAATACAGCACACCTGCATCACTCCTATTCTCACGGTATCACAGTGAATTGAGCAGTGCAGTGACACCTTTTGAATGACAAAAGACCCAGATGACTGCTGTCACTCTGAGCACCTCCAAGAATTAAAGGATGTGTGTTGAACACAAGCTGAGAATCTCAATACTCATCTGTTATGAGCCCTGAGACGCAAATGATTTGCTATTCCCAGTTGACCAGTCCATTCTAAACTTTCACTTCGATCAACGAGAGGTCATAGACATGAACAAAGTTTTTTTTTCCACTCGTCAATCAGTGGTGCACCATTTCAGCACCGTCTACGTTCTGAGAGGAGACAAGATGGCGCGTCTGACATCAGACCTGTAGGCTCACTGTGAACGCTGCTGGTTGTATGGTTTGGACTCTTTTAGCCTTAACACTTACTGAAAGTTTTCAGTTTCTGCAATAGCATCAGCAAGTCATCTAAAGAATTGCAGCTTGAAATCAAGGAGCGGCAAAACGACACCAAGAGGAATAAAAACTGGTCTGTGAAACATCTTATTGCCCTCTGTGCATTTTTGGATTAATAATTTATCCTCCAGTTGCAGCAGCTAGAGGAGGTAGTAGTGCAATCTTCCCTAACAGTTGGAGGCAAGCGAGGGTTTTGCCTATTTTGAAATTTTGAGCAGCTGATCTGGCAAGTGATTAAAGGCCAACATGTATTTTACAGTCTGTTGACATTGGTGGTGGGAAATCAGCCTTCATTAATGTTAAAACTGGTGCACCACAGTCCTTGGTTCTCTGCTGTTCAGTATGTATGTAAATGACATGGCTGGAAAGTCTGTGATCATAGCTCTAATTTACATTTACAAATTAATGGTCAACACATTGAGCAGGTTTCTGAAGTGGTGTTGATGTTCTGGACTCTGATCTAAAATTTTAAAAATACGTTAAAAAAAAAAGATGGCGGACTTGTGAAAGAAAGCAAACCTATGTACTACATTCAGACTGATTAGAGATTTTCTTCCATTTCAAGCTGCAAACAGTTTTATGGATTCCATGACTCTTTCTTATTTAAGTTACTGTGTGACATCCTGGTTTCAAGCAACCATCAGGCATCAAGACGACATAAAACCAAGCAATTAAAGTTTTGGAGCGAAACCTGTTAGATTTCACCATGTTCTCAAAAAGACTGAACATGATGAACTTTGACAACTTTGTTAAATGTTGTAATGTATGATTCATTTTTAAATGGTTGAAAGGTCATCGTCCTCAGGTGCTCAGTGACCTTTTGGTTCCTCTTAGATCAGGAGGTTTAGTATCTTGTGGTGCATCCAGCAGCAACTGTAAGGTGCCTTTTTGCAAAACCTCTTCTGAGCTTAACCATGATGGCTCTTGCTTCACTGTGGTCTGTTTCAAGCTAATTTTCGGATTATTTTATGTATGGCATTTTATCTTGCTAGGTTTTATTTTAAGTTGTTTTAAGCTGTTGAAGGGGGACATACTTTGCAAATTAACTGAGATTATAAACGTTACAGTGTTCTGTTTTTATTCATACGTAACACTTTTCTCCCATGCAACTAAACGTAGACAGATTAACAAAGTTTTTCCATTGCTAAATGACTTTTCCGCCATTGCGGCATCATCCAAGTTCCCGCATCTGCTAATCAGTGGACTAAGACTTTGCCTATCTCCATCTGTCCATCTGAGTGTTATCTGCTTCCCTCTCCAGTGTAATTTTAGAAGCAGCTACAGTTCTTTCCCCATTCTCGTCTACCCAGAGACTCAACAAACACATATCTGCATTGTGTCACTGAATCATGTGCATGTCCTTTTTCTACCTTTTTAAAAACCAATCTGCTTAAATTTGCAAAATATTCACACATTTAGTATCTGTTTTCTCTTGAAAGAGTTGCCACACAACGTGGCTACTCTTAAGCTTTTAAAAATGAAACCAATAACACATCCACTTTAAATTGTCTACAAAGCATTGTATTTGTTTATATTTCATTAACAATGCACATTGGGACTATTAGATGGAACACATTATTTGGCAATGGTGTAGAAACACAAATATTTATAATATACTAACCCTGACTCAGTTTCGTTCACCAAAGTGGATCGTTGTCACTTCTGTTTCTGTTTCAATACCACTTCCTTTTCTACAAAAAGGGAAATCCTTTATGTCAGATTTTGTTTTTTACCTGACAAAAAGACAAATTATTTCACTCATAAAAAGACGCCTTTCCAATATAATTAGTGGAAAAAATCTGCCAGTGAAATTATTGACCTAAAACAAGCTCCTATATCCTGCTGAAAAGTTACGTAATCTAACCAAAGAAAAGGAACTGAGGAACACAGAAATTGACAAAACCCAAAACCAATTAAACGTCATAAGATCCTGACACAAACAGACCTCCTGAAATAACACATAAGGGGACTTAAATACAGGTTAAGCTAAACCACATTGATACATTGGGGAAGACAACATGGCTGCCACATAACAAGCAACACAAAACAATGCAATAAACCACCCAAAATACTCTGTTTTTTCCGTGTAAACATTATAGCCTTTGTTTTTCCAACAGACAATTTAAACCCCCATTGATATACGTATTTCTCTATTTTAATAATAGCATTCCAGATCTTTTTTAATGATCTCGTTGCATCAATGAGTGATAGATTTATATCCACCTCATCGGTGCCTCTGCTGTATGTTAACAGTTTAGGTGCTACAGTAACATTTCTGACAGGAGCATTAAAACAAAGTGCAGCACAAAGAATGTCCTTGTTATCATACGAGTGATGTGCGGGCTGAAATTTCATTGAGAGACTAGGCATATTGCTTCCTTGTGGTGTTCAAATTGACTGTAGCGAAAAATGGTAACGCTTGAAAATATATTAATCCGGGAATGATGAAACATCCAATCGGGTTATGATCACCTTCTGCTGACAGAGAGTTCGGCAGAGTATTTACTCTTCAACATCCCCAGAGAAGGATACGCCATTTCTGATGTTGTGCCAGGTCTTAGCTAAAAAGTAGGACAAACTCAGGGTTTGTTCGACCAACCCTGCTACCGAGCCGAGTTTGTTCACAGAGTAAGTTGCCGTGGAAGGTTGACTCAGGATAACGGCTATCTGCAATCTGGCTTTTCCAGGATTTTCACATGGTTACCCCAGAACCCACCCAGGTTTTTCATTTATCCCGCCTTCTGAAACGGGGTCCTGGTCTTTTAAATCCGAGGCTTAACGAGATGATAAACACCCAACGTGGCTTACCCACACAGGAGGACCCATCCCTGTCCTCATGGAAGATGAGCAGCACAGGAACACGAGGGGACAGGAGGAGGAGAAAGTACACCACTCCCCCCCTCAGGATCACGATGATCGATGAAAATGGAAAACGCAGATTCACAAATCCTAAGTGCCTAGCAACAGCCAGACATAAAAGTAAATAAAGCAAGAACAAAACACTTCAAAATCCCTAAACCACAAACATAAAACAATGACAGATGGAAGGAGCAGTTGACATAAAAAAAAAAATAAAGTCAAACCTGACACCGTCAGAGATAAAGCAAAGTCAAGGCTCTTGTTGAGGATAATATTTACGTTCACATTTCATTAGTTATGTTTTCTGATGTCCTCTACTACATATTGGGAGCCCCAACTACAGAACCCACTTCCCGAAGCCAAGATCCTCATCTCCCACATGGCTGGTGTGTGTTTCGGTGAAACTGTGTGAGGCGCAGAAACATATAGTGAGATGTGATGTGAGGCTGGGAACTTACTTGGAGAGCAGTGGAGAACTGTACAGAATAGTGAGCTGATTATTCTCCAGTTTTAAGGCTAGTTGGCGTGTGTGTGTGTTTTCTGCTCAAAATGTTTTCCAATCATACAAAATTCAGATGCCAACATCCTAAATGTCTCCCAGCTCAACAACTGACAAAATGCACAAGTAGTTCTGTAGACACAAAAGTTTGTTTTCACTTACCGCTGCGGGACAACTTACTTTGAGACAATTAGACACGGACACCAGTTTAAGGCTAAACGAATCAGATGATTTGTTTAACAATAAGGACCAAGAAACTGAAGGCAGGTTTTGCCAAACTATAACTGTCTCCAGAAGAGAACAGGAAAGGAAGAGAGAACACAAACAGCTTTTTGGGACTAGCGTGACTTCATTGTGAGTTGTAAACCCGCTTTTAGCTCAACAGCCAAAACGAGGCTCATGTCCCTTTCGCTGAGATTCCACTGACGGTCACTGCCCAGTCATAAATGAGTGGACATTACTATGGGACGTCGCTGACAGATGGATTGATGTTGTCGAAGCAACTGTGATCACATCGAGCTAAGCCTCAGCGACAGTCGGCTGCTCTGGGCCACACAAACGTGTTTGCGTTATAAAATTCACCCAACGAGGATTAAATGTCAGTCTGACCGGAAAGCCACGCGTCGAGGACTTAGTTGAGCAACGAACACATCGTAAACCACGTTTGTGACATCATCTTAAATCATGTTTTGCAATCTCTTTCAACTGTCATGACACCAGTGTGAGTGTGTGTGGGTGAGTCGTCCTTCAGAGAAGATCTCTGCTGGAGGGTGTGCCTGACACCTGGCTGGCTACACACCTGCCACTGATTCCCTCATCAGGCAGCTGCAGCAGGACAACTTACCCAGCACATAGATTCTACCTAGATTAATTTTGTTGCAAGTTCTTCTTCTTCTTCTTCTTCTTGGTTTTTATTGGCGGTTGGCAACAAACTTACAGTAGCATTACCGCCACTTACCGGTATGGAGTGTGGTTCGAGATGGTCTCTAAACTTGCACTTTCTACCTTTTCCCTCCATTAACTCCTGATTAAACATACCCCCACACATACACACCTGCTTATATTATCCAACTTGCTTATAGCTTTATATACCCCTCTTTGATATTCTTTACACATTCACACCCAACTTGCTCTACTCATATCCTATGAAATAGCTTTGTTTTTTTAAGATACCGAATAATTATTTGAATATGTCTACTCCCGAGATCTCTCCTCAAAAATTCTATTAAATTAAACCTTTCTTTAATACCTACACACTCTCTCAGCATGCATCTTCTCTCTTCTTCATACTTACAACACTCTAAAATAACATGTTCTATTGTTTCAGACTTCTCACAATAATCACACTTTCCAGTTTTATGCTTTTGTATTTTAAAAAGTGAATAATTAAGCCCTGTATGACCGAACCTTAACCTTGTTATTATTCTTTCCTCCTTCCTATTCCTTCTTCCTATTCTTTTCTTTCCTACAGCCACCTGAATTTTATAAAACCACCTTCCTGTTAACCCTTTATCCCACCTTCTCTGCCATATTTTCAACATCTCTTCTTTGACTTTACTTTTCCCTTCCGATTTACTCATCTTAACTGTAAAACTAATAGGATTATTTATTGCCTTCTTTGCCGTTATATCAGCCTTCTCGTTTCCTACTATCCCTATATGTGCTGGAACCCACACAAATGCAACTACTAATCCCAAATGTTGTATTCTAAATAGATTATGATATATTTCTAATAAAATGTCCATCCTACTGTCCGTATTATTATATTTTATGCTTAGCAAAGCTGAGCTCGAATCTGAACAAATTATTGCTTGTAAAGGCTTTACTTCCTCAATCCATTGTAAAGCCAAAAGTATTGCTAACATTTCTCCTGTATAAATTGATAGCCCGTCTGTGATTCTCTTCCCTATATACACTTTGAAATCTGGAATTGTACATGCTATTCCTATTTTTCTGTCGATTTTTGATGCATCTGTATAAATTTGGACATGTCTATAGTAATTATTTAAATGTGATTGCACTGCATACCTTTCTGCAACATTTGACTTATCATGTTTTTTTACCAATATTGTTAAATCAACTATAGCTTCTGGTAAAATCCACGGTGGTATAACTGATATTGGATCTGTTTGACTAATTTCCAGAGTGTCCACTTTAAGTTCCTTCACTTCCTTTTCAATTTTCCATCCATAACTCTTCATCTCTTTCTTTTCCTTTTCCCAACATGATTTTAAAATTTCCCGAGTTGGATGTCCACATTTATTGCCCATCAAATTTAGCCAATAATTTATTCCTAATGAAGTTCTCCTTAGATCTAGTGGCATTTCTCCCATTTCTACTTCTAATGTTGCTGTTGGTGTTGTTTTGAATGCTCCGGTACATACTCTCAGGGCTTGATGTTGAATCCTGTCTAATCTATCTAAGTGAGTTTTAGCTGCTGAACCGTACACTAAGCACCCATAATCAAGATCAGCTCTAATTATCCCCGTATAAATCTGCTTTAAGGTTTTTCTCCCTGCTCCCCAATCACTACCCGCCAAACATCTTAATATATTCAATTTTCTCTTACATTTATCAACAATCTTTTGGATGTGAATATTCCACTTTAATTTCTCATCAAACCACAAACCTAAAAATTTTATACTCTTTACCTGTTCAATTTTCTGATTATATAATTTTAATTCTATAACCTTATTTGTTTTTTTGGGTTTTTTTGAAAATATAATTACCTTCGTTTTGTCCACTGAGAATTTAAACCCCCATTTCAATGCCCACAACTCTATATCTATAATAACCTTTTGTAGTTTTTTAACTATAAACTCTATATTCTTCCCTCTTTTCCAAATAGCTCCATCATCTGCAAAGAGTGAACAGCCCATGTCTTTTCCAATATTTTCAAATATGTCATTTATCATAACAGAAAACAATAATGGACTAATAATACTTCCCTGTGGCGTACCATTTTCCACTACATATTTATCTGAAACAACCTCACCTATTCTTACCTGTAATTTTCTGTTTGTTAAAAAGTCTTTAATCCATTCATATATCTTTCCTTTGATCCCCAATTTGTATAATTTAATCAATAAACCCTCTACCCACATCATATCATATGCTTTTTCAATATCGAAAAACACAGCCACTACACTTTCCTTGTTTACTTGAGCTCTTCTGATTTCATGCTCAAGACATAATGTTGCATCATTAGTGCTCCTCCCTTTCCGAAAACCACTTTGATAATTAGAAATAAAACCCTTTTTATTCAAATAATACACTAACCTATTATTAATCATTTTTTCCATTATTTTGCATAAGTTTGAAGTTAATGCTATTGGCCTGTAACTATCTGTTTTTGAATGATCTTTTCCTGGTTTAGCTATTGGTACAATTATAGATTCCTTCCATAACTCTGGTAATTTCCCCTCCTCCCAGATTTTATTAAATAATTTCAATATTATCATTTTTGACGTATCACTTAGTTGATTTATCATTCTATACCAAATTTTATCTTTACCTGGCGCTGTATTTTTGGTCTTTTTAAGAACTCCGTTTAATTCCACTTTGGTAAACTCCACATTCAAAAAATTATTTGTATCTTCCTCATTCTCCATTAAAGTTTTATACTTAATAACAGTATTTTCTCTTCCCTTTCTTCCCTCTTCGCTAATGTTATTAGTACTATGTATCTTACTAAATACTCTTGCCAACACCTCAGCTTTATCCTCATCCCTAATTATATCTACATCCTCAATTTTTAATACAGGATAATCAAACTCTTTTTTAATTCCATTCATTTTTTTAATTACTTTCCAAATCTTCTCAATTTTTGTATCTCTTCCTATTGTACTACAAAAATTTCTCCAATAATCTCTCTTAGCTTTTTTAATAATCTTCCTTACTACTGCTTGCTTCCTTTTATAATCAATTAAGTTCAAATATATTGGGTTACATTTTAATACCTTTAAGGCTTTATTTCTTAATTTAATTGCGTCCTTACACTCACTTGTCCACCATGGCACCTTTTTCTTATCATTAATACTCCCTGACTTTTTAATAGAATTCTCTGCAGCTTCCATTATTATCTCTGTAATATTTGCATTTACTTCATTTATATGCTTATTAAAGTCTACCTTATCTAAATACATTTCACTCACATATCTAAACTTACTCCAATCAGCCTTATTAAAGTTAAATCTTTCCCCTCTGTTTTTAAAATTATTTCCAATTATTCCTACCCTTATAGTTATAGGATAATGATCACTACCTATTGTAGTTTCCTTGTCAACTGACCACTCACAGATACCCGCTATATCATTCGATACAATTGTTAGATCTATATCTGATTCCTTCCCCGTTTTAACATTGATTCTTGTACCCCTTCTCTCATTAATACATACCAAATTTTTCATTTCTATTACTTCTTCTATAATTTGCCCATTTTTATCATTACTATTACCCCACAGTGTACTTTTTGCATTGAAATCCCCACACCAGATTACTCTCCCCTCTAAATACTCTAATAATTCCACCATTATTTCAGCCATTAACGAGTTACATGGATTATAGAAATTTATTATTTTAAATTTACCTCCCTGCTCCCATGTTTCAATTATTATGAATTCTAGTTCTTTCCCTTTTCCTAAGACCCGATATTGTATCCCTCGTTTTATAAATATTCCGCAGCCACCTCCACCTCCCTCTTCTCGATCTCTTCTTATACTAACATAGCCCCTAATCACAAAATCTAATGTTGGCTTTAACCAAGTTTCCTGCACACATATTATATCTGGTTGGACTTCAAGTTCGTCTATATAACCTTTAAATTCCTGTCCATTAGCTATCAGGCTCCTAGCGTTCCATTGAAGTATTAGCATAAACTACTTTCACCTGCTGCTCCCGACTTCTTCTCCACCTCTAACTTTTTATTTATTTCTTCCCATGTTCCTTCCTTAAACCCCAAGAATTTTTCGGCTCCTTTCACTATTATTTTAATCTTCTCGGTTTTGTTCTTAGCTTGATCAGTACAGTTGATAACATATGCTATGAATAAAACTAGATTTTCCACTGAGTAAGTGATCTTAACTTCAGGTATTATTTTAGTTTGCTGTTTTGTTTGGCTTCTCATTTGCTCAATCCCTTTTTTTTCCTGTTCCCTCACACTTTTTACAGCTTCTGCATAGCTAATATTTTTAGTTGTTTTTATCTGCACAACTTCTTTAGCCCTCTTCCTAACCTCGCATCCTCCGTACGTGACCCTATGATTTCCCCCACAATTACAACATTTCTCTTCTACATCTTCCTTACATTCTTCAAATTTATGGTCTTCCCCACATTTTGGACATCTCTGCTTTCCTTTACATACTGCCGCAATGTGCCCGTACCTTTGGCATTTATAGCACCGAAGTGGTGGAGGTGTATAAGGTCTGACTTGGAAGCTTATATATCCTATTTTTATGTTCATTGGCAGCTCTTTTTCCTCAAACTCCACCAGAACTGACATACTCCCCACTCTCTCACCATCCACAGTTCTTGACAGCCTTTTCATATTGAACACCTTTGCTCCAACTACATTTTTCTTAAGTCTTTCTAGATCCTCATCTAGTGGGATGCCATATATCACTCCTCTAGTTTTTTTATTTTCTCCCAACATTTTTTTCTCCAGCACCGCTCTTTTACATATGTTTTCCACATTGAACGCCTTACTCTTTTGTTCTATATCTTTACATTCTATCAAAAGACTTCCGTCTCTCAAGATCTTCACCATTTCAACGTCTCCTATTTTCTTTTTAATTTCCCTTGACACCCCAATTGGGCTGAATTTTTCCTGACCTTCCTCACTCTTAAATTTCAGTATTACTTTAAATTTCTCATCCACAACTTTTCTCCTAACTACCCTCTCTTCCTCCGAACTGCTTTCTTCAAAATCCCGTTTACTTCCTTGACCATCTCTAATTCCCTTACCTTCACCTACTTTGAATCCTCCTCGTCCTCGTCCTCTCCCTCTTCCCACTGGCGTCCACCCTTCGCATTCCCCTTCTTCTTCATTACCTATCTCCAGTTCCATCCGAACCATTCACACACCAGTTTATGCCAATTACCGCCTTTTCCACACTCCAAGTTTGGTTTGACTCTTCTCTTCCTGCAGACAGCAGCCGGCCTCCGCCGCAGGTAGCCTGCCTGTCACGATTTGCTTCCGATCCCAAGGTCTGACCAATATCTTTTTCAACTTCGTATTTCCAACAAATACCAACAATTCTCTCCGTCTACCGGGTAGCTAGCACCATCGTCCGTTCAGCTTGTCGACACCGTCTCTGAATCCCTCCTAGCCCAAACCAAGCGCAATCTTTGTTGCAAGTTCAAAAACAAGTGATATTTTCTAATTGCTCTGTGCTAACTGCTATTAGCAAAAAGTGTGGTAAAAATGTATAATTTTATGCATTTATACACTCAACGAACATGCTTATAAAGTACCTTGAAGAGCAGCTAACGCTAGCTGTGGAAGTCATATTGGATTTTAAGGTTGGTGAGCAATTTTCAACTTTCAATTCATGTCATTTTAGTACATTGCCATTCATAATGAAATGCTAAAAGTTAAATCGTTGGATCACATGTAATATTAACTCAAAAAATGGAAACAATCTTGCGTGGCTGCTTAAAAGCATAATGAGTTAAAATGGGTTTGTGTTCCTTCACTCTAAGGAGGATGTATTGAAAGCTGAATCCTGGATCTGATTCCCAAGCCAACTAAGCCAATCAGGAAATTTAAAAGAAAAAATCTTACAAATGTATTAAGTGTTCACATTCAAAAACACTCAATAATGAGTAACATTTGATCCTTTAATCCTACATCAACGATACTCTCAATCAAAACACTTCAACCTCAGATGAAGCTGAGTTGCCTTCTTTTGTACACCAACTTTTGTATTCAGTCACTAATTCAAAACTGATTTGTGCCCAAAGAAACAAAATAAACCCAAGCAATAATACTCCGTCGTCCATTCTTCCAACTGTGAAAAATAAATGTCTTTGCAAAAATCCATGTTTCTTTAACTTTTAGCTAAAAGATTTCTATAATCTGATCACTTTATTCGTCGTTTCCTCATCTTTGCTTGTATATATACGTATATATATTTGTTTATTTCAGTATATTTGTACATATATCATTTATTTTCATTTGAATAAATGTTTTTTTTTTCTGGCAAAATATTCTAGGGGGACTCCAAAATCAAATAGCAGATCTTTGACATGCGTTTCTGTCTTCTCCCTATTTACACAATTAAGCAGATTAAAGAAAATCTTCCATCATTCTTGCCAAACAATGTGTTAATAAGAAGAATTTTAGCATGCTTTCCTGCAAGTTACCTGTAAATCTTTAACTTGTGAGTTATTCTGATATCCATACATACTCTGGATTTGAAAGGGTGAGTCAAAAAAATAATTTAAAAAAAATTAGCAAAAGATACTGAAGCCTCTGGTTGAAGCAAGAGTTACAGTGGCCTATAAAACTAGTGAACATACTCCCAGCAAGCCACAAAGCAAAGCCGTTCAGTGGACGATCTCACAGTTGAAACTGGATATTTACATGTATGTTGCAAAGAGGCCTTTTTTTCTCCCCTTTACTGTCCAAAATTCAATCTGACTAAACCTTTTCTGTTTTCAGTTAGTTAGAATTGGCAAAATATTTCTTAAAACCTTTCAGAGATTTTTATACATATTTTAAATGTTCCTGAACATTTATGTAAATCTTCATGACTTTGGTCAAACATTTTAAGGAGCCTATTGTTCCACAATCTTTTTGCAATAGTTTGCCCCATTCCTCTGAGTGGGGTTTGTAGACTGCCTATCGCACACACACGCACGCACGCACACACACACCCACACACTTCGTCAGCTCTTCCCAACAAACCTTCCATAGGACTGAGAATCAGGGCTTTGTAACGACCACTATAAAAAAATATTGTTGTCCTTAACCTGACTAATTTGACTGTGTGCTTCAGCTCACTGTCCATCTAAACCAGGGGTGGGCAACTCCAGGCCTCGAGGGCCGGTCTCCTGCAACTTTTAGATGTATCTCTAATTCAACACACCTGAGTCAAATAATGAGGTCATTAGCAGGACTCTGGAGAACCTGACTGCAGTTAGGTGATTCAGCTGTTGGATTCAAGTGCGTTTGATCAGGGAGACATCTAAGAGTTGCAGGACACCGGCCCTCGAGGACCAGGATTGCCCACCCCTGATCTAAACGGTCCCTTTGTGTCCAAGTTTTAACTTCGTAGCTGACGTCTTCAGATGTTGCTTCAGTATTTCCACATAATGTTTATTCACCATGATGCAATATGTTTTATGAAAAGCACCAAAGCTCCCTTACAACATGATGCTACCACTCCCTTACTCTGCCGCTGGGATGGTGTTCTCAGATCTTCTCTGTTTTTCCTCTAAATCTAAAAATGGTCAATATGTGCAAAAACTGAGTCCTGAGTGTAACCGCGGTAATCCTGCTTTTTATATTGCTTTCGGAAAAATTGCTTTGTTTTTTGTCTGAGTAGCTTCCCAGACAAAGTTGGTAATGAATTTGTTTTACTGTAGATGAAGTCTTCTGTACAGCAACACACTTTCATTTCTGGGTCACTGAATGAATGATATGATGGTTGAAGACTCTCGTAATGAATATACTTGCATATAATTATATTTATTGAACAACTATCACAGATATAGGTGAATATAGAGTCCCATTAATTCAACCTAAAGTTAATTTTTCATGTTACGTAGCACAATGACTGACCCCTGTAATGCCAGACAGAACTTTGAAATGCAAGGAAGAGTATTATTTTTATGCTACAAGGGGAAACAGCAATACTTCCTCTTTACTTTGCCATTATTGCTAACACATTGTCACAGCATCATGTCCAGGAACAAAACATTTGGCAATGAATCTTGTAATATCACCCTAATCCATCAGTGCCATGGGCACCACTTAATAGAATAAACATGACGGACTCATTTTGTTCTTGTTTTTATGGAAGGTTATTTTTTTTTCCTAGGAGGAACGATTGGTTTTTGTTAACTTTAATATATAGCACAATGCAAAAGATCTTTCACAAATCATGACCTCATGCCGCTTGATTATGCAGTGGAGGCAGAAAATGTGTAAAAATTTCATGCTGGCACAATGGATAGAAGCAATTTTTTATTTATTTTTTTTCCTCTGCATGAACTTGGTTATCAGTGTGACAAGTCTTGCCCCCGGTGGTGATGACAGCGCCGGGCCTTCTGTCGTAGTTGCATTTAATTATTTCAAGGCCTGAGGCAAAACACCGTAATGGGGCTCTTCACCTTTCCCTTCATCTTTTTATGCTATTTTGTTGCACTGAAATGTTATATGCGTTGAACCTTTTACACTTTTACACTAGAGCCACACTTACACATGCACGCATTCATGCAGATATGCACAGATTACTCTGTAACTTGTAGTAGTTAAGTGTCAGGATTCTGAGCGAAGCAAAGGATTCAATGTTCTATGTTCAAAGTTATGTCACATAGTCTGTGAAAAATGTAACAATCTAAAAATGTAAACCATTGGCTGTAATGACTTAGTTTGCCTTCACTAATTCTAAAAATGGTAGTTATTTACAATTCTCTGCTGTTTAGTACAAGCCATTTAATTGTTTGTTTGGTTTGGCATTTACCATGGATACAAGACATTAAACATTTGGAAGAAGGTGTTGCACTCAGCTGACATCTAAACTCTGCATTCTGACCATAACTCGAAATGCTAAATGTGGAGAAAATGCACCACACATCATCCTGATTGTAGCCTTTCCATTGTGGTGAACGTGCTGTGAGGATGCTTGTCATCGGCACAGATGGGGATGGAGATGGATGGAGCAAAAATACAGGGCAGTCCAGGAAGGAAAGCTGTTTGAGGCTGTGCTGGAGGTTCGTCTTACAGCAGAACCAGCAAAGCGCACATCCATCAAACATGATTGAGTTTCCGCTCTTCTGCAAAGAAGAATGGGCAAAGAAGAGGAAGCTGGTGGAAACGTACTGCATGAACAGAGGGTGGTTCTATGAAGTATTGATACAAGGGGGCATAGAAATACACATGAAATCAACAAAATCTATGAAATTCCTTCATTTCACAATTGAAATGTGTTGGCTTGTTGTATAAAATCACCAAAAAAATAAATAAAAATACAATGTCCATGGTTGTAATTTGATCAAATGTGAAGTAGTTGAAGGAGTGTGAATGCTGTGCAGGAAAACAGCGACCAAAGTAAATACGTTTTGCAAGGCTGCCACTAAATTTGAACTTTATCACAGAGCCACAAGGACTAGTTCGTCAAGATGTACAGGATTAGCATTGGTCCAGTTGACAAATCAAATTCTTATTGTCTTTTATATGAAAATATTTGACCCAGTTTGGTTACATTTAAAAGGTTGAGGCCTCTTCTGGGGGGTTTTGTGTTGCAAATCTGATTCCAAGAACCAACCATGTGTAACATGTTGGAATGATATCTATGTATTTCCAGCTGCAGTCATATTAACTGAATTTACGATGCGCTGCGTGAAAGAGAAGTCGTTCTTCAACTTGGGATGATCCCCATGCCAACATGTAACACAGGACACCATGACCATCGTCTGTGAGATAATCCACTGTACTATCCCACAACTCCTGCTTGGTTTAGAGTCCTAGCAAGGCTCTGAAATGGACTCAGAGCATGAAAATCAATGCATCAGAAACATGTGGAAGTCTGCAACTAACAGTGGGCTGTACAGAGATTACTGTTGAAGGACCTTCTTAAAGGTAATCAGATTCATTTGTTAGAAAAAAGGATCAACATCCTGCCTGTCAGATAAGAACAATCCAATTCAGTAGTGTATGGTAATTCTTAGCAGGAATCTAGGTTAGGGCCCAGAACAATTCCCCATATACTGTAGAACAATAATGGACTCATGTTTCTGTAGTTCTGTGCCAAAATAGGTACATGAAAGAAGCTCAACGACAGCTTCCTAATAGTTTCTGATTTATGCTGCACAACATGTAATTTCCCCTGTGTGGATTCGATTGTATACTTTTTCTGAACTGCAAAGTTTCCATAGACTAGCAGGAGAAGGTTTCAGCATCACCCTTATGATCTTGTGGTAAATCACCAGGAAGCCATAGACAGTGTGAGGGAAACTGAGCTTTTGTTTGAATGGAGATGAGTTCCTGTTTTCTATCAAATTCTTTTTTTTCTTACATGAAACATTTACAATTTACATGATTTACAAGCACACTTGCATCAATTGACTGTACCTGCTTGTCCTTGCAGGGTCGTGCCTATCTCTGGCAGTCATTGGGGCAGAATGCACTCGAGACAGGTCACCTGTCCATCACAGGGCAACAGACATGAACAAGCTGAATGAGAGCAGGACAAACAACACATACACACACCTAAGGGCAATTTAGAGAGGCCAATTCAATAAATCAATCAATCCAGTTTATTTGTGTGGCACATTTCAGCAGTAAGGCAGTTCAAATGGCTTTACATCAAAACACAAAAATGCAAAAGAATACAAAGTCATGAAAGACACCATGAGGACAAGAATTGGGAAAACCAGAAGCACACATCACATTTTGATGAGTGCCATCATCAAAATCATCAACACACATCAAATATGTTGGTCAGTGTTTCATTTATCATGCTCCAACTCTAAACAGGTGAAACTCCATAAACACTATAGATCAAATTCAGAATCTGTGGAAAGAACAGAAGATTGCTGTTCACTGGTGTCTGCCAGTCAGTCTTACTGAGCTCAAGGAAATGTTCAAAATGTTCACTTTGGCAGAAACATACCATGAAATTCATGTGACTTTGAAAATACTTGAAAACATTTTCCCTGAACTTCCCATCTCTACAAACTTTTGTCTTGGTCCATCACTTAAAAGAGTATTCAAACTCTTTCCTGAGAAAGGAAAGAGTTTGAATACCTCAGCAGTGATTTACAGAAATTACAAAAGTTGTGTTTTTTGTTTTTCTTTGTGCCCTGAATTCTGTTGATTAGATTCCTTTTGTTTTTCCTTTCATTTGTTCAAGCTTCTCTGATTTACGGTGGGTGTTCCCCGCAAGCAAATCCTCACATCTGGATCTTTGTAGCATTTTTGTGTGCACACGGTCATGCTATGTGTGCTCTAACCTGCACACATAACTCAGAGCACATACAGCAACTGAGGTGGGTCAAATGAGAATACCTTGATGGGCATGTCTTAGTTTACTGCCATGGCAACAATCTATAATTTTTCTAATGATTCTTTCATTTATTCAGGGAAAAGGCTATCCAAAACCAATCTGGACCTATGTGGGAAAACCAATCGAAACACATTTAGAAAGTCACGTTAGTTTCTCCTGGCTTTCACGTTTCATAACAACACCCAGAGTATTATTGTAACATGAGAATCCGCCGAGATCAACAATCTATCAAGAGAAAAGAGGAACCATGAGAGAGGCAGCTGCGTTGGGCTGCAATAGGAAAGTTGTACATGATAGTTCACCCCTGGACTAGACAGAAGCCAGTGTCTATGGGTAGATTTCTAAATAATCTCAAGCTCCAAGACAACAACATGGATCCTGAAGTTCTTCTATTGATTGTAAAGTATGGGATACTAATGACATGCTAATTTTGTAGGCCCTGTGTTTTTGGATGGACACAGTCCAAAATGTTCTGTTCAACAAATTTTGGTTCAACTGGCAGATAAGATCCCCTGATAATTGTTGTGTGGTAAAATTCACAAACCTTCTGAAACTTCCAGGTATACTTGAGGGAGGAGGCAAGCGAAACCTAAAGAGGGAAATAAAGGCATTTTCTCATAGCAGAATGCCCCCCAAGTCCTCCTGGGTCGATAGTTTTAAAGCTTATTGAAATTGCAGTGAAAATGAACGTCCAGTTCACACATCTGCTGCGTGTTACGTCATTTACACCCTCACTTTCTGTTACTCATTCTGAAAATTGTTGCAAAAACAAATTAAAACGCAGTATGAGTGTGGTGAGGGCAAAACCTCCATCTGGAGGCAAACAGCAACGTGTCGTAGGTGTCTGAAGCTCAGCTGACTCCGACTCGCTGAACGCTATCTCTCTGCCTGTCGTTTTCATCTTCCTCTTATTTTTATTTTTCCTCCACCCTCTCTTTTTTTTCAATATATATTTTTTTTCTGACGGGTTTAGGCTTGACACAACAAATAGAAAATGTTTCCATGGTTGCATTTCCACCGTCCAAGAAAAAGGCAACAGTGCATCACTTCTGAGAAAGTGTTTTTTTTAAAATCCCTAAGCCATATGTCTTGCTTAATCACAAGTGATTCTTTTGTTGTTAAAAAGTCGTCTCAAGTTTCTTATTTTAAATTGAGTGATTTTGGCTTCCTACATTTTTCATAACCCCCAAATAGATTGTTTTCCAACTTTATGTTTGGGTTGTTCCCACCTGTTTCTTTCTTGATGACAACACCTGGATAAAAAATAAATTAATTAATTTAAAAAAGATGACTTTTCAGATTTCTCTGTGTGAAGGTGTGGTTTGTTAGTGTGTGACTGTGTCTCTGTGTGCCAGAGTGTAAAAGACGAGCATGCTTCGAGGCAAGCCAGCACAATTTTCAGTTTATGCCGCATGTGTTTGGGTTTATCATTTATCACTCGATTAACACTTAATTTTTAAGGTAATCTCATTGTGTGATGGCTCTGAAGGGAGCCAGCGATGCTGAGGGACTAAGGTGTGGTGGGGTTAAATGGTTAAATGTGGTCTCAAATTCTGGAGCCCCAAGCTTTGCCATGGAAATGGGGAGAAAACAAAGTTCAGGCCAACAAGATTACTGCAGCTATGGAGGATGCAATAAAAGGTAATAGCCTGATAAGTCCAAACTGTTACTAGTTTTCGCTCGTCAAATGGGATTAAATGGAATCTACATGAAATATGTTTTACTCTGGTCTTTCTCAGAAAGTCAAGCAACATTAAAATCACAATAAATAATCCAGTGATGCAATAGAAAACGTCTCTAAAGTCGAGGCATAACAAAAAAGGCCATCAAACAATTCACAACAACTTCATGACATTTCGACGTATTCGAACACGGATTACTTTGGAATCGCAGTCGACACAAAGTCGCAGACGCAGAGGTCTTCTGTTGCCTCAAAACATTTTCATCTGTGATTGTGCTGTATATGGCTCCAAATACAGCACTGATTCTGGCCGGCTCCACTACGTCTGCTGCAGAAAAGAAAACATACATCATGATGCCACCAACACTGCGGGGATGATGTGCTGGACAGATTTTTATAGCCAATTAAAATGTTTTCAATAAGTCAAAATGTTTACTCTTGGTGTCGTCTATCCAGAGCACTTTCTTTCAGATGTTTGCTGTGTGGTAAACTGAAAGTGCGCCACCTTGTGGGTTCTTTAAACAGTCGTTTGCTCCATTTATAAAAGGTCAGATTCGTGAAGTGAATGAATAGGATGTCCCTCAATGGGAAGAGTGTATTGCAATCTGAAAATCTTGGATCTGCTCCTTCATGGACAAACTGCTGCATCCTACGTGCACAAAGGAACGTTACTGCAGATCCTTCCTCTCAGCCTGCTGAAAGAGTTTACAACCATCACTGCTCCCAACAATCTCCTTGCTGTTATTTGTAGTTTTCTCATTTCAGATGACTTTCCTGCATTTATATGCACAAAGATGCATGCTTATCTTATTTTTCTTTTTCTTTAAATTATGCAGTTGCTAATTTTGTAATTCAACAGCACAGTACTATTTTTCTTATGTCTGCCTTTCCGGTACAGTCTCTTACTCTTATTTTTACATATTTTTTACCTTTTGTATGAATATGCATGCTGCTGGTACTCCTGAATTTCCCCACTGTGGGACAATAAGGGTTATTTCTATCCTGTTCAATTTCATTGATGTAAAAATGTGTCCGACCAGATTATTTAATTGGGATGTTTGAAGATTGTTTTATAGCCTACTCGTGCTGTGTTTCTAGGTCTTCAAATGCATTAGCAAATAGACTAAACTACCTCCATTTCATAATAATTAGACTTCTTAAGGAAAGTGGTTGCCCTTCATTTTATTTTGTGGTATCAGAGTGAAGGGGGTGCGTACATAGTAATAGTCATTTCACCAAAAAAAATATTAAAAAGAATGATTCGCTTTTTTTTATATATATATATATTGTCAAATATGCACAACTTTCTATTAGTCTGTCATTAAAACTCAAAATTTGTTTTTGTAACATGACAAAATGTGAAAAAAAAGTTCAATATATCTGAATAGTTTTCCACGGCACTCTGCTTCCTATGTTGCACGACTCTTTTGAAACTCTGCTGTCGGTCTAAAGCCTGCTTCGTCTTGTTACTGGGGTAAAATAAATAGAAGCACTATTTCCCAGTCCTTCTCAGTAATTTGTGGTCTGATACTGCGACGCTGCCAAAAAGTATATGTGTCCAGTGAGGATGGCTTCCATTGTGGACTGGTAGATGTCTGCGATGGGTTTCATGAGCCTGCTTTGACTCTTAGATACCTCAGAAGAGAAAGTCACTGTTGTGCCTTTTTTCATCACGTGCTTACTGTTGAGGGATCGCGAGAGGAAGTCAGAACAGCAGCTGCCAAAATCTTTGGCCATTTGGCAGATTATTTTGTCCGGTGGAACAAAGAGTTGGACGGCCAGAGCAGAAAACCGAGATGATTTAACAGTCTTCAAGGAGGTTTGAGTGGAGCTGCCTTTAAAAAGGTTTATGGGTTGGGACGCACATTGTTAGGGCTAATGTGAAACAGCGAGGTTTTCTCCAGGTACTGCAGTTCATCCCTATAGTCTATTTAAACATCCACGTTATGTTAATTAGTGCTGCAAATGGATCTCACACACAAAAAGGTGAGATTTTGTGTGTGTGTTGAGTTGTCTGGAGTTAACTCTATGATGGTCTGTTTACCTGTCCAGAGTTTGTCCCACCTTTCGGCTTATGACTGTGTAGACGTACTCCATCCATACACAACACTGGTACAGCTAGAAAACTTTTACTGAGGGTTTGGTTGGGAAAGACAGAAACTTTCTGAATGACATGCAATACAAAGACTAACATATTTCTGCCCCATAGATAGAATATAGATATAAAAAATGGTTAAATCATTAATATACATGTATAAATATAGTGGAAAAATTTTAATTTGTGTTCTGGCGCGGCAATACTTTCTTAATAACAGGTATTGCAAACAAAATCCTGACATCCAAGTGTGTGTAATAGAAGGTTAGATTAGCTATCCATTATTATTATTAACCTGTGCCTTAAGGACCAGAGTTGCACACTGCATGTTCCATCTGTTTCCCTGCTTTACTACGCCTGATTCACATAACTGCAGTTCAGCAAAAGCTTGTTAATCAGAAATCAGTTGTAAGTCTCCCTGCTCTGTGGATTAACATGGACGATCTGTCACCCAGGACAGCGCTCCAGCATCTCACAGTAATAATTGTCTGGTCTGTAATGAGAGTTTGTCATTACTCTCCTACTGAAAGTAATGACAAAATTACTTGGAACAGACCAGTAAAAGTGTTGATGCAATGTCCCGTTTGTCTTTTATTTGGCTCTTAAAGTGAACATGTTGAATTGTCAAAATTTGCCTTATGACCACACAATTAGTGATTGCCAACAAAAGGCAAAGGAGATGATGGTGCTTTTAACGGAGATGGACCAAGAAGACGAGGCAAAACCCGAATGCCTTGGCACAGGGCATGTCGGGACAATCTAGGGAAGCAAACGAGAGCGTTAGGAACAATTCACTGTGGTCACCGCAGTTTGTAAGGACATAAAACAGATGCAACATCAGCCTTTGTGCAGGCGAGAGCTGATTGCTAGGCTGCCAAATCCTGCCTCTAAATGGCAGCGTCATTATCTCATCACCAGCTCAAGTTCTTTCTACAGACAGCAGACATCTGGACGGCCACAGGAGGGATCGGAGCCGCTCTCATTGTCTCCATTGAAACGATAACTGGAGTGAAACATTTACTTTTGTGTCCCTTGGCTTCGGGTCTACACAATATATTTTACCAGAAGATGTTTTTGTCTTTGTAAGAAGAAGAAGAAAGTGGTTGTGGCCTTGCAACCAGTCACTTTCTTATAATTTAATCATGAACACTGACTTTAAGTGAGACAAGGGAGGTCTATGGTTTAGATGTCGTTTTGGATTCTTTGTTGAACTCCTGAATGAGTCAACAATTGAGTAATTTTAGTAGAATGGCCATCCATGGGAAGGTTCACTGCTGTTTCATTTATTATGTTTTTCTATTTGCAGATAATGATTCTTTGAAGTCCCAAAACCCAAACGGAACGATGCCAGTGACTTTGTTTCTCAAATGTTTTTGAATTTCTTTATATCGGGCCATTTTGTCTTGCTTTGTGAGATGTTTTAGCCAAATTCATGTTGTCACTCAGGTTATGAGTTGATTCTTTATTCCACAGGTCAATCAATATTCATGTACCGGTACTGAACACATCTCCAATGTGGTTGAGACAATCTTTTCATACACTTGGAGTACACGTACACAATCTAAGACATTAATGGAAATAATGCAAGGTATTCAAAAACTGGATAGAGGTGAAATGTCCGTTAACAGATTCCTGTCATCCAAGGGCGTAAATCCCATCTCATTATTGGGTGGGACCATAAACAGGAACATTTCTTAAGACCAACTTTGGGGGGTGTCGGCAAAGTTACAGTGAAATGTAACGTAAAATGTGGTTTTTAAAAGCTTTTAAAGCTTCAAGCTGCAGGACCAAAAATGACTAGTAATGCACATTAAACACTTGTTTTTCTCAGTAAGTAAGCAACCTGCTAAGAAGTAAAGCTAAAATTCAGATGTTGCTTCTATGTGAGTTTTGTTCAGTCTCACTGATTTAATCTCTGCTACACCTTTACAAAAATTTAAGGTTCTAATTAAAAAAAGCTTTAATGAGTAACTGCTCTTGATAAAATTTCTCATAAACATTGATTTATTGAAATGGCTCCCAATACAAGTTATGGGCTATTTAAATTATAACTTGTTCAGTTGCTTTATTTTTAAGCCTATTTTAGTTTTCTCATGTCCTGGATGGCTGACAACCAGCAGGTAGATAGAAATGAATATCTGGGGAGTATCAGAACTTAAACGTAACACTTAAAGCACCAGGGTTTATAAAATATTCTGATTTTATTTTGTGGTTTTAAAGGCTCTACATTGAAGACAGTGAGAAATAAAACCATAACGTTTAGTTTTTTCTATCTGTTCTCGACTCCCACACTCTAAGCTGGGTCCACTTGCTCAGCCCCTCCCTCCCGATTCATCCATCCACCCTTGCAGGTGACAAGGGTGTTTCTATGGGGGGACAATTCTAGACTTTTCCAAGATTGGAAAAGTTCCCGCCCCCCCCCCAGGGATTTAAGCCTATGCTGTCATCAAGGAGAGACATTTAAAAGTTATATTTGATGAAGATTTTACTTCTGCAGTTGTAAAACATCCTGAAATAATGAAGCACTGTCTGGATTGTTGTTGTTGAGTTCTGAAAAAAGTCACACTTTGAGTCTTTAATGGAACTCTAAGCACAAATGAACTTACAGACATGACCGCCTGATCACACTGGTCGTTCATAGATCACAGCACTTGGACAGCAACAAAAAGAAAAAGAACACTCAGAGTGAAGTGTCAGCATTGAACAAGGTTCACAGAAGACTTTCATCGTCCGCAGGCTGGTGAACTCATGGAAAAACCTCGTACAAAGCTTCTACAGATCCCAGCTGCTTTCCTGGCCTCCCCCTTAATGGTTGAATCAGAAGATGACAACCAACCACCGGATCGCATTTGGCGGCGGCAGTAGCCAAATGATTTGCAGAAGAGACAGTTGCATGGAATGCATCTCCTTTAAGTTCCCAGAAAGCCTGACAGGTTGGGCGTGGGGAACGTGACTGAGAACAAGATTTTAATTTTTTTTTCTCTATCTTGAGGAGAAGTCCCCAGGGACAACGCAGAACAATTGCTCACATTCGTTTTTGTTTTTTCATGTTTAAGTACGCCCTGCCAACAACTGTGCAGCTCAGAGAGAGGCGTCATGTTTTGACAGCATTGTGCAGCTGGGTATTTATTGTTTTCCACATATTATCGTAAATGGCAGCTAGAGTCTTGAAAGGAAAGGCCGAAAGAAACGGTCTGCATTCCCAGCCACCGTTTAAGATCGGTAAAAGCACGCTTTTTCCTTTATCGTACCTTGCATGTAAGTCCTGTAACATCATATTGAAAATAAAATGCTGCAGTTCTACTTTGCTGCCTAACACTTCACTCACTAATCGATGCCATGATATGGGACTGGCCAGGGCTATACACTGTAAAACATTGGAGCCACATTTAGTTGTGTCTACCGTCTGCTGTTCTTTAAGTCAAATAAATTTAGCCAGTTTTAGGTTTTGAACCTAAATGTGTGAGTTTGTTATGTTTTTTTTATAAAATTTGTCAAACTTCAACAAAGAGTCGAATAAACTGGAGTTTTTAGGTTAGCACTTAAAAAAGCAGAAGAAACGGACAGGAGTGGGAACTATTTCCCAGAGTGCGTAGCGGCATCATTGGTTGCATCAAAATGCTAAACTAAATGTTTTTGAGCAGAGTTCATTGTGGTGTTTAGTGAAATTCAAGATCAGATCAGAAATTTTGTTCATGAAACTTGAAACAAGAATTTAAATTATTATAAAGTTAAATAAGTACATATCATAACTTGATATTGTGAATAAAAATAATAAAGAAATATGTGCTCTTGAACCAGGCGAGGGCAGTTTTTTTCTCGCATATTGTGAAATAATTATTTGGTTTAAATTGCACCATTAAGTCAAAACTCATAATTCAAGAATAAAGAACTTTAAAAAAACAATGTTTAGACAAATTGTCTCCTGTTATTAAACCAACTTTGTGAACTTTCATTTCTGTGTTAAAACCAATGCAAGTTTCTTGTTGACTTAAATTGCATTTTCAAGGAAACAGGTGGACTTTTATTTTCAAGTTAAACCTTAAACCACCTTCAAATGTTTTACAGTGAGCAGGAATGGCGGCGCAAATAGAGGAAGAATTGTCTGTTGTGTTATTAAGTACTCTGCCTTAGTCAGAGTACTTAACTTTCTGCTGATTGGCGACACTCAAGGGTTATTTTCTTCATCATCCTAGCTTTGAAGTATATTTTTGGTGTTTTTGAAGAAAAATTGAAGCTGACATTCACTGCTCAACACAATTACGAGGCACATCCTGCTGACTGACGGAAAATGTGAGAAGAACGGAAGAGAGACAACGATGAACATATCAAATGTAAAGATGTGGCTCAGGAGCAAAGAATGCAGTTATTTAAAGAAGCTGAACAAAATGAACTGACTGCAGCCACTCAAAGCAATCTTTTTGGTCAAAGTGCAGGACGGGTTTTCCAGACAGACAGTGGGGATATCCATCACAACACTGCGCTGTGTGCTTCTCAGGCACCACCAATAATTAAGTGTTCCACTTGAGTTCACGTTCATGAGCCGCTGACCCGTTTCACCTTGAGAAAGATCAGTACCAGGGTATGTTGTCTGTCTGGCAGTCTGGATTGATAATTGCACAGCGTGCTGGTTGGCTGACTGTCCACCCACCTGTGACCCTCTATGGTCCTTCCTGTCTCTTTCTTTTGAACTTACTTATTGTCTCGTGGCACATTAATGAGAGATGCCCGAAGGCACTTGTGTCCTCTTAAGAGGTAGATCAAGCCCAGGGATACACAGCAGTAATTACAAGCTCAACAAACCGTTAACATTTCTGATTAAAAACAGACGAAAGCTTCAATTCAGCATAACGCCATGAACACAGCTATGTATGCTAATGTAGACACTAAATGATGTTCCCCTGTTTTCTATAGCATGTACTTGTGGCTGCTACATCAACCTCACCTAGTCAGACTGCCCAGGGCAGCTGTGGCTACAGTGTAGTAGCCTGTCACCATCAATGTGTGTGTGTGTGTGTGTGTGTGTGAATGACTGAATGTAGAGTAAAGAGCTTTTTAGTCCTCTGGACTAGATAAGGCACGATACGAGTCATTTGCCATTTACATTATCTAACAGAGAATCTTCATCGGTGCAGACAAAGGATTTGCATAGGGTAACATGGAATAGAGTCATGCTATTATTATTTTGTGAATATAAAATCAGGATTTTTTATCTGAAATATTTTCCTCAAACAGAAAAGCTGTTTAAAAGGTGGTTTACCCTCCAGCTGTCTTAAGCTTTTTGCCCTGCCTCCCTGCCTCTAGATTAAGCAGAACATGATGGATGGATAGATTTTCATGTGAAGCACAAGCACATATTAACGTAATGGTGGTGAGAAGTTCAATTTGCAGAGTCCCTACTAAAGTAACCAACTTTATTTTACTTTAACAGAGGAGTGTTATCACATTTTTTGTCTATCATGTTTT
Organism: Xiphophorus couchianus; assembly: GCF_001444195.1. NCBI lineage: Eukaryota > Metazoa > Chordata > Actinopteri > Cyprinodontiformes > Poeciliidae > Xiphophorus > Xiphophorus couchianus. The sequence continues at coordinate 27,565,158 of NC_040232.1, forward strand.
ATTGCTATTTCTCTGATTTTTTTCAGTGGACCTCAAATAGTCTGGCCTGGAGAATCAAAGGATTGACCCACTCACCCTGAAGATGGGTCAATTATCCCTCTGTCTCCTCAGTCCCACCTGCTTTTGCTGCCGGTTTACCAAACAACTGATTAATATTAAAGGGTTAGAGAGCCAACACCATGTTCTCGTTAGCCTGCACCGGTTGAAAAATCAAAAGGATAAGCCATGAGGGACTTGGTAAATGTATTAGCAGATGAAACAAGACGGATGCCTGCTCAGATCACTCACCAGTAAAAGGCCATGCTGCAGTTTTGATGGTGGATGAATAATGCCTTCATTTCCACACTGATATACATCATGTACTTAGATGAAAAATATTATATTTCAATGTAGCATAATTTAGAGCCTTCTATTTTAACCTTAGCTAAAAAAATAAATGGCTTGTGAATTTGTAAGTAATTTTTTTCTCCATTGCTTTCATAAAAACATTTGGTTATCCATTATTTATTTATAACAAAATACAGGATTTTAACAAGAAACTGAGCATACATGCATAGATATTTCAGTTTGATAATCCTACCATCATTTTCTTGTTTCCAGATGCCACTTCTTTGTCTTTTTGTCTTCCAAATTAGTTTTTCCAAACACCATCCTGACTGAACTTAGTTTGCTGTCAGAGTGGCAACCAAAGAGCCCCAAATAACCTCCAACGAAGTCAAAGGTCAACTCCAAGGTCAAGGTATATCGGGAAATACCAAGACAACATCGCAGCTCATACATGGCGGAGGCTCGGCCACGTTCTAGGGCTGCTTTGCTACATCTGTCACAAGCTGTCTCGAATCGGTGTAGGGTATGTGTGCAAGACTATCCAGGTATTCTGGAGAGAGAGGTGTCAGCCTAGTGTCCGTTGCAGGACAATGACCCAAAACACATAAATAAAGCCCCCCAAGAAAGGCCAAGAGTCAGAGATGCAAAATTAAGAAATGTAGTAGGTGTGGAAATTTCTTGCACAAACCTTTTGGTGCCGTCTGCTGGGGTACAGTTTGCAACAACCGTGCATCACTTAGGAAGGACGTTTCCTACTCTTACTCCTTATTAATTGAAGTGATTTTTATACGGTGTTTTTGGTTTATTGTAAGTAAATGAGATTATGTGACTCCAATAAATAATATCTCTTAGCGGAAGGGTGTTCCGCTACTGCCAGCTCATAGAACTGGCCTCCTCTGAGCTCTGATCTAAATCCTACAGTCAGTATGACACATCAACTTCACGCTATGCATCGGTAATGGTTGAAGTTAGTAGTAATGTAAACGCATTCCAGCCTGCCTCCTGCTCTTGGCTCCGACAGTGAGTTCCTCTTGGTCATTTCTGAATCACACGGCATGCGGGTAAAGTGGACTCTTTACTGTGGCTATGCTTCTGGTAACCCTGTGTTGGCTACATTCCTGTTCGACTCAATTGGCTGATGGCTAAGACAATTGTAAGATCACAAAAATCTCCAATCCTAATGGAGACTGTGGTTTGAGACTCAACTCTAACACATCCAGTTACCTTTTTCTCTGCAAAAAGAAGGTTTTTCCAAGTTGACGTGATTAAATAAACTGTGCGTTTTCTTGTTTTAGCCAACGTAGACCTCAGCACAGGGTCTTTGGTAAAACATATACACAGCGATCACAGTATATATTACACACCTGTGAATGTCTTTGTGGAAAAGCTATTTAGTCAACTGTTTTTGCACTAAAGGGGCCATGCCATGACGCAATGTTTATGGGGTGCCACAGCTTATTTTACTCAAACAACCAGGCATAAAACTGTTTCATCGTGAAACACTCACAATCACTAAGGAAGAATAGCTGATCAAATAAATGTTTCCCTTATCTTTCTTTCTATCTTTCTATCTTTCTTTCTTTCTTTCTTTGTGCTTTGTAATACTAGTTGTGTCCTTCTGATGTCAGGGAAGAATGTTTAGAAGGGTTTGGGAGACGGTTTTTTTGGACAGATGTCTCCCAAATTACGTTTTTAAAGAGAAAACATTCTGTTTGAAGCTGCTACAACAAATACTTACAATCAGATAACATGAAAACAGACATTTATGTACTCATGCCCTTATCAATACGTGTACAATCTTTTCAGAACCTTGGCTAAAAATGTAGTGTATATCTCACTTTGGGTTCCTTCCAAGCTTCCTGCCTTTTCTTTCTTTGGGACAGTAATGGGAAAAGGTCTGATTGGGGTATTTGAGCAGCAGGAAGAACATTTGATTAGAGACACATGAGTTAAGATTTCCTATTTTGCCATATATTCTGAGTATGAAATTCAGTGTTGTGCTACGTGAAGCTTAAGTATGTCACTTTTGACTGTATTTTTTTCCACTTTTTCATTTTTATTTTGAAGATCCACTCATTAAGGCCCTCATGCTATGCTATTAACTTTCAGTTTCAAACACCTAGCATTCCAAGGATTTAATTGTCTGCTTACTTTAACTTGAGCTAAATGTTATTTTTGGATCATCACTACAATATATGAGTCGTAATTGTTGCACTTTGTGTTATATACATGGTACAGATTATATAAATCTGTGGCAGCCTGGTAATAAAACTGTTACTACAGTTCATACAAAGCCGGTACGTCCCAACATTTCTTCCTACGCCTCTGAAGTAAAAGGCAGGTACAAAATAATTTGACAGAGGTATAAAAGAAAAGATTAAAGACAATACACTGATACGCAAACAAAGTGTGGGGGCATTTTTATTCCTATTCTCTAATATTTTTTGCACCACTGTGATTACCTTTCTGAAAACTAATTCTAAGAAAGACACTATTTGGCACACTATCAAACTAATGTGTCAATAAGAAAATCACTTGTAGTTTACGTTTGTGCTTACTGCAGTGACTTCAGCCTGCTTTCTTAAACTGGCTTTGATTAGATTAACATCATGCGAAAGCATTTAATCTTCTTTTTTTTCCATTCCCATGACTTGACATAGGAGAAAACATAGGATGGGGGAAAAAACCCACTTAAGATCTTTTGACAAGTTTTATCAATAATTTTATGTCCAACTAAGAGATGTCAAAGGCCAAAAGGAGATAAATCAACTTACAAATAATCCAGAGTGATAATGAGAACCAAATAATTGGAGCCACACTGAAAATAGATAAAATGTATTTTATCATGAACTAACTGTAATGAAAAGGTCTTTATTACTGGTGTCGTTTTTTTTAGTGGTAAGCTGCACAACACTTCAAGAGTAACCTTTCACTTAATTAAAAACACTTTAACTAGCCATTTATGTAGCACTGCTCTTCAAGTAGCAGTTCATTAATATTTATGAATATTTATGAAAGGTTTTAAGTATTTATTGAATATGTGAGTATTTTAACTTTTAGCATGTAGCCTCTTGCTACAGACCATTTACATCTGCTCCTCATTAAAGTGATGGTTGCCTGTAATTTTGTGAGAAATTTCTATATATGTCTTTTTTGTCAGTGTATTTACATGAGGTTGCTGAGGTGTAAGGTTAAAATATTAAATGCTTAAAAAAAGTTAATGGTAAAATGTATATATTTGTATTTATTAAAGTGTATGCAATGTATACAGATGGGTGATGTACTTTGGTAAACTCCCCTGGGAGCAAGGAATGGTTTGGTCCTTAAACAGCTGAAGTTATTTAAGGCGGCCATTTTGTCATTAGAAAAGAGATTTTTGTTTCTGTGCGCAGGCTGGACCGGTCTTGTATTGTCCGTCAAGTTCTGTCAAACTTTTCGAATCTTTTGTACGCAAAACCTTTTCTGTACAAAAAAAAAAAGTCTTGTTGCTTCTGCCATACTCTGGCTCAATCTCTTTTCGTAAACCAAATCTTTAGATGCTTGTGGTTGAAATGTGAGATGTGAAAAAAGTTTAACAGCTTTTAATAGGCAAAGCAGTACAGTATGGATAATTTAATGGCGCAATCTCCAGGTTTAAAATCAAAACTTCTCAAAACTAAATCTGTTGCTTCTGTTTAGATTTCTAACCAACTCTGAGAATATACTGTAGAAACTGTAACATTTAATCACATTTCCAGTGTTTTAATGTTGCACTCTTGGAGCTTGGGACAGCAAGAAGTTCTGAAGATGAGACAACCTTAAAAAAAGCAACTGATAGAAAACCTGCTGGTTCACCTGAACCGGAGATCTCACCAGCTTAAAGATTTTTGAGTGTTCTTTGGGACAAAATGCAATAAAAGCTACAACACACTGAGTGAGATGGATTGTGGTTCCTTGAAGTAGTAAAGCAGTTTTTTTACTTATTTCACCATGATCTCTCATACCAAAGATGGTGGATTTTTTTCACTGACTAACCATACTCTCTCTTTTTCCACCTTAAAAACCTGAATGACCTCATCTTTCTAAAGAGAATTTTTTTTGCATGATACATATGAAACACAGATCAAGACCAAATATGGTGCTGCAGGTTGAGACAAGAGAAAGAAATCGCAACAGAGCAATATTGACTGTGGACTACCCTTGTAGACGGAAGTCCTTTTTAATCCCTTGGACTGAGAGGACTTTACTACATCGACTACAATAGGAGAATAAATACTAACCAGTAAGCAGGGTGGAAACGGCTTTTAAGAACCGAATCACAACTTTTGATTTTGCTCTGTTTTCCCTCGGAGAAACTGGGTCAGCACAGAACAAACAACTTGCCTTAGTCGGTTCAGATCTGATGTTGAGATGTTTTAGTTTCCTCAGAAAAGTTGGCCAAACCTTACGAGCTGCCAAACCCTTATTGTTTTCAAACCTGCGTCACTGTGTCATGATGTAATGTGTCCCAAAAAGACAGAACGTTAGTCCAAAAGAGTGTGAATGAAAGACCCACCTTTACAACATGTGCTCTTCTACTGGAATAATGCAAATGAACCGAAGCTGCACCTCACAATAGTTACCATCAAAATTATAAGTTGAAAGTAAATAGTTAGTGAATAGTTATTAGCACCACCAATTATGCCCCCCATAATACCTCCAGTGACCCTAAAATCTAATTTGCTTTTTCTATTTGTCTTCCTGAAAGAAAATTAACTTTGAACATCTTTGAAATATTTCAGTCAAAGTCAAAATTTTTAAGCACACAATATTACAAGGAGCTTACAGTATCAATTAAATGATTTGTGCAAACAAGAGTCCCTGTGAAGAAAATATGTCACTATTCTATCCTCAAAGCACTTTGTCAAAGGGTGTTTCCAGCAGCTAATCTGAAGACAACTAATTCTGGGTTGATTGAGGTCCAGATGTTGGGTGGAAAAACTTTGTCGCTGTCGTCAGCCGTGTCTGATCTGATCTGTTCTTGCTCTGTCTGCTGTTACTATGTTCATGAGAGACACGTAGAATAACCTACAACAAAATCACGGGCTGCAAATCAGAATGTCCCTGTCACTTAGTTCTAATTAATGACACATGGAAGCAATAGGCAGAGTAAATATACTCCCAGAAAACAATATTAGATTTTTTTATGCTTGAAAAAATATATAGATCAACTTTGTTTCATAGCATTGTATCTTAGGGTGCATTTACACCAGTACTGTTTAGTCCACTTTAATGAAATTCTGGGTATTTTTTCCCTAAAATGTCACAAAATGCATAATCAAGTTCTGATGTGAACCAAAAAAACTAATTCTTTTTCTTCTTACAAACCTATGACTCGGTTCGGTGAACTCTGGTGTGGTTCGAATTCATATGAGGACACAAAGCGGATCGGAGACCTCTCCAAAAGCAGGAAGCGGACTACATTACAGGGCATTCTGGGTAAATGCAACCAAAACAAACATTAGTGCTAACGAGCAAAATGACTTTCTCTTTTGCAGAAGACAAAAGAGAAATCCTACAACCGCTAAAATCTGATGCCATTTCATAAAGAAGGAAGTTGCATTCAATGTCTTGTTCATAGGTTTTTATGTCATTTCCTTCAGTGGTTCTTGGTGCAGCGCCACCACAGGCGAGGGGGGGGATAGGTGGCTATCAGGTGTGAAGACACCCGTAAAAAATCCTAACCTTAAATGTACATATGTTTATTTCAGTGTCCACTCTCACCTCTTCCTTGGCACATTTGGTATAGAAATGATAACTCTGATATCCAAAAACACCTTACCGCAATGTCAGTCCAAATCCAACCACACTGTAAGCCTTCTGAATATTGCTAAACTGAACGTGAGCAGTTTTCGTTTTACCGCTGTGATGCATGAGGTGGTGAAGCTTCAAAAAAGTATGATTTGAAATCAAAGTGACCTTGTTTAAGTTTGAAAGGTACCGCAACAACCCACATTCTGATCATTTAAAAAAATGTTTAAACATTCTGATGTGTAACGATGGCACTTGATGAAATGTGAAATGTAATGCTTCAATTGTTGACTGTGCTTTCTATGACTTTGTGTTTTTGTGTTTTCATGACGTAAAGCACCTCGTTGCTGAAATGTGCTATGCAAATAAACTTGAACTTGAACGTCTAAAGAAGTTGAGCTCCTCGAGGCTCTGTGATTAATTTGTTTGCAGCACTTCTTTCCCTCATGGCTCTTACATTATAACCCACCCAGAGGTCTGATCTCACTCATGATCACAAATCACTTGTGTGAGCTGAGTGTTTTAAGATCTTATTGTTATTTATGTGACTTTTGGACATAGCATAAGAAAACCCTCAAGAATAGAGGGGGGAAATATCATAGGCAGACAGCAGTTAGCTTAGTGTGAGTATATCTATGTGTCTGGAAAGCTGGAAAACGTTGGGTTGACATAAATACAGATGGCACGCAGCAGCTCACTTCCTTTAAATAGCACTGGTCCATTTGTCCATATTTGACTGACATTCTTGTCTCTAAGGGAAAAATGTATAATTCAAATTCATATTTTGACAAATAAAAGACTCTGCTTCAAATTGTTGCACACATGCACATGAAAGATTGGGAATAAAATGTCAGAGTTGAAAGATTTTTGGTTGCGTGTCTCTAAGACTTTTATGTTTCTGTGTAAGAAAGGGTTTTACATGGACCTAAATGTGGGCATGTTTGGTGCATTTTCTACAACATGGTCCTGTCGAATCCTCAAGATATGTCTTAAGGACATATGATGCACTCAGGTGTAAAACATACACTTTGCTACTGCTTCAACTTCATTTTGCCTGATCATTTTGGGCTGAAAGTTCATTGCTTCATGCACAGTCTGTGAGTCCTCCAAAAGGGCAACATGATTCTTAGCTAAATTAATCAAAAAGCAGGCTAGACTGCTATCAGCTTAAAGGTCTCAACATCCAAAAATGAGTGAATATTTGTCAGTGTAGACAGAGAGTGAGCATAGTGTAGAATGAGACTGTGCTGAAACCGATAAACCTAAGTTTTTCAGATCATCACATTAACCTTGATATCAGACAAGTAAATTCAAAAATGTTTTCCACTAGTGATTTTATCTTCTAATGGCAAAAGTTAATCAAACCAACCAGCATGAAAAAGTAACTATCCGAGTCATAAAATCGCGAATTAAGTATGATTAACCACATTTTCTGTTTCATTCTCATGCTCTGATTGAACGTCAGCAAGTGACGTTCTCTACGTCTTCATGCCTACATGCATTGGAGTGCTGCCATGTGACTAATTGATTTTCTGTTTGTGTTTGCAAACAACTAATATTTTAGACGTGAGGCTACGGAAGATGACAAGCTAACTAATATGTGAAACTTAAACTAAGCTAATCCCGTGTGATTAAAACTTACCTGAACCTCCTCAAGAAATGGCAAAGATTATTAAAAAAACAAAAAACAAAAAAAAACTCTGGGATAATATAACATTTCCTGTTTATGTAATTATGGGCCTTTCCTAGACCGCAACCTTTATAGTATCTCAAACTGATTTATGAGCAGCATGCTTAGAGTCCTTTCTTCCAGCCCATGAGTGGTTCTGAACGGCTGCATGAAAAAGGTTGCGTGAAATGAACTCTCACCCTGGATGTCTGTTAGCACTCTGTATCTGTCTGAGTCACAGAGCTTAACCAAAGGCCGAGCTAAAGGACCTAGAGAGTCCCAGCGCTGCCAGGGACCATGTGTTCGTTGTGAAGCAAAAGAAGAAAAAAAAAAAGAAAAAAAAGTGCAAGTAAACAGAACAAGCCTGGAAAATATCTTGTTCCTCCTCCCTCCCTCTGTTTCTTTCTTTCTCTTTCTAGAAACAGCTTGAGCAACACTTCAGCACTATAAAGCAACAGCGCTCTGAGCCAAATGTACGTCAGGCTGCGGACCTGACGGGATGTAAAATGACAGGTGATTTGTCATTATGTTGTTTTGTCCACATCAAACTGAGAATTCAGGAAAGAAAAGCAAAGCACAGAAGATCGCACTGCAGCACAAATGAGTTTTTGCTTACTGATAGTAATGCGTTATAAATTCCTTACTTTCTCACTTGCGGTTTTCTGACTCTTATAGAAACAAATCTGTTATGATATTCAAACACACCGACTGCTGACCAAATATGTTATTTTTACATATTTGTTCAAACTACCACCGTGTCCTGACAGTGTGATATGAGACAGATAATAAGTGAAAAGATCGGTCTCCTCCACCTCCACCCTAAGCTGCTAATGGTGTCTGAAGAAATGCACCGCTCTCGACCAAAACCAACCAATCGGAGTCAGTAGGCGGGCCTTAGCGCTGCCAATCAGCATCATATACTAACTCACTGTGGCAATGGTGGAAAAACAACCTAGCATTAGAGGAAAATTGTCTATCCTTCGTCATTGGTGGTCATGCTAACTAGCGTAGCATTCATGACAGAGTCAGGATGAAGCTGCACCACTGCAGAGAACAAGACAGGAAGAGGGATGAGCAGCACCACACAAGATTGTGATTGACAGTGCCAAGACCCTCCTCCTGGCTGTGATTGGTTGTTTCTACTTAGCACTGGGACAAGGCAGAGGAGCTTGTTTTTTTGGGTGGGAGGGTTAACAGATTATCTGTCGTGACATAGTGACAGCTTTAACAAATATGTAAAAAATATATATATTTTTAAAGTTACATTCTGCAGCTTTAAGGCACAGGTGTTTCCCATCATCTTATAAGTAAGAAACACTTGGCGGGTGACATCATCCACCGTTGAGTCCAGTGGATAAGCTTTGTGCAGTACGTCAATCTTCATTACGTTGCTGTCTGGCATGTGCTCAAATGAGAGGTTGGGCAAAAAACCGTCTTCCTCTACAGTCCTCAAGGTGAAATAACGCCGCGAGCGTCGATGATCTGGATTCAAGCTGACCACAAACACTTGTACTATTAGAATTTCTTGACCTCAGTGAGCACTTGGAACGAATCAATACAGTACATGTTCCTAATTTTCAGGAGAGTGAGCTCAGTCTCGAAGCAAAAGATACTCGTGCTTTTTCAGGACACCCCTTGGATTGGGTTGTGCTTCAGGGTGTTTGATTTGCTGATACTTTACAGCATTTAGGGTTAGTATTGTGAAAGAGAGCTTCGGGCCAAACCACCATCAGATATTTCACAAATACCAACTCTCAGGTTTATCGTCCGAACCAACCCAAACTTCAGCAACATTCTGCGGGAGTGAAAAGAACACAAACCCCAGGCATCAACGAAAAATTTAAAATAAATAAGAACTACTAGGTTTTCTTTTCCAGTGCTTTTCAGTGAGACATCGTTAAATATTTCTATTATTATCAATATAAACCAAAAAGAATGTAGCATTTCCGTCATTTGCATTTTTCTTTACATTTTACAGTTTGTTTTGTTTACTTTAGTAAATTAGTCATCACTTGTAAATGGCATTTAGGACTTATTTGTTTTCTTTGTCCAATGTAAGAATTGGCTTCATGGAAAGCAAAAACAAGGAAATCTGTCAGCCTTTTCTCAAACATCTACCGACCCTGACCCAGCACCTGGAACCAGAGGTGGACATCACATTTTCTTTAAACTAGGAGTAGAACCTAAACCTTCGTTACATACTTGCACATGTTTTATAATATAAACATTTTAAAGTTTCCACAAGAGGTCTCTTCAGTGCTCTCTAAAGGCCAGCATGTACTTTCCAGCATGAACACATTATCGGTTTCTTTTGCATCCTGGCTGAGCTTCAAAATGCGCATAAACATTTGAGTCACAGGAAGCTGTCCGATTATCTTGATCTAATGTTGAACACAGAAAAACAGTGCGCTGGATCTATGGAAACGCAGGCCGAGCTGTCATCTGATAAGGTGAAATTTACTGCAACGGGAATACGTCACTAAATTCTCAGACACATCCCATGGATCTTATTCATCCTAGTCAAACTAATAACACAGCGTTGTTAGTGACCCTTAAGGCTGGCTCACAGGAAGCTTTGGGATAAGGAGACTGGTCATGGACGCACAGTTCATATAGATAGGAGTCAGATTAGTCAGCGTAAATAATGATTTATCTTGGGAAAATACACGTAGGTTAAAATTAGATTGGATCTCTCTTGTTCTAAAAACTGGTGAAATTAGTTCAAAAACCAGGGAAAAAAACAAACAAAAAAAACAAAGAAGAAAACATTGACTGTGCATCGTGCCACCCAACTAGACCAGAGTAATTTTATTTGGAACATTTGGGGGAGGGGGGACAATTTCATGCAATGTTTTGCAATTGATCATAAGATTATGTGAACAATGTCTTTTTTAAAATAACTTTTCAGCATACACAAGAAGGCAATGTTTTAGTTGCCTTAGTTTAGTTTTATGTTCAGAAGAAAAAAACGCTTCGTACAATGCTTACAAATGAAAACTGAAGAGAGAACCAAAACATCGTGCACAGATTGTTAAACCACAAACCAAACTCGACAAAGGCACAGACAGCAGTAATTTTATTAGCCTCCTCCGTCGCTCGGTTCCCATCTGCGACAAGTCCGAAGCTGCAGAAGGCACATATGGAACTGCTGCGTGCTCTTTAGGTGTTTATGTTGCACAGCATCAGGAGAAAGTAGCAAGCCTGGCCACAAATTGTTGTGCCAAGACATTGGTTTACTGTTAGCATATGGGAGTTTTCAGAAGTGCACTCTGAGTAAAACTTAAGTCACAAATTAAAAGCATTAAAATAATTACACGGCCTGAGGCATTCGATTTTAAACTCTTCACTTAATATATCTGCATACACAGATCTCTCTTTGTTCTCGCTTATTCCAGGTTTTTATTTTCCTGCAGGCTTCATGTTGCTTTTGTGTGCTACTTTCCGTGACAAGGATTAGCCAAATGGGAAAACAAAAAAACAAATTATTTGAAAAGACTTCTCCCACTGGTCCTTACATGTGTTGGTGTGTGGGCTAATTCGCAGGAGGCTCAAATGCACATCATTCCCGCGTAGCGTCTTGGCAACCGCAAATTCACTCACGTTACTTCAGGTCCTGCTCTTGTGGTAAAACTCATCAAGCGTCAGAAACGATTCCCATAACTGCCTCAGCACAGTCATGTCTCACCGATGCGGATGGTGGTGAGGAACACAGACTGTTGGAGACAAATTAGTCTGGCCTGTTGCTTTCTGCTGAATATTTCTGCTTCTTAAATTCCTGAGGAGCAAATCAAAGCTGGCACGGCGCCAATTCATGGGTCCCTCAGTGTTTCCACATTTTTCCTATATGTCGCGTTGTGTTTGCACGATAAAGATTGGAGATGAAATCAAACTTTCAAAGCATCATGATGCGGACATGGATGATTCTGAATTGATTAATAATCTAAGTTCGATATTGAATCGAACTTAGTTATGGGGTTATAAGTTAAACAAGTTGAGATCACATTTTAGTTTTTTTGAAATACAATGAAGTCAAATCGGCAAGTCTTTTATGAGGTATAAAGGCGGCTAGGTGTCCAACTTTAGATGGTAGCAGTTTTTGTCTGCTGCCTCACTAATTAAAGTGACGTCATGTGTTGGGGAGGTATCACTTCAATCCATCCTCCCAATATTTATACCCGTTTAATTCAGTTCAGAATCATGATGTAGACTGCGTTGGATTCCAGTATTATGCACGGTCGACTTTTTTTAGCTTTACATCATGTTATGATGATATTCCCTCATCAAAAAACATCATGTAGTGTTGCTTTGAGAAATCGGTGGCAACCAGTCAGCTGTGCAAAAAACCCTGGGTGGACCTAGTGCTGCCTACGAGATGAAGCTCCTCCTCGGGACTGCAGTGTCCAAACTCCCGAGCTTCTGCCTCACAGAGCACCCACCTCCCCTGTGACTCTGCCACTCAGCTCCTTCCGACTAGCCAGCAGCAATTAGCAAAACCTTGGTGGAACTGCACATTTGCTGAGCTCTTTATACAAGCTTCTACTCAGTGCAAAGCTGGTAAAATCGTTGCTAAAGGGTTGATAGAAGAGCGACGTTGTGATGACGTCCTGAAGGTGGAGTTTCAGAAAGAGCAGGAGTTTTTAAAGAGACAGAGGCCTAATTTCAATGCATTGAATTTTGAAGTCAAGTTTCTTTTAAGCCATAAGTGATATATGCAGCGTTTTTATAACAACTGACGGTAACGTGACTGCTCTACACAATGATACTATGTGGCTGGAAAACATAATGCTGCCCCTTTAACACTCCCTTAAGGGAGTGTTTACGACTTGATCAGTGTTGATGCAGACACTGAAATACAGCAGACTCCTGGAGGGAGTAAAGAAGAATTACTTTATTCATCCCAGCAGGGAAATTATTTCGCAGTTACAGCAAGAATTTTTTATACACAGATTAACACACACGTACGACAGGAGCTGCGTCTGCAGGCAGCCAGCTGAGCCGGCGCCATTTTTTGGAGGAGGACATGCGGCAAAGGTCGTCGGGACCGGGAGTCGAACCCGCAACGTCCGCGGGTCTAAGGCCTCCAAATGTGGGGCGTGCTAACCACACCACGCCCACAACCACTTGCAAACTTGCAATACTTTAGAGACCTTAAAGTTTCTTCTAACTGCATTTTTTAATAGTTCAAACTCCAAATATACCTTAATATGCAATAATATTGGAAACTGTCTTAGCGGTACCACATAAGCTAATCTTTACCGTCTTCCTTATCTCTGCTCTTGGGGGGTACAGCCAATCAGTCCCAAGGAAAATTAATGGCACTTCTGGATTGAAGCACATTTCTTTAATCTTGAAACATTTCAAGTCTCAAAGTCCTGCAGCAGTTCATGAGAACTTTGATTTGTTAATGTCAGTGTCAACTTCATTTACATAGCACCTAATAACAAACACTTGGCGCCGAAGTGTTACCCAGCAGGAACAATACAAGTAGTCCCAGTAGGACAGTAAAAATAAAAACTTCTGTGAAGTAAATAATCTAAAAACCCTCTAACCTTACCAGCATAAGGGACATAGCAACTAAAGTATTGAAATTTGTTATAAAATCATTGTATCTGTTTTTGCTCTCATTGTTTTTGCCTGTTGCTCTCACTCTCTCCTTTACCTCACACTTCTGCACTGCGCCGGCTCTCTGAGTGGGTTGTATACACAATGTAATTACAGTCTTCTCAGCCCACAAGCAATGAAACAGTATAGAAACACTTTGGGTCTGTACATTTGTCGTCATGAGTGCCAGGCGGCTGTGGGGCCTTGTTGTGTGTGATTGCACAGATTCATCACCCTCGGGCAATCGCAGCCAAACAATTCATCATGGTTTAAATTCACACTCAGAAGATCTGCCAGCAGAAAGGGTATACTTCCTAAACTGTTTATGTCAGTCAGTTCTACCCTATCTGTGCGCGGTGATTGTTAGCTGTTGTGTTAATATTGTGGGACTTGCCATGGCATGAAAAATCCTCTGAAGTAGAAGGTGAAGTAAAGTGATCAAAGCACATGCGCGCTATGTGCTCAAACCACACCATGAAGAACAAAATTGCAATTTTCTGCTGGGAACTCACATAGGTCCTGTATAGTAAATGCAGTAATACTTACTTACTTAGGTGCAGATAAAATTACAAAGCAGGTTTTGCTATTGCCAACCAAAAACAGACTCCCTAGGATGGCAACCATTAATGCAAATTTGATTAAACTACCAGTTAACAGAGTGTGATTTCAATAAAATAATAAAATGAGAAATATTTTGTCTCTGTTCCATGAAGTGACAAAATACTTGGCTGATGGAAGCAGTTACAGTTAAGCAGAGAACCAGGACATTTTATGTTCTAAAACAAAATATAATTAATATAAAAATGAAAAACTAATATGTATTTTTCAAAGAATTACCATCTCTAAATAAACCACAGAGGTCCTAAAGCTAGTGAACCTAGCTCTCTAGGTTTACTAGTATCCTAGCTTACTAGTAATATAGGGTTACTAGCATTAGTAATCTAGTACTAGTTAGCTAGGACTAGCTTACTAGTACTTGTTAGCTAGTAGGACAGTAAACGTAGGACAACTAGGCTTACTAGCTTTAGGACAAACCTACTTGCGTAAGAAATTGCTGACACACACTAACATTTTCAGTCATAATATAAAAATTGTAATTGCAAAAAAAAAAATAACAAATGTGTGTTTTTAGGGTGGAATGATGAATTATTGAAAAATGTGTAGGTGTGCTTTCATTGTTGCGTTGTCAGTGCAACAAAGGTACATAAGGATTATGTTTTATATACAAACAGCAGTCATTTTTCAATAATCCTGTTCTTGGCCTGAAATCACCTTCCTGTCATAACTTGCTAAGGCCGTTTGGGTTTGGCTCTCTGAGAAATGGACCTCATTTTTCAAAAGGCAAACAAGAAACTGGAATCATTGGTTTTACAGAAGAAAGAATTTAAAATGTTTGTTTATCCATTTTTTTGGCTGACACATATTATATATCCTCAATGGGTTTGCAGATCTGACCAAAAAAAAGAAAGAAAAAAGCTAACAACAATGCAATCACACAGCAAAAATGCATTTCCATTGTCAAATGAAAAATCTGCAACTGACTCAGCACGCATGTTTTTGTGCTGTGGGAAAGAACTATTAAAAGAAAACTTTTTTTCATGTTTGAGGAGAACACAGAGAACTCAACACAGCAAGGTCTGAGAATTGAACTGGAGATCTCCTCAAACATAGAGCAAAGTATAAAAATAGAGCGAAACTAGAGCAAAGCCTAATTCATTAGCAGATACGTTGGATGTGACATCTGATATTTTGATATCCATTTTAGACTTTGAAGTAGTGCTGAATGTGATTGACATATGCAAATCTACAGCAACACATAACTTGTTCTTGCACATGAAAAACCTTACAAAACATAAAACTATTCCTTTGAGCGTACAGTAGAGATGTTTACGCCTCAGCTTTAGGCTATTTGAAACCGAGTCACAAATTGTGAAGGGAAAGCAGTGGCTCTTTAAATTACACATAATATTGCACAATCATCTTGGTCACATTTTCTCGCAGAACAGCAGTGCCCTGATTATAGCAAAGTAATAGAGCTGTTAACCCAAACGTTGCTAGGAAGCCAAATGTTTCCTTACTGTCCCAATACTTTGTCTGTAATCCCTTATAAAACCCCTCCCATTATTTGACCTTTTCTCTCTCTCTGTCTCTCACACACACAGCTGCAGACTAGGCTTCCATCCAGATCTTCTTATTGGGGAGCACTGCACACACACACGTTTGCAGATAAACATAAACAGAGAGCAACAAAGCTTGGATACTGCCAAGAAGCTTGTTCATATTTTGCACATGTATTCATTTACATCTGCTTTACAAAGCGTTCTCTATCAAGTCTATTAATCACTGAGTTTTGTTTGAACTCCAGCCTCAGTTATTTTATATGATGCTGTGAATAATGTTAGCAGCTTATATTTATTTTTCTGTTTTACATTAGATACTTAAGAAGACATGTTTTAATAGAAGAAAATCTGTTTAATTTTATGATATTTGCCTTTTTTTGTTCCTAAATAGTAATACCTTTAACAGTATATAAATCTAACCTAAAATTAGTACTTAAAAATAAAAAAAGAAAAGAAAAATATTTACACCGTCATTCACGGAGCCATCACTGTAAATAACCAGCCTATAGATCATTTGTCTTAGTCTGACCGCTGATGACCTCTGCATCCTGGAAGTGCCACAGTGAGACGGAGAGACAGGACCACACACACTCCCACACACAAATAAACACAAAAGAAACGTGTGAGCGGAGACTTCCCCCGCCTGAGAAGATGAGCAAACCTTAGCATTGGAGATTAGGAATATTTCACACAGAGTTTACCTATGTGGGAACAACACAGCACTGACAGAGCACTAAGCTGGTTACTGCAGGCCAGTCGGGCAATAAATTCACTTCCAGAGCAAAGCAGTGAATAAACACTGAGCTGTTTTAGTAATGTTTGTGTTGTAAAGTGACAACTGCTTGTAAGAATTGTTTTAAGTGATTAATTTAATGGGCTCTGGTTGCTGCTTTGTTGATGCAGGAGCAACTTTTGGAAGAAAAAATGTTTTACTGCTTCCCTTAATGCTTCTTTTGAAGCATCAGTTGCAGTAGTTTAATTGTAGATAATTTACTGTGAAATTTCAGACAGAAATAGTCATCAAAGATACATACAGGCACCGTCTGACGCTTTGTCGTAAATTTATCAAATGTTGTATTTTTGTTACACTAGAAATATCAGTCCATACTTTCTGCGCATTTGACACTAGCATACAGCATTTGATCAACATAGAGAATGTATAGAGCATTAAACATTTAGCCTTAACATGGTCAAGGAGTCATTAGATTTAAAAAAAAAAAAAAAAGACGAAGCAGTAATGTCACAGTCATCCTGATACAAGCAAGATGCATAAAAAGAAATGCATCATACTTCATAGATGTCTAACAAAAATGTGATTCATGTCTCTGTGCTTAGACACATGTCAAATATTTTCTGAGACATGCCAACACAAATGGCAACACAAGAAGCAGCGTGACAGCCGCTTCCGTTTGCTGGATGTCAGCGGTTTGCACTGCAGTCCATTGTGGCATCTGCTGGAACAACAAAGACTTAAATGTTTGCTAACAACCTCGAGCACCATTTTCTTTGCTCCGAATTTTGACACTTTTCATTGAGACTCAGTGTGTTTCGTTTGATTTTGGTGGCTGGCCTCTGTGGTTTAACCCGACTACTAAGTCAAGCGTTAACCGGTGGATTATGTGTGTTTCTCAGAAATCACACAGCAGGTGAATGTGGTGTCTGCGCTCTCGCTGAGGCGAGTGTGTCTGTGTTGTAGGCAAAGGAAGCACTTCTCATGCTTGTGTGGCTGCTCTGCTCTCCATGTTTCCTCATCAAACAGAAACTGATGGATTTAAATGCTAACAGGCTAATTATTGTTTGGCCTTTGCTTTTTCACTAATGATCCCGTGGCGCTCTACGTCCTGATTGGCTCTGACACTGCAAGCCGGGCCCTAATTGGATCAACACAATTAGTCACATTCTTATTAAAGTCAAGGGTTTGTTCCTATGAATTCATTTGCAGTAGTATTTATTACAAATCTATGTTAGCAGACATATAGACATTTAAAATTGCATGTGCCTATAGCGTTTATGTGATGCAC
The DNA here is from genome assembly GCF_001444195.1 of Xiphophorus couchianus. Lineage (NCBI taxonomy): Eukaryota > Metazoa > Chordata > Actinopteri > Cyprinodontiformes > Poeciliidae > Xiphophorus > Xiphophorus couchianus. Next base: position 27,582,665 of record NC_040232.1, read on the forward strand.
TAACCAGCATGTTTAAACCAGTAAACATGCTAGTTACATAGAAACTTTTATAGAAAAGTTTCTTGTTCTCCAGCTACAATTTAATTCCAGTATTGCTGACCAAACTGATCTGTGTCCTATTTTCTAAATTCATCTTTAATATACAGTACAGACCAAAAGTTTGGACACAACTGTGTGTCCAAACTTTTGGTCTGTACTGTATATCATTTTCTGTGTAACGTATAAAGGACTTAGAACTCGAAAAAAATTACGTGCATTGCAGGAAATTATTTTTACCCTTATTTACATGTTTCCTTAAGATTTTTGACAGTTGATTGCAAAAAGAGGAGCCACAGAAGAAGAAACAAAAATATTATGTCAGGTAACAAGGGGTTCTCTGATGAAGTATTTTTCAAATGACAGGAATCCCTGATGAAACTTATCATAATTCCAATAGTTAAATATAGCTGTCTGTGATTTTATCACCCATTTTTTCACAGCTTCTTAAAGATAATTGCTTATTTTGATGTGCTGAACTTCCAAAGCTTTATTGTGGGTTGTGTACATTATTTTGCTGAGCAAATAAATCCAGGATTCCCTATTGGCCTAAGTATTTTTCACCCAGTACAACCTTATAACTCTTAAACTGAAAGAGAGAAAGGACTGGTTGCTGTGACTCCATGTCTACCATGTGGTCTGTTCTGCAAGCTGTGCAAGATTTACCAAAATACGTAGCACTCATCTCAATCACACAAGGGAAACGAGGGAAAAGCTTTCTGTCCAAGTTTTAACTTGGAGGGTGAATCCCCCCTTTTGCTCAGTAACTGTTCGATCTAGTTATTGATTGAAGGATGGATAGGTGCACTGAAATATGCTATGCAATCAAAGAGTCATATCAAAACAGAGAAGATACATGCTAGCATTAGCCTAGCAACTTCAGGCAAATACTCCACAAGTATGGCCAGGAGTCAGACATGATTTTTTTAAAGACTGTATCTGTAAGGAGTTTTCTTAATCTAGTTGATATTGTTGTTGTTAAGAAAACTGTATCTCTAAGTCTCTGATTAAATGTAGTGTTTGACTTCATTTCATTTCAGAGCTACCAGGCTGCCATCCATATTCAAGGCCTCAATGCACCTTAACTATATCAGATTGGTATTGACAAAAACATCCTGATAGGGAAATCACAAATTATTCCTAAATATTTCACTTAATTTCACCTATATTCTGAATATTTCTTAAAAAGCTTATATAAATTTATTTTAGATCCTGGTTGCATGGTTCTAATGCAATCCTAGGAGCATAGCAACCAAGCGGTTGCTATGCTCCTAGGAGACATTATTGTTTAAACTGTTTCCTGCAGCTTAGGAGGCTTGCTGGTTCAAATGTCTCCTGGGGTTTGGCATGTGAACCAGGTACTCCCATATTCTTCCATTCTGCAAGACTACCATTGTTTAGAAGCAGATAGGACAACCAGTAATTTGATTTTTGACTAAATTAAATATCAAATGCAGCATCCAGAGGAAAAAATCCGATATGCATGCCTCTTAGTAACTCGTGTACCATACATTATTAATTTTAGACAGACATTATGGTGGTGATAATCTCTCCCAAACATACTGACGGCTTAAAACAACCACAGACCTTTAAAATGTTCTTGCTCCATAAAGTCACGCAAGAATGAAAAGAAGGAAACAATACAATAAAACAGAATCATCAACAAATAAAAGGAGCAGATTATGGAAATTAAAATGAACTGTGAGCAAAACAAAGTCAGCTCAGGTTACTTTCACACTTTGCAAATCTACACACATTATTACTCATAAAACAACATAATCATTTGGTTGCTATGCTCCTAGGGGGCACAAAATACAAATAAGAACGAGACTAGTCTTAAATTCATGGGCTCATTAAATTATTTTCTACCCGGCAGGTGTTCTTCTTATTTGATTGGCAGCAATGGGAAGTAAAAGCGACAGTAAGTTGTGGCTAAAATCCCTATACAGAATTCTTCCACACATATTAGTAATAGATTCATTTCCCCCTGTATAAATTGCACCAACATTATAGGGTCGCACAATGTTGCACAGTGTCTGTGTGAAGCACGGCCTACATTGTGGAGGCTTCCTACCCAGAGCCATTAGACTGCATTACCAACACTTGACTGGGTTTGATGGAGGTTGCATTTTAGGTATGCATGAGCATAGGTGGTGATATTGAGCATTAACCCTGCAAGTGAGGCGAACAAACCTAACAGTTCCCCAGTAAACATAATTTCCATCTTAACTAAAACAAAAACAACAGCTACATGCAAAACAGTCGCTCATTGTGCAGCTATAGAATTATTGAACCACTGGGAAACAAAAATGGGTTTCAAACCATGCTAGGCCACTTCCACTTATCACCTGGCCACAAACCCACTGAGTTTTTACTTGTTCTTCATTTGAATGAGTTTGTCCGTTTGAATGCAGCCTGCGATTACACATCGCAGGCTGCAATGTGTAATTTTCGCCAAGGCTGGTAATGAAAAGAGCAAATTAATTTTGCAGAAAGACATTTCAAAGGACAGAGTAATAATGGGGGAGATCGAGAGTGTGTCGAGTCGACACTGCCTACCACTTTGGTTCATCTGTTGCCCATATGGCTCCAATTAGCATGCAACCCCCTCTGGCTCTGGCTTCCTCTTTATCTACCTCCCTCCTTCCCCGCCTCCTCTGTTCTCCCTTCACTGCTCCCCTCTTCACCCAGCTTCCTAACACCAAACACTGCTGACACAATTACCTCCTGTAACCTTTCTGTTTGGACTCTATGGGTGTGTGTGTGTGCATCTGTGTGTGTGGGGGGGGGGGGTGCGCGTGTGTGTGTGTGTGTGTGTGTGTACCTAGCCTCCCACTGCCTCTGTCTATAATATGCCACCTCCAAGGTAGTTCCCCATGTGTTTTCAGACGTATACACTGAACAAAGCACCTATAGTTACTCAGAAAGTCCACCGGAGCACATGGGATTTGGGGTTTTGTAAACTACTGAATGGGTGTAATGAGCACAAACCAGAATGAATGCTAGATCTATAGTTTTGTCCCATTGATGATTCATTTTAAAGGGATAGTTCATCATTTTCATGGGGATGATCAATTTAAATGTCATAAGCAGTTAATATCTCACCTGAAGTGAATAACTATTTTGTGCGTCTTCATTTACATCTAAATTAGCTGGTAATGGAGGCTAAAGCTAACTGCTAGTCCAGTGGAGGCTAACACAAGATTGCGCTTATAGCATTTTAAAACAAAAACTCCAGTTTCACTATCATATAGGTTTATGATTCTTTTTTTTTTTTTACCCATTTATGAACCTTAAACCCATTGTATTGCACATTGGTATTGGGTGCTTGTTTACCAGGAAGGATTGTAAAATTTAAGGTGGAAGTGGTGCTGCTACAACAACCTACCTGTGGGAAACACATACTTAGAACATATGAAACTCTTCTTACAGTAACTACTCTAATCAGCATAAAAATCAATTATGCTGATTAGCCTCTTCAAAGATCCTTACCAATCATTTTAACGTGAGTAAAGAATTTTTCGTGACGCTAAACAACTGAAGAACCTCGTGTTACAAATTATATTACATCCCATATGGTTTTGAAAGGTCTGGATCTTTAAAGACGTAATTGTCTCAGTTGACATTTCTTTCGCCAGCAGCAGATGAGCATGTGTTTTTGTCACCCCACCTGACTTTGTGATGTCCATTAATTGGTTGTTTTTACTGCTGTGCCGTGACCGCTCGCAACGCGGTGACATCACAGGGAACCTACACATACACATTTATGAATCATTAATTAAACTCAGGTTCTCTTCCTGGTCACTGGTGTTTCCCCTCACTGATTGGCCAAGGTTCGCCTGGGGATGACTAATTATTGAGTCATTTAAGGTTTCCACACCACCAGATCATCCCAGTGTTCATTATAAGCTTCAACACCATACATTTGGGATGAGCATCCCACCCTTCCTATCTCCTGTCTCACTTTGTCATGCAGTCGTTTGTTTAAACAAAGGCTGTCACAGACATAACATCAAAGAGGACTGCACGCGAAAAGATAAGAGCTTATGAAAAATTTGTCGTCAAGGGAAAATGTCTCCTTTTGTTATTAGAACCATAGAGAGTTTAGAGAAGTTATGCAGATGGAGTGTTGCTTAATAAACCTCAGCACTTCAGATCTTCAGACTGCAGTTAAATCCCTGCTGGTGTGCCAGCACATCAAGGCGACACAGAGCTGACCAGAGCGACAAACAAATGTGACTCAGTTTCAGATTTACTGCAAACCTCTTGCGGCATCTTTGGTCAAAACAAAGTCACCCCTTGGGTCCAACGCATTGCATTCATTTCAAACCTCTCCACTCGCATCTGCTACACCCGATGATCCAGACTGCATGCTCTCTAACACAATATGAGAAATGAAAACTCTGCAGAACTGAACATCTGTAGCTCATTCAAAAAATGTAAATTTAGGTCAAAGTAGTGTGCAAGAGACAGAAAAATAGATTAGAACAATTATTACTGACTATGTTCTGTACTATTGTTTAATGCAGTAAATTAGTTATTCTACTTTTGGATTAAAAACAATAATTGCGTTGCTAAGGGGACGCATTTCTTCTTTTTGTTGGCCATAGATGCCAAAATAAATAACATCAGAATTCTGTTAAAAAAACAAACTGACATATTTTTGAGCTCTGAAATAGTTGTCACATGTTACTTTGGTTTACTGATTAACTTTAGGATGGATTCACGTAGCTTTCTATCAACTATTTGACCATCTTTTTATTTTCTTTTTTTGTTCCGTATCAGTCGAGCCCTCAGTCAAAAATGCCAGGAATCTTCATGGAATCAGTGTTTCTGTCTGAAATGATTAAATGTGGGATTTTTTGGAAATGAATAAGTGCTGCTCGTTTGTGAAAACCAGAACTATGCGCAAATAAATTCCGAACTTCTGAGCCAAGGCACATTAAAAGAAGAGGGGTAAAACAAAAGTTCTTCATGGTGACCGAGGACACATTTTCATTGAAACTTGTGTAATAAATGTCACAATTCCTCCTCTAAATGTACTTTGGCTTTCTGAATCTGAATATTTCCACAATGTGTGCCTTCCTGTCTGATCATGTAGATCATGTCAACTTACTTGATCAGGCAGGATGTGTTTAAGCGCCAGGTCTGAATTTTAAAAGCTTTAAAAACATTTGTTACAAAAGTGTCAGTAAATTATATTCTTTATGTGATTTAAGGGCTGAGATCTGTTCAGAATATATTCACAGCAATTATTTGAGCTACAAATGATCTAGAGTTTGTCATCAAAATATTGCTTATGAACATATTTCCTAATGTTTATTGCTCTCCTCACCATACATCCCACACTGGCTTTTGTTTTTTGGTTCAGAAAAAGTAACACTGAACAGACACCATCCCTGTGATGAAATATGATGGTGGCAGCATCATGCTGTGTGAACATTTGTCTTTAATCAGGACAGAGAAGCTGAACAGGAAGGTAGATAGAGTTAAATACGAGGAATTTATAAAAGAAAACCTGTTTAAGGATGGTAAAGCCTTGAAAGTGTAAGTAGGTTTACCTTCTAGCAAGATAATGAAATGTACAACCAGAGCAACAATAGCTCAAAGCATCAATGGGTCGGTCAAAATCCAGTTTGAACCCAGTAAAGACTGATGTTCCAAGACATTGAAAATAATCACTAGACACATATCCAAAAGACTTTGTTGTGACTTACGTGAAGGGTGGTTGTACAAAGTAAAGAATCAAGTAGGAGAAATGCAAATGCAATTTAAAACAAAAATTTGAACTTTATTTAAACAGAAACTTTCAAGATGTTTAAATTACAATGTGCTTCACAGCGGAATGATTCAGCAGTCCAAGGGACACCAATGTACAGACGCATGAATAGTATTAAAAAGTTTATTTATATTAGTAATCAGATTCACATTTTATTAATTAATCACACAAACAAAAACAACTGACAAGAAATTTGACATTACATCACAGCCAAATCTGATGCCTTGAAATCTTTAGAAACCTTCCCTTTCCAACACTCCCCTTCAGCACGTCGTCACAACAATGATTCTTCATTCAAAGTCATTCTGAGGAGCATTTATGGTTTGCATGGTAAGGCTCAGCAAAGACGCAATTCCACCAGGTGTTTGATCATTGCTGCTGCCGCTAGTCTGCAGGAGCTTTGGGTACATAGACAGTAAATAGACAGAGCAGGCATTAAGGCACCCTCTAATGACTGCCACAGAAAATTCTGGGATTTATCAAACATGCATGAATAAGTAGAAACAACAGTCTGGGTATGTTTCTGGTAAAAAATAAAATACACTAAAACATGACATGAAGCTCAAAAAAAGTAAATTTTGCATAATACCTAACTTTAAATCAAATGAAAAGACAACATTTTGTTAATACAGAATGTTGCATCAGACCAACAAGACATTTTTGATGCAGAAATGTGGGCTAACCCTAACCCAATGAGGCTCAGACAACCGAGCCTCATTGGAACAAATATTCCAATTTCCTGAGGTGTATCATCAATACCTCTTCAAGCACAGTAAGTTTTCAAAGAGTCAGCACAGGGAAAGCAAAACCTGCAGTATACAAGCCTCTCACAGCCATAATAAACTATAAACCACTTGCCTAAAGGCACTACTACTGCATACTTGGGTCATTTAGCTGTCTAGAGACATTTTTGGCTTTCTCTGAAATATGTTTTCTTGGTAATCTGAATGCTTGGACACCAGGCACATCCAAAAAATGTATTTTAAATACCAAACAAGGACATGACTCACGCTTCACTGCAATGCTCTGCCTCTGGTTTAGCAATGCAATTTCTGAAAGAGGAGTGGAACATTTACTCTTTGCTAAGGAAGCACTTAGGATCAAAGAAATCACCTTGTGGGCTGAAATGCTCCAGGCTCCAGATGGTGAGGGTACATCGGGGTAGTTCACTTCCTCAAAAGCTGGTGTAGATTTCAATGGTTTTTATATTGGGGTTAGAGTGGGAATGGAGGCTAACCGACTGACAGTTAACAAATGGTCTCGCAACTTTTATAGAGCAGGGGAAAGGAAACCAGAATCTCTCTGAAGTACATTTTTTTCTAACCCACACGCAGACACAGCGTACATTCCCCAGTCCATTACACTTACCTTTATCACCCATGTCTGAATCACTGACTCCTACCTCGAGTCTAGCTATAATGACTCACCTTAAAATCAAGCCTTAAACCTGACAAAAATTTTAATCTCAAAAAGTCCCTGGTTTGTCCTCCGAGATGACATGAAGTCGACAAAAGTTAACATCTGGCTTCGGCTTCCTGTCAAAAAACAAATGCAAGCTCATATGAGTGACAGTAAAACATAATGGAGCAACCGCAGTTACATAAAGATTCATGATTTCCACACAGTAGATGATAAAATTTGGTTTTGGCAAACTATTCTCCTTCTCAGGAAGTCAGTTAGGGCCTCTTTAACAAAGCTCCAGCCTGCATGAGTTTATTTATGAATAGGCAGCAAACTCCTCCAGGGAAGAGTGGAAAAGTCACAAGAGAGCTGAGATTGACATGTATTCTAGAAAGCTAACTTTTAATGAGTTTAATTCAGTAGTATTTGCTTTTAGTTTTATTTAGTTAAACGGTTAGCCTTAGGATTCCCAAGTAGTTTTTGGAAGAACGCATTGTTTTAAAACATCCTGTAGGTAAATTTTTAAATTATAAATGTTTATAATATTTATTTATAATTATAAATATAAATACAAAAAAATCCTTACTTTTTTTATTGGTAGAGATTATTTAAATCTGATTTAGTTCATACAAACATTGCTTCACTTTCTGTAATGGAGCCTTGGCGAAAATTCAAACTGGGAGACTCGACCAGCTTCACCACATCATCTAATCACTACGCCTGACCACAGCCAATCCGGACCGGAGCTTCACGCCGCTCCAGCCAATCGTCGTCCAAAGACGCCTTCAAAAGTCCAAGCTACCCTGGGGTCTTCCTGCTCGTCAGCCGTGCTTCGACCCACCTCCTCCCCTTCACCACCTTCACCATGAGGGTCGTCCTCCAGGATCCCTTGTGCTCTTCCTCTCCAAGCTCCGCTCCACCACCAGTTTCGGTCCCGGGGGGAAGACTATCCCGAGCTCGCCGAGCAGACCGCCTGCTCACGGCGATCCTCGGCTCACGGTCTTCTGCCGGGTCCGAGCGCCAAAGAAATTGTACCATTAAATCTTTTAACTGCTATTTTCTTCTCTGTGTGAGTCTCTCCAGATTGAAATTCTCTACATAACACTAATATCTTGCATTTCAGTAATAAACATCACTGCATACTGTATTGGTAACATTTAGAACATGATGCAACTCAATTAATAATGAAAACACCTATAAATGCTTATTCCAAAAATTCAAACACCAAGTATATTCTAATATACATTAACAGCTAAACTCTACTGCAGCTTGAGGCACAACCAATGACTATCAAGGAAAATAAATGACGGCTTTGCGAAAGCTAATAGCAGGTTGAGTAGCATTGTACCTTGATATTTCATCTCCCCAAGCTGAATGGGACATTACCCTGCAAAGGAAAATCTGAATGGCAAATAAGCAGGGGCCAATGTTTTAGATCAAAAGCTGATGTTACAATATTACACACAGTAGCAAATATTTTTACAACAAATGTGGACTCTACCTCTGAATGCCAAAGACTTCAATCCAAAGCTTGAGGGACCTTGAGGTCTTCTTTGGAAGTCTACACATTACGTCTTGAGAAATATGAACAGAAAGCCCACCAGAAGGACCTTTCTTCTTTTTCCTGCCAGCTTGAGGAAACAACCTAATTTCTTCATAATAACTGAGAATGTACAAGTCTTAGGTCCACGATGGGCACATCTAGTGTAAGTTGAGAAAAGGAAACTGAGGCTAAAATTTACTGACATGCACCAACAGTTTGGAAAAAAAAACAAAATTCTTGATTTTAGCTTACACTTTCAGCTGGTAAGGTCAGAATTTAGAGTGGACAACATTTTTATGAATGAATCCACCTTGATTCAGTGGTTCAGGCTACTGGTGGTGGTGGTGGTGGTGACAGTGTGGAGGAAATCAACTTGCCTGACACATCAACAAAATAATGTACTACCAACCTTCCTAAAAGCATGTGTGCATATAGTTTTTGTACAGGACTTTGATGACCATTCAAGTTACGTGAAGTCAGAGCAAGACATCGGTTATTATGGACACCGGTCTGTGTGTCTTTAATGTGCTCTGAAACAATTAGCATTGCACTTGCAAAACATACAGTGCTGCGTGTGCATCCTTCCAAACTTTGTTGCCACCTTTTTAACAACCAGCCAGAAGCTGAACTTTCCACAAAACACCAAAAGGAAACAGCATGAGACCAGGTAACACGCCAGATCCCATACTGGACATCAAACAGTGTTCACAGGGTTCAAGCAATTTTCCCCCTCGGTGACCACAGATCTGCTCAGTCCCTTTCCTGTCCACGCTTCAAACGAGCTGTTTAACCTACCTTCCTCGACCATTGGTCACACATTCAATTAAATCATCAAATCTAAGCCAGTGTGGCTGGAATCCATCCCGTTTCCGCACTGAGCCCAATTCAAGTTGACCAGCTCAGGCTGTGGTCGCAGCAGTGCCTCCGTTCACCCGTTTGCTGGGTTTGGTTCTCTCGGCCGTAAATGGACACCATTAGCCCACAGGCTCATTAAGCCACTTTAGCCCCATTAGTTTTCCTTGACACGTAAGACGCTCAGCTGGAAGGCTCATGTTTGGGTTCTGACAAAGAGTCAAAGAGAAGGAGAAGGGGATGAGGGGAACAAGATGTGGAAAGATTTCAAAAACATTTGACCATTTACGTCTTTTCATCTCGCAAGGTCTATTATTGTGTGGTGTTTGCTTACTAATTAAAGACTGAAATGTCATTTCTTTGTTGCAGAAGTTACCACAATTGATGCTGTGGGATAGATGAAAAAGAAATGTGATGACAAAGGAAGGACAATGCTGAGAGAGTGAACGGGAGTAATACATCTCATATTTTGATTGAGATGTTTGGGTTTTGGTTTTTTTTTTTTGCCATAGTGGAGGATTTCTAAAAAATAAAAAAACAAGGCTTATTCAGTGAATTGAAAAGATTGTTTTTAGTATTTTTTGTGATGTTTTATTACAGAATATCATCACTGCTCTCTGCTGAAACTGTGAGAAAGAATCAAAGTATCTGTTATTGTGGCATAAGATTATAGCAAAAAAATAAATAAAAAATACACAGAATTACTGAAAAATCTGGAGGTATGATAATAACAAAGGAGAATTGCGAAAGCAGGAAACGGTTAAATGACTCAATGAGAACTGTGTATAAAAACAGTCAGAAACTACCAAGATAAATCCTGTGATGATGTACTGCTCTTCGGGAGATTATACCCTGATTCTTAAGGCCTGCAATAAAACTTCAAAGAACTTTTGAGGTCCATATTTACTAAATACTAGCATGGCTCTGTTTATAGCTGTCGAACTTTTACTGCAGGATGTATGTTGGGTTCTGGCCAGATCACCGAGGGACTCTCTCTGAAATCCTATACACAACAAAATCAAAGGGGGAAACATCCCCCATAAACCGCGAGTACATTGCAGCGGAGAACATAAAGTTGTCCTTGTATACTCTGATTACAGACCAACAACCCAATTGCATCATGCATGTGTAAACCCAGAGTATACACACTAAAACCGAAGTAAGTGAAAGCATCAGTGGCACGCTGAAAAGTAAAACTGCTGCAATATAATTTATCTTAATACAGATTCTTGCTAGTCATAGACAGTTTTTTTGTTTTTTGCTGCAGTACATTCACCACAATTTGGAACATTTATCTTAAGCACAATACGTTTTTGGCAACCATCAGTGTAATTTATTTACGATACCGTGAAGACCAGAATTACTTTGTCAGACATTTCCTGTCTGACTACTGCGAATGAAGGCCACCAAAGCAACAAAATATAAAAACCAGAATATAATCTTGATTATACCTTCAAAGGAATAACAGTTAGAACTCCTTTAGTTCTCACAACATGACTCTCTGTGTTTTTTGTGACTGATAATAATATCAAACAGCCAAATTTGCCTTTCTACTAAGTGAAGAAAGGCAAATTTCTTGACTTCTTAGACCAAGCAGTTAAACCAGGATTTTATGGTAAATTTTTTTTGTTTGATTTTGTGGTGCTACTTTAAATATTCTAACTAAATTTGGCTATATTTGCACTTATACATAACAGTAAATGTGATTTTTTTTGCCATATCGATCACTGACTGTAACTTGGCATCTAGGAAGGATGAGGCAACGGTGCAGTAGTAGTCAGATATACCCCCACCTGCAGGTGGGAGTTAGCAACATCTTTAACTATTCTTGCGGAAAATTTGCAATAAACCCATAATCATGTAATTGCTCGCAAAAGTGTCAGGATCTGTTGATTTGGCATAAATTTCCTTCATCTCAGAATTGCAAACAACTGGAGGGACTGGCCAGCAGTGCTGGCCTTCTATGCTTCGTACAGTCAAAGAAAACTGAATAACAAAAATAAACCGTGAACTCTGTTTAAAATGTAAAAAAATGAGAAAAGGACATTGCATAAACAATTATGCCTTATAGAAAGTGACAAAAAAAACCGGTCTTGCTCCGCTATCAAACACAATGAGATTATTTAGTCCAATTACTGTTGACTTATTTTTAACTTGCAGTTTACGATGGCGTTTTTTACTATTATTGCCAAGTGACAGTAATGGGCTTGTGAACTGTGTAGGGTGATGGGTTTAGAAAAGATCCAGACTGTTTCACAACTTCACAATTGTTTAAAAAAAAATGAAGAAAAAACAAAAAAATTAAACAAAGAGGCGTTCTGCCAGAAAGCCTTGTGGACAAACTTCTTCCATGTGCAGTCTTTTCCCAAAAGTTGCAAAGTTATGGTTTATGCAGAAGATGGATTTGCGTCATTGACCCCTGTCTTACAACTGCATTCAAACCCCTGGAACAGATTATGTCCCCATGGAAGAGATTAAGTCGAAGTGAATGGTGCAACAAAGCTCACAAGAGCGTGGTTCATCTGTTTAGGCGGTCTAGCTCTCGACCCCCTCTGAGGTCAACACAACCAAGCCGACTTAAATCAGCAAATTCTCCACGTTTTAATTAGCCTCTTCTCAAAAGTAAATATGAATGAAAATTTGGCTGCAACCACCCATTTCTCATTGCAACTTCCCCTTGCCTTCCCCGCCCTTCTACTCTTTTGCTTTTTGTTATCGTCTCTCCAACTCCAGCCTCTTCATCTCTACTTCTTAATCTCCTTCCCATCCCTTTGTTCTCCTCTTTCTCACTCTCTCTTGGATGCATTACTGTAATTTCACTTATTTTGCCTCTCCTATCTCTGCTTTCCATTTTTTCGACCCCCACCCCTCCCTTAGACGTTGGAAGCCATCTGGGCTAATTGCAACCATGTGTTTGTTTGATCATTACAGTGGCAGCTCTGTCAGACTCTGAGAACCTTTACTGTAGCGCAGGGAGGTGGCACCCACCGACGTGCACATGCGCACACGCCAACACACATAAACACACACACACACGTGCAGCCGGTCTGGGCCCACTACAGACTAAAGACGCACAATCTGAAACACGGAGTGGAAGCAGTTTCATATCTCCTCCCGGTTAATATCGCTGCAGTGAATATTTTCATATCATGGTTTTCGCGAAGTGACAGTACTCTGAACCGCAAAGGATAAGTATTTCACAGAAATGGAAATGAGCAAAGGATTTGCTCGTAAAAAAAAAACACTTGCTCTTCCACTCTTTTTGTGTGCCTTGGGAAATCATGACGATGCCAAGCTTTGTGTATTGTGTTGTTGCCTTGCTCAGTTCAAAAGAATGCTCGTTTTGTCCTGCAAAACAAAGGAATTACGTACGTTTGTAATCAAAGAAAGATGAGAGGCGCATAAGAAGGAACACTGAAATGTTTTTTGGGGGTTTTTTTATAATCATGACTTGCAGAATTTCAGGAATTGATCAAATTAAATGGATGCTTGTGTATATTGGGACCTATAGGTTTTTAGTACAATACTTTCTAGAGTATTGTACAAAGGAGTTTGATGGGGTCAGGGTTGGGGGAGCTCCTTTACTTTCGAAGCAACGTATGAAAAACATAATCTGACAGTGGAATATGCTGGCAAAGGCTTAAAGAAATAATCAAGATAATACGCAGTTAGTATTTCACCTACAGTAGATATCGATGTTAGCGTCTTCATTTTTTATAACTTCAAATTATGTAGTTGAGCCCTGAGACAGAGGCTAAAGCTAATCCGAGATGGACCAAGACCAAAACGGAAGTTGTAATTTGTAAAAGTGGAGGGTTATTTATCTGGAAGGAAAATATTATTTACACAAAAAAAAATGGACGTAGGAAGAGGTGAGGTACCAATAATCTTCCCTTGTGAAACACATAATGAGAGGAACATGTGAATAATTATTCTCTTCTGTGTAAATAATCACAAAAACATAAAGATTTACAGTAGTAGATCAATCTAGTCCTGGCCTCTCTTGAATTTATCTGTTAGCTTCAGCCTGTGAGACCGACTAATCTGGATTATAATCTGGGTCTCATTTCAAATAATTTGACCTATCCCTTTAAGGATTTCTGTCCTAATTACAAAATCTTCAGTTCCAGTGATGTAAAGTGAGGCATAAGAGCCTCCAAGTGAATTCTGTCTGAAAACTGATGTCTTAAGAGGACGTTTTTCTACAACAACATGAATAACAATTAAACTCTTTGTGCTGTTTTCTTAACTGTCATTTTAGACACTTGTATAGTGTCTAAAACTACTATACTACTATACACTACCATATATATAGTAGAAAACTACTATACAAGAACAAACGGAAGAATAGTGACATGATAATCTATTTATCTAAAACGTCATCTTGTTCTTTTACTCCTGTGAAGCTTGTTTCCACTCCGCTCTGTTTGCACTATCACGGCCCCAGCCGACAGCTGTGTCATGGCTGAACCTGAACCTGAACCTGAACGTGGGAAGAGAAGTCAGGCTGAGGCTACAGCGATAACAGGACTGATAGCTCCCAGTGCTCTCTCAAGGAAATGTTACCAAAACAGTCTGTTGATGGTGTTCCAACTGTCTGCTGTCTGACAGGTCCAGCACTGCTCACCAGGGATCCAAATGCAGAAGAAGAAGAAGAAGAAGAAGAAGAAGACACAATCACACACATTTCATAATGCGCAATTGCTTTCATCAGAGCTACAAGAGCTGGTGCAACAGAGCACATCTAGGAGGAAGTGTCTGAACTGGTCAAAGATTTATAATAGGAATATTAAGCTATATTACCAGCCATGCTGCACTGCAAAGGCAACCACATCCACTGACTTTTTTAACATGTTCCTGCACATATTAGAAAAGCAGATAATTGTGATGCTAAAATAAAAATGGAACATGTTTGTTTTTTGGGGGGGGGTTTTAACGAATAAGCCAAAAGTGCGTTATTATAGCATTATAGCATTCGGGTCTTCTTTTAACGACTAAAATATTTTTCTTTTTTTTCTTTGCAAAATAGTTCAAGCACACACATCCTGGGTGGAAAGTGTTTGGGAAAAGCAATTTTTCAATTGAAATCGCAATTCTTAATTGGATTTTGATCTGGACTTTGACTGGGCAATTCAAACAAATAAACGTGCTTTACTCTACATGAACATTTAGTAGCTCTGTCTGTATGTTTAACATCACAGCATGGTGCGACTGCCATGTTTTACTATAGGATGGTGTGTTCAGGAAGCTTGTCAGCTTTCTGGCGCACATAGCATTTTGCAGGTATGCAAGTAAGGTATTCAATTTTGGTTTCATCTGACCTGAGTAGCTCTTGCACATGTTTGCTGTCTCTTATTTAGCTTGTGGGAAATTGCAAACGAGACATCTCATAGCTTTTTTTTTTGACAATGACCTTTGTTTTTTTTTCGTTTTGCAAGGCCAGGTTTGTGACACACAACTTCTTCAGAGTTAAAAAGGCTGCTCTTCTGATTTATTCTCTGCCTGCCTCTTCTTTGAATAAACAGCAATGATTTTTGCAGGGCTGCAGTTGTCAGTCAATAAAAATGGGTTTAATTAAAATCTTCAAAAAAAACCCAACTAGTATAATGTCAAACAGAGATCTGACCAGTTTGATGAGTCTTTTTTTTTCAGAGCAATAGACTGATTCACAATGGTTATCGTTTTTGAAATGGAGTGTTTTCAGATTTCAAAGAAAGTAAAAAGGAACCAAAGAGCAATGCATTTATACTAAATAGGGTAACAAATTAGCAAAGGACCTAACTGACCCCAAGCCATTCATCAGAACCAATATGGGTGATTTGGTGAACTCTCTTGAGTTGTTGTTTCCAAGCAACCAAAATTAAAATCCTCAGATACTCATTATTCAGGTTTTCAAGTACAGCATGGCTTTCACATTTATCACAGGGCAACACTATAGCAAGTGAATCTGAATGTAGTGTTAAACCCAAAAGTTTGTTTCTCATAGGTTATATATATATATATATATATATATAAATTCAAACAGTTAAAATGTTTTACCATATATCTGCTTTTATTTACAATTTTAGCTGTTAAAATTGGCACTTTGAAAATTATTTACACCCTTATCAAAGTGGGAAAGTGTTTCACTGTCATTATGGCAATAAATACTGCTTATAACTGTTGACAATATTTCCACATGTTTCTAATACTCTTATAAAAATGTATCATTGGTAATGACATAAAAGTTTTGAGGTTGATACATATGTAGGTCCCTGTACAGATGATCAATCAGAAAGCGACTGGGACTCCCACACTTTAAAACTTGCTGGTTAAAATAAAATGTTACTGTTTATCTATATCTGCCAATGGTATGATTAAATCTGGCCTTAGCTGTAGTTGCTTTCTGTAAAGGCAGTTTTTATACTGAGAACTGAAAACTGTGTGTTTGAATAAACACAAGAGGAAGTCCCATGCCTTATTATTTACAGTTTTAGAACAAATACTTGATGAAATTCAGCTGGTGGCATGTTTTATGTGTAAATTAAACAAAAAGGCTCACAAATGCTTACATTCACCCACAGAGTCCAGTTGAATGTTTCCTGGAAATCCAAAGCCTTTAAAAATGTCAACAGCCAAGTGACATCTGAAATTGCAAACAAACTTTAATGGGTCACTTAACAGGAGAAAAGTGGAGAGGAAAATGTCCTGCCTGCAGGCCTGCCTCCCTACCATGGACTGTTCTCCCTGCTGCCCTCTGGAAAGAGGTTCTGCAGCATCCGGTGCAGGTCCACCTGGTTCCGAAACAGCTTTTTCCCACTTGCCACCAGACTGCTGAACTCCTAACTGGACTGCACTCAAAAACTGGTCTCCACTTTATACCTTGCACATGTACAGAGCTAAATAACTTCTATTTTACTGTCAGTCCTGCACTTTATATTTTATATTTATATTTATATTCATATTTTATACTGTATTTTATTTTATTCTGGAGTAACCTCACAACATTGGAAGCTCAAAACATTGTCCTGAGCCGTATGCAACGAAATTTCGTTCTGTATACACCCTGTGCATGCAAAATGATAATAAAGTCAGTCTAAGTCTAAGTCTAAGTCTATCTGACCACATGCTGACACTGTCACTTCAGCTCGGAGCAAACTACGGCAGCAAAACATTTTGTAATTAAAACAACATTTGATGCTGTCTCTGTTATTGTTTTATGAAAGACGTTGACCCCATTCAGTCTTTTAATTTTTCACCTCTTATTGTCTATGTGACACGTAATCAGTTGTATTTAGAAGTCAGCTTGTGGTAAAAGTGATAAACAAGATATCTGCATTGGTTAATTTAAAAGTCTAAGCTACCTTAGACTTGTCATTCATACTTATGTTTGTTGATCCAAATCCATTGAGAAAACATAGGTGGAGTTCAGTGCAGTGTGTATCAATGCAGCCACTTGGCACCATCTAGTGACCTTTTATTTAACTCACAGATCAGAGTATATGTTGAGTCTCGACACGTGTAAATGCAACAAGTAAATAAAAAATAAAAAAACAGTCGTCTTTTTAACATTTAGTTTCCATTGAAAATCTGGGTGAAGAACACACAAATCATGTTTGATAGAGAACGTTTTCTGAAACTAATAATTGAAACTAGGCCTTATTTATGTTCAATTCACAAAAAGGATATGGCACAATTACTTTTTGGGTCAGAGGTACTCCACCTCGAAATAAGATTTTTCTGTCATCGATGCATGTAACCATAATTAACCTCATTTGGATTGTTGACACAAAATATGATCCTTTAAATAAAAGCCATCCTCCATCTTTTATTGCATTTGTAAATATTTATCCAAGGCTTTCCTGATCTTCATTTAAAAGCATCGGCATTAAGGCATTTTTAAACTGAATGATTGTTGCTTTTCAGAACAATGGTTATTTAAAAATAATACTTTTGTCTTCCTTGAGTGTAAACATGCTTCTGTCTGATGTGGGTCAGTTCAACAATTCACTTGTTTCTTCATAGTCATTAGCGACCCAGGGAACAATGTATGCAAGTGTTTTATCCTACGGTTATTTTTCTCAATAAATTATGAAGAAGTTTGGAGAAAAAAAATCACAAAAATGCAGAACTGACTGAACTAAGTGACACTGTACTATCAATAACACAGGACTCTACTCATCCAGTACAGGAACAGTTCACCTTACTGCCCTTGGGGCAAACATAGAGGACTTTGCGGTGAAGGACGGCTTGTTTTGATGAAAGCCAACCTAAACAATAGCACACGCTAAGGATATAATTTTATGTTGAATCTTGTTCGCTATGTTTTGACTCATGCTGCATGTTATTGTCTACCTAGCTCTTAGTTGTTATTGTCTTTGTGGTGATGGGAGTGCGGGGGCTGGTTTGTGGAAAAGAATTTCCCCTTTGGGGACAATAAAGTCTAGTCTATGTAGACAAAATTAGGCCAGGAAAAAAAAAATGCTTTTTCCATGTGCCGTTCAACTGGAAAATAAGCAAATCTGTTAGAATTAAATAAAACAACAAGGGTGCAATAAACTGGGTACATAGCAGCTTTTGATAAAGCACCATTTGAGTCACTTCATGAAAGTGTTCTTGAGTTAACAAGCTCCAACAGTAATATTAAACCTGATTCACCTGACAGAAAAATGTGGCTTTCCTATTTAGGTTTTCCAGAACTTTCCTTAGCACTCTACACACTTTTGAGAGCCACTGTGATACAAGTATACACAATAAATAGACACAACACAGATTGGTGAAGAGGAAGATAACCCTCACCCAACTGGGCTAGCTCAGGGTCATTTTACTCCTTTTACAATCCATCCTTCTGTTTCATAGCTATTTTATTAGCCCTAAATTTTTTACCTATAATGGTCTTGAGTGAATTTCCACCCTTGATTAAAAAAAATACCTTATTTGACATTTCAACATTTTTAACTTGAAAACCTGTAGAAAAACGTTTTGGTTTTTTTTGTTTTATTACATTTCTTAAAGACTACTTTCGGACACAAAGTGACTGCAGACCTGTCTGGAGAAAAGGTAACACTCTGGTCATTACTCTGCAACGAAAATAACAGGTTTCAAACTTTACTGTAATATTACACCTCACTGTTTTGGTTCTGTGTTTTTCTTACACAACCACATCCTTAGTACATCCTTGAATGTATCATCAAATAGACTATGCCTGAGCACAGGTCAGCAGTTTTTGCATGAATCCAGAGGAGGTCAGTGTTGCGTGTCTGCTTGTGACCTCAAGTCACTTCCCCTGACTTATCATCTGACCTCACACTAACCTCTATAGATTCAGCAGGGAGTGCGTTTTTAACTTTGAATGAAGGAGAGGCAGAGCTGAATGCGGGTTTCCCCTGCTGCATGCTGGAAGAGACCGCCTCCAGCTGAGAAAGCACTGCAGCAGCTCTGCTTCTGAGGGATGGGGCTGGTGGGCGTGGCCGTGGATGGAGGGTGGGACTTTGGGTGGTAACAAACGCCCCATCGCTGGATGTAATATTCAATGAGCTCCGAGCAGAGGACATCATCAAGGGGCAACTTGACGGCAACAACACGCAGTTCATTCATTTTCAGCGCTGCGGACATGCCTGGTCGACACTTCACCTCCTGAAATCGGGATGCAGAGTTGTCCCACTTTTCTCCTCCGGCGGCCAAACTTTTCGCGGCCATATCGCTATGGAGCCGCTGTGGACGGACACCGGCGCTCGGGTACGACATGCAAATACGTACTCTGACGTCGGCGATCATGTGGCTTTTGGCGTAGATCCTCCTTGTGATCGCCAATTTTTTTCCCTTCCCTGTCGCCTGTTGTCTCGTCGGCTATTGGGCCGCCGCGAGACTCTTTCCGACCCACTCCGCGAGCTCGCTGCTCCAGCGGTCGCTTCGGGATTGTACCGCGGTACCTGAACGTCGCGTCAGGAACGGGGTGGGCAGGTAAGAAACGGATAAACTCTTCCTCTGGTTTTCTGTCGACTCGCCGCGGCTCTGTTTTACCAAAAAAGTCCCCCCCGCCAAGTTGAAGCTGCGTGTTGTTGTTTGTTTGCGTCCCTCTCGGTGCTTCGTGACGTCCACACGCCACGGTGTAAACATTTTAAGTTGTCTCGCCGCGTGAACTTTGCGTGGCTCTGCCGTTTACACCTGCGTACGTGGGGGGGGGACACAACGTGTCCCCTCCTGAAGTTAGGTGGACATTTTCGAGCCCCGTGTGAGAGTTTCATTCTGATATGCGGCGACTGTGGCGTCGGCAGGCAGAGAGGAGAAACATCGTGTCTACTTTTCCTCCTCCCCCGTGTCGACATAACCAGCAAAACATGGCCGTCTCTGCCGACATGTTGTTACGTCGGTGGCGAGAGGGGGAACATTTGAGAGGGGGCAGAGAACGTGTTTCTCTGCGCCCCACTCTCACGTCTCGCCTGGGCCCGGCGGAAAGGAGCCGGCGAAGTCCGCAAAGCGGCGGGTGCAGCGGCTTCTCTGCTGGAGGTGCTGAGGTTTCACCGTAACTTTTAGACTCCGAGGTTGTTTCTCGACTTTGATTTGGGAGGCTCTGTGATGTAGGCGGAACGTTACCCCTGGTGATGCCTCCTCCCCACCGACACACAGTGTGGGTCCGCTCACTGCAGTGATCTAGGAACAGCCCGAAAACTCCCTGATTCTGTATTTTCCTGTCATTGTATCAACTTTGGTGGTGAACTCGGTGTCACACAGCCTCCTGGAGAGGGAAGGTGTACCCAATGTACCCAATGACACATTTTGGAGTCATGGTGGCACCGCTGCGTCCATTAGGATTATTTAGGTAAGGTCACAGAGGTGACATAAACAGCCACAATACCTGCCGCCCATCACCTCCTGCAAGTGTTTTCCATAACAACTGGAACCGCTTTAGGTCTCAGGTTTGTCATCATTCATCCTCCAATAAGGAGGATGCGACAGCTTTCTATATGAAGCCACTGAGCAGACTTTACTGTGAAATCCATCAAACTTCCTGTGGTGTGTAGTGTTAATACACACACTACGTCATCAGTGCACTTTTTAAAACATTTTTCTTTTACTAAACACATGTTGTGACATCCTGTTATTGAAAGCTATATTTCATCTAGCACTTGGAATTTGTCTATTTATGTAAAGAATATATAAAGCCTTTTCAAAATGAAAACAAAACGGTAATCGAGATGTTCAAGGACGTCAGCTATGGCCTTTAATGCTACTTCAATCAGCCTGTGGGAGTAAAATTAAAGAAGCGTTTTTAAACGTGATGGTTAAGATGATTCATTGCACTTTGACAGAGGGGGGGAAAAATAGTAGTTCTGATTCTCTAAGCTCTCATCCAGTGCGTCATGCGAAATCTGTTGTTCATCCAATGTCTTTTTTTCCCTCCCATCTCTTGGATGACCTGATGTTATTCTGCATTTTGCCTTTTTTTTTTTTTTTTACGTTTTCTGATCAACAACCCTCCTCTCCCCTCCCTCTAGAAGATGTAAAGTGATTTTGATCACAGCGCAGTTAACCCTCCCGTCAGGCCCGTTACCAGCTGTTCCCTTGAGGATAAACTTGGCTGCGCTCGCTTAGGTTTGAACTCCCGGTTTTTTGTGTGTGTGTGTTGTTTTTTTTCAATTGTGAGGAGAAATTTGGGTCGTGTTTGTTCTTCACATGGTTCCTGCTTGATCTTCTACATCAGAGATGATGTTATGTAATGTGAAACGATAGGTGAAGTATTTTTGGGGGGGGAGCAAAACGATGAAAGCGTGTACCTGCTTCGGTTGATCAGATGGCTCCATTTGAAATTGCACAAAAAAAAAAAAATCCCAGGTTTTTGGGGTTTTTTTGCAGAATTTAGAGAACCATCTGTTCAGTGTCAAGTTCTGTACATGAGAAAGCAATGCTAAGTATTTTGTAAGTATGATTTTTTTTTTTCACTTTTATCTTTTTTTTCTGGGCTGTTTGGAGCTTTTTAGTCAATATTCATTACATGCCGGGAGTAAAAAATGCCTTATGCATCCTAAAATTGCCGGCTTTATTTACATCACGTTGTTTCCTTTTGAAGCAGCGTAAAAATAAATCTTCCTCTTGTTTTATTGTAATGTTTTGGGGGGGTTTTCCCAGTTGTACCCAACCATGTGGTCTTTCTCAACACGTTGTGCTCTTTCAGAATGTCACAGTCAAAACATCCAGCTGTGAAGCTATCTACTCTATTTGTTCCTAGAGGCGTTTATCCGTTTACCATAGTCAGATGGTGGAAAATGAACAAGACTCGCTCTGTCACATTTGTTTAGATCAAACGGCTTCAAAAACTCATGTCAGACTTGAGCAGCAGAAGGAAGGTGAAAAACACAGAGATTGTTCTGTTTAGGCATATTTATTCAGGCAGTCCAAAGGCAAGCTGTTAAATCAAAGTTGGAATTGGGTTTGACAGCAGTAGATTAGAGGGCTCGTGTTTCGTGAAACTCCTGCAGTGATCAGAACTACTTTATTTTTTATTGTTTAAGACTTTTTTGCGTCTCCTGCTAGAAGATTAGGTCCAATCCAGTTCAGTGCGATTTGCAGGAGGAGATGATTGATGGTTGCCGTGCAGCCGGATGTTTCGCGTGTCAATCATTTGAGGCGGTTTACCTGCTGAAACGTATGCGGAGATCGATAAGGCATCAGGCCTTGTTTTCGAGGGAGATTTAAAATAAGTTTATGAAGTAGAGGACAAATGAAAAAGTTAACAGGATTTGAATGTGTGCCTTCTGATTGAGCACAGCTTTTTAAAATGTATGGCTTCCCAAAACTCTTTTCTTATTTTGAAAACTGTGTCATAAAAATTCCTTTTATTGCTCTGCTTTTATTTTACAATTGTGAAATGTATTCTAAATGCAGAGCATGCAAACTGTTTAATTTTTCTGTAGTTGTGATGCATACAACTAGGTCCAGATTCCTTGAAGGACTTTGATCATATGATGACCTATATGGCAAGTGTAAATTACATAACTGTATAATGCAACACATTGACCATGTTTGATAAAAGATCAGAGTTTTATTGCCGATTTCCTACAGTACCACTAGTTGTAGCAGTGCTTTGTTCTGAGTTATTGCTTTAAAACTTTCGGATGATGTGTGAAGGTGCATTTTCTTCTAGTCTTCAATCCACTGAGAAGTCACAAAATATTTATATCGGGAGCAGAAGTGATGCCACAACAATTTTACACTCACTTTAGGATCTTGTACTTGTAAGCACTGAATGCAATTAGTTTGAATAATGAGGCACATTCATACAGAATATATGTGGCTAACTTGTTAGCTTCCACTAGTCTGGGTTTTTATTTACTTCATCAAAATTACATTTCCTGTTTACGTACAGATTTAGAGACGTTCAGCACAAAATGTTCCTTCGTCATTTTTTATTATATCTCAAAAAAACCCATTGAGGAAAAAACGTCTTGATGTTTCAGATTCTTTTTAAAATTCTGATGTTCTGAAATTTGTTAGCTTCAGGAGGTTCAGTAAAGGAAATTAGTTGAACTTTTAAGCTGCCATTAGCAGCCCTGCAATGAGCTGTTTATTTTACGGACAGACACTGTAGCAGATTTGTTCGTTTTCATAGCATTGTTGTCTTAAAGAGTGAGCAGTTCCCATCTGGCGGTCGAGCTGTTTCTTTCACTACTAGACATATTTTTAAACAGAGAATTTGAGAATGAGAGGGGAAATCCCTCTCGAGAAGCAACACAGCAATGTGTGTATTTGTGTGAATGCCAAAGGGCAGCAAAGAATAGTGTAGCATTCATGCAATCAGTGTGACTTAAGTCATTTAAATGAAAAACTGTTTTCTTTTAACTTCAGAAATTAATGAGTCAAAACGATTAGTTTTATAATGGATTTTTTTATTTATCCGGGTATCGACTAAAACCTGAAACAGAACCATGTTTATGTACAGTAAACAGTTCCTGTCTGTTTGCTCAGTTTTGAATATTGTGTGAAATATGCAGTGAAAAAGTGTTTACCTCCTGTCAGATTTTTTGTTTTTTTAATCGTACTTGGATGTTTCAAATTATTAAATACATTTTAATATCAAAGATAATGAGTAAATGTGAGAAGCACTTTTTAGAGCCATGATTCAGTAAAAGGCCATCACTCGTCTTTGCTGAATTGTTTTATAATATTCACACTAAATGATTTTCAAGCATAACCTGCGTGTTTAAAGTCAACCGACAGGATCTGTACCAGATTTAGGGCTTGACTTTGACTAGGCCTCTCCAAAATCAACGTTTTGTACTTTTGAATCATTCAGAGGTGGAATGCTGGCATGTTTTGTACTAGTTTTCTGCTGCAAAACCCAAGCG
The DNA here is from genome assembly GCF_001444195.1 of Xiphophorus couchianus. Classification (NCBI taxonomy): domain Eukaryota; kingdom Metazoa; phylum Chordata; class Actinopteri; order Cyprinodontiformes; family Poeciliidae; genus Xiphophorus; species Xiphophorus couchianus. The sequence goes on from NC_040232.1 coordinate 27,606,600, forward strand.
TGACCTTGCTGACTGAACATTTCCTTTAGGATTTTTCAGGTAGAGAACAGAATTGATGACTCCATTGCTTAGCAGGTCATCCAGGTCCTGAAGCAGTAAAGGAGGCCCAGAGCATTACACTACCACCGTTGTACTGTAAATCCTACGTCTGTCTTGTCAGTCCACAGAATATTTTCCTTAAAGTCTTGGGGAGCTTGTTGTTGAGTCCTGCATTAACTGTGAACACACGCAGTCAGGGTGTCCATGCATCCTTAAAAAGTCCTAAATTCACTAAGCCTTAAAATGTCTGAAATTCATAAAAAAAAAGTTTAAATTGACCTTAAATACGCTGATCACAGGTCTTACATTTGTCCATTTCAGGACTATTTGCTTATATATTCTGTGTGTAGTTTATTTTTCTTGTGAGACTTTTCCGTCAGGCAAACACTTCAGTCTCATGCAGACTCAAACTCTTCATTACGTTCTGTGACTTGGTGCAGTTGAGATTCCTGCTAACTAGCTGCTAATAAACCCTTGCTAGCCTCTTAGCTTTTTTGCAACTATCATTGGTAAGTGTGAATTATTGCCAGGTGGTTGGACGACGTTTGTCTTTGCCACTGTCTCACTTCTGTTACCAACCGATATGACGCTACGGGCATTCTGTGCAAAAAAGCTTGGCACTACTTTATAAAATATGCAGAGCTTATAGTTATGACCTTTTTAAGACCATTATGAATTAAATTTGAGCTGGTGAAGCCTGCAGAAACCCTGGCAGTGCGTTAGATGTCTTTCTTGGTTATTTTGTGATCTTCTGTCATTGGGAGTGTTTTTACTACGGCATAATAATCTATATGTTTTTCTGGCAACTCAAAGCCTTAGAATTGGTTTTGTAGCTCTTTCACAACTGATAAATGTCAGTGACTTTGTTTATCATCTGTTCTTGCACATCCTTACGCTGGAGCGTGGTGTGTTCACTTTTGAACTCTGTTTGGCATAAACAGCATATATACATAGTTTGAAAGGCCAGCTTCTATTTTTGTAGATTGGGTTAAAAAGTTGAGCGTCTCCAACATCAAACCGTTTATCCAGAACTCTGATCCTACACAGCTATGGAGCGCGTCCAGAGATTGTTATAACGGAGCTCTTTTAATATTGTGTGCTTGTATAATCTGCTGTCTAACTAATGGGGGGGGGTGTTGAACATGTTTTCTTGTTTTGCATACTGATTAGAACCATCCATTGTTTCATAACCACACATTAGATTTCCACATCTCATCCCGAGCTGTATAATGGCTGCCCCTTCTCTCTGTGGAGCGCCAGAGTGAGTCATCACGGGTTCGGAGGATGGAGGCTGTTGTCATCATGGCCTGCCGTGCTCACCCGGGCCTCGTGATGACATCACTGGCGTCTAACACGGGGCTTTGTTCCTGCGCTTTTTGGTTCAGGTCTTCCTCTGCCAGCTTCTCAGGCGTGTTGTTAGGTGACTAAGGCAACCGCAGAGATGAGCTCATCACCTGTAGGTGGAGCTGGAAGGGATTGGGGGGGGGGGTCAAACAGTGGAGGCTGCAACTGGGAGTAGGTGTGATGTTTGTGAGAGAAATGAGGATGAGACAATTACCCCGCTGTTTGTAAAAGTGATCACGCGTGGTGGTAAACGGGGAAACATTAAAAGTAGATTAATGTCCTTTAACCTTTAAACACAGTTTTTCATGTCGGTGTCAATTTTCGGTGTAAATGGCTTAGATATGCTGGCTCCAGACTTCCTGGAAGTGCTCCATCACATCAACATTTCCAGGTAAAATGCACAAAAGGCCACAACAGTTTATGTCCATGAACGCAGTGCAGATCTCACTAAGGTTGGGATTGCCATCTCTGCTACAGAAGCAGATCTTCGTCTCTGCTTCTCGATGCGTTCAAAACCCTAAACCGAGCTAAAGTGAGTGAACCATGGAGGGACAAAGAAAGTCACCGGAGTCAGAATGTCTGAGCAGCATGAAGGAGAAACGAGAGTCGACTGAGACTGTTGTTGTGAGAGAACGGTCGCCCACTCGGGTTCAGTGTTTGGAGCCGGGTTCTTCATCAGCTATGGAGCATCTTAATTCATTAAAAATCCTTCCAGCTTCACTGTGGGGTTGGGTTGTATTTGAGCATAAGAGTGCAGAGGAGTTTGCACAGCAAAATGCGTGTGTAGTCATGTATTAAAGTCGTGTTCCCCTCTGTACATGACCCAGCAGCTTTTTTTCCTACCATATTCACTGCAGTGTTGTGGACGTTCTTGCTGTGCTGTCTGCACTGAACCAGCAGGTCATTCATTAACATCACAGCAATCCATGTTTCATAACCTTTCTGAAGCATACGGTATGAACTGTCCACATTCTGATACGTTTCAACCACAAAGTGCAATCTATGTTCTTTGGAATGTAATTAAACACATTAAACAATCGCATTGTTTATTGTTTATATGGAAAACTTCTTGTAATAAAAATCTTGATTTATTGTCGTCACAATAAATTCAACTTAAATGTTAAATCAACTGCTAATTGTCTGAACTGTTATTTTTACTATTTTCTCCATTGAGAATATCAACAAATATCAATACATTTGAAGATATGATCAAATTACTGTGTGCAGTCTTTATGTGACTGGCGTCCTAAAGCAGCATATCACAGATGGATATGTTTTTCAAGAGCACTATTTTTGTTTTTTTGGGGGGAGCTATAATTGCTTTGCCATTCATTCACAGTCATTCAGTTACTTAAAGAAGAAGTAACAAATACTTCTTATTGTCAATTTTTATTGATATCACAATCGTATCACAAAGCAATAGGCCAAGTCTTTAAGTCCAAATTTATTTAACTGATAAACAAAATAGCCTTTTACATGCTTTTACTCATACCCTAAATAATAAAAAACATGGCATCAAATTGTCTTTAGAAGTTACCAAATAAGTGGAAAGTGGACTATGTGGAAAAAGAAAAAAACTAATCAATATTCCCTCAACTCTCTCTCTCTAAATATATATATATATATATATATATATATATATATATATATATATATATATATATATATATACACACTACCTTTTGTTTGTTTTATTACATAAAGTTTCAGTAAAGTATGTTGACGTTTGTAGTTGTAGCATGAGAAAATGTGAAAACATTCCTGGGTTGTGAATAATTTTTGCGGCACTGCATGTCACAAAGAGGTTTATGCATAAACATGTGTGGTATAGTCTGTGTCCTCTGTATCTCATGTTTGTGGGGGTAAAAGGGAAAATGGAGGGTCCAAGCCGTAGAGCTTTTCACTCTGTTTGCCACTGGAAGAGCGTAGGTGCCCCTTTTGTCCGTTTGAGGCCAATAAGAAGCTGCTAGGAACCTTCGCTCACATGCCCCACCTACTGCAGCGAAGGCATAGACTGACAGGTGGGAAATTCGGCCCCCCAGGGACGCTGGCTGTTGGAGGTTCATGGAAAACACAAAGGGCTTACCTGGAATCCAAAAACACTGGATCGTATTGCAGTGATGAAGGACTGAATGTCAGGGATTAAACTATTGGAAACGTGCAAGTGAAGTTCTATGAAACTCTTTATTTTATAGAAATGAGCTAGATAATGTTTCTACAAACTTGAACAGTCAGATTCTCTTTGGAAAAAGACACTGCGGAGAATTCTCGGATGGGTTATGCAGTTAAAAAAAAAATTACTGCTTTGAGACCATCAAGCGAGAATAACGCAGTGTTGCTGTCGCTGACTGGTCTTGAACAAGGCCGTGGGAGAGAGAGAAAAAGAAGAATGGAGGAGTGGCTCGACTAAACAACAGGAGGTGGAAATAAGATTGCAGAGCCTTGTCAAGGGGGGGGGGGACTCTTTATATTAAAGGCCCCATTTTGTTCTAGAAAAAAAAATCAAGAATGCTTTAATCCAGTATTTCTGGATTTGTTGTAGCAGAACTATGTCAAAGGATCAAAGTCTTTACAGTCTTGCTTTCTTATGCTGACCTTGTTCATCAGGGTCATTTTCTGTAAGGGAAGCAAAGGTTAATTCTAGCAGTAAGGAAATACCGGATTCTTTGTTAAAACTTTATTTTATTTTTGTGATGAAACCAACATGAAGCGACATAAGGTGAAGTTATGACGGATTGAAATGCAAAACAATATGTGTGGTTGAAAACGAACTAACAAACACACCGTCTTCAATGTGACATGGTGGTGGAAGTATAATGCTGTGGGGAAACTTTACAGCTAAGGTGGGTCAGTCGACAGGAATATGGAGGTTAAGCCCAATATTCTTCACATACTTTTGTTGAAAGTATTTTTTTTTTTACATTTTATCAACATTTCTTCTGATCGGAAGTAATATTGTTTTTGAGAAGCCCAGCCAGAGTTCTGATTTGAATCCCATGGGGAATCCTGGAATTTTGCAGGGAACTCAAGATTAGGGTTATGGCAAGGAGGAACTTAAAATTCAAAGACTTGGAAGCCGTAGCAAAAGATGAGTTGTAATAAAAAAATAATTGAAAAGCAAAAATATGATGAGGAATTTTATAAAGGGTGTAAATAGTTTTGGTCTTGACTCTAAATTTGGGGCGGTACTGCTAAAGATTTGAAACCGGGATGGAGGTTTTTCTTCCAGCTTCAAATGGGAGCTAAAGTGCGATATTATTATCCTGTGTTAAAGTTTTGACTCAATGAGACAGAATACAAATGCATGCCACACTTTTCAGATTTGTATGAGAAAAAAAAAATCAGAACCATTATGAAGTGGAACCATTTCCTTCCACTTTGTAATTATGCTACCTTTAATCCCACTGTAAAACACTGATGTTTGTGGCTGTAAAACAGCAAAATTCAAAACATATCAAAGGGATGTGAATACTTTTTCAAGACGCTGCAGAAAAACACCAAAACCCTGGCCTCAGGTGGCGTTACTGTAAACAGGGAAACAGAGAAAACTACGTCTCCCTCATAGCTGTGGCCTTGATTTGTTGAACATGATGTTCCTCACCTGCGATCAAGTTATTTAGGCAGATTCGTATGAAGTTGTCAGTGTTCAGAGCAAGCTGCGGGTTTCTCGCGCTGAAAGGTGTAGCTGAACTGGATTTCAAACATCGCAGCTGTCGTGACGGTTTCTGACCTCTGCGGGGTTTCTGCTCCAGGATGGAAGCACACACTCGCACACCACGCTCTCTGTTGGTTACAGCGTTGCCATAGTAACCCATCCATCCGCACTTGGATATTTTTATAGCCTGCCCTGCATATGCGTCCCAGTGTAGCTGTGCGTTCTGTGAGGAGACAGGTAGTGAAGGGAAAAGAGGAAGAAGTAGTCTGTTTATAGTGTCTTTTCTTTAATTATTTTTATTTTTTTCTAAGCCAGATTAAGCAGAGACGAACGTTTCGGATCCAATTCAGAGCAGCTTTTTGGAAAATGCTTCCTCTACACTGAATATAGGTTGGTTTAGTAAAGGTGAAGCAGTAATCAGGGTGGTTTTTTTTTCCTAAAGTTTTGAGTCAAATTTAAACAGCTTTTTAAATAAGGGGAAAACGGAACAATATTTTTAAAAAATCCTTATGTATTCCACATGAACTGTCTTTTGGACTGAGGCAAAAGGATTCTTCTTCATGTTTAATAAGCCTTTCAAAAGACTGGGATGTTTGACGTCAGAACAAACAGTTTTTGTTTTGGCAGTATTTAGAACTTTGCCGCTGGCGAGAACCATTGATGTGTGTTTGATCTGCATCAGTAATTGTTAGATGTTATGTATCTAAGAATAATCCATATGAACACCAGACAAGCTTATCTTGCTGAAGATTATTTTGTGTATTGACATCTCATCTTATGAGACCACTGTACTGTAAAACCATGCCCCTTGGTACAGCATGTTCTTCTTATTTTTCATATTTTCTGATTTGTCATTTCAGATATTAATGGAGTAAATACTGGCTCCAGACCAGACTCTGCTAGGAAAATATAATTTTTTTGCTACTGAGTCACATTTACAGTAGTCTTCATAGCAGGCCTGTAAAAAGTAGCACTGCTCTGTTGCTATGCAGAACATAGCGAGCACTCAGACACAGTGCAGCACTTCACTTTGCTCCAGAGGAGCCGCGTGATGAGATTTAAATTAATTCTGCGACAGTCCGAAATTCAGCCTCCATTTCCCTCCTTCTGGGACACGTTGCGTTTGTGCCGGAGCTTCTCCTCACCCACACAAGTCTTGCTGTCACACACTCATTGTACTTCCGCGCTGCAGTGGCTCACTTGTGGATCATGAGGGGGAAAGCGCTCCAAAAAAAGGACAAGAGATGGGGTGGGCTCGCCCCACCGAGCCCAGCTACCAGAGCAGGGAGGGCACGCCCTCTGTTTGTAGTAAAAAGAAAAATGGCTTCTGATATGTCAAAGCTTATCAGGTTTTTGAGATTTTTTTGTTTGTTAAAGAAACAGAGGAGTCATTTCAGGATTTTGACAGCTTTCTCACTCTGCTCTGCGCTCTAGTGTGACCTGCTGGTTTGTTCTTCATGCCCAGGAGTCGGAGAGGCTTCACTTAAATGCCTTTGTGTTTGTCTTTCTTGACCCGCTAATCTTTGCATTACTGTTAATTCTCCACCTTGATTTCACCATTGAGATTTTTGCAACCCAACCAAATTTTCAGCTGGATGGTTGTTCACAAGGAGTGTAGGAATGTATTCATGTTCATGAGGATGAAATTGGTAATATTTCGTGGGAATACCAAGAATGCCGTTTGGTTTCCATATATTATTGTGCTTGTCTAATTCTAAGGTGACCCTACTGTCAAACATACACAAAATGCTTCTTTCTGTGTTTTAGAGTTCGAATTAGAAATGATTAAAAAAGTTATGACTGCCCCTTTATTTTTGCGCCAGTAGATAATGTCCAAAGAAAACGGCAACTTAAACATTGTTGCCACGGTTCCCCAGTCAGAGTGTTCCCAGTGCTCACAAATTGTCTGTGGAGTACCTGTTGCCAAACAACTGGTTCTTAACTGGGAAATGGTGGATTGCTTCCTTTGGGTCACAGATCTGCCCTTGCCTGTAGCCCAGGAGTTGAAGTGTCTGGTACATGGGTGATGATGGGATGGATAAGGAGAATTGGGGCTCATCTGCAGTAGTTCAGACTTTCCTCCAGTTTGTCGTGGTGAACAATAAGCTGACCCAAAAAGTGCAATCCTTCATTTGCTGGTCTGTCTATGTTCCAACGTTTACTTATTGGTTATAAGATGGGGATCGTGACTCAAGAAACCAGATATTGGGTGCAAGTGGCAGAAAAAAAAATTCCTCTGCTGGGTGGCTGGGTCCAGTCTTAGAGATGTGGTAAGGAGTGCTGCCATCCAGGAAATGATTGTAAAAAGTTTGAGATGGTTCAGGCATCTGATCAGGATGCTTTCTGGGCGCCTCCCTTAAGAGGTGCTTTCAACAGACCTAGAACATGCTGGAGGCACTATATATCTCTTTTGGCCTAGAAACCCTTTGCGATCCTCCAGATTGCATTGGAGAATGTCAGGAGGATGTCTGGGTTTCTCTTCTGCACCTTTTACCCCCGTGGTGCCATGTTCGATGGACAGATGGATTGATCATTTCCACATGCAGGAGACTTCTTCGATTCTAATTCAACTGAGTGTTTTTAGACGAACTAACTAGTAGTCTTCACTCGTAACCTCTTTCAACACAACTAGGCCTTTCAAGAAGTATGTCCTTTTTACTTCAACAAATACAAGCCTAGAGCTCACACTGCCAGATCACTTGAGTTTGACTGCAAATGTGGGTGTTTATAACATTTTGAGACCTTGTAGCATAAGTTGACAAGATAATAATGTCTAGCAACTTTTTCCTAGAACATCTTAGTCACATTGGCAGCAGTTACCATAGTGATCCCTAAGTAAAATGTCTTAAGACATAAAGAACAACATAAAGATCTTTCATTACAAGTCTAGCTGTATATTTTTATTCGCAGAGAAGCTGTGATGGGTATTTTTATGACGACAGGTTCGGCTAAATCGCCTCTTTGAAGCTGCAGATCTTGTATGCGGCAAGTGAGAAGCATCTGTCCATCCTCAGTGTGAGATTACCTTAATGGCACACAGAAATAGGGACTGAGTTGAGTGTACTGCTGTGACTCATCTGTTCTGTGTCATTTGCCTCTCCGTGCTGTTTGATAGCACATCCTTCCTATAGCCCTATTGTGTTTCTGACGTATCGGATCGTCTGTCCTGTCTTCATATGTCAGCGTAGCGGCTCCGGATGGCATTGTCTTGATTCCTGTTGTCTTACTGTCTGTAGAGTAACCTTGTCACTGTCTGTCCTTCTTCATCGCATTACTTAACATTTTCAGGTAGATGGCTCCATTATTATGATGCCAACCAGGCAGCCTAACAACAGGACAGCACAAACTGACAGACGGCCAGACTAGAGGCAGCCAGGCTCAGTATTCATACAAGTTTAATGAGCATCCAGACAGTAGGGAGTTTGTGGCTCTGGCACGGAGCTCACTCTGCACACATTGGCTGACTGGGTTAGACACACTAATGGAACAGGTGGGAGGCTGACAGTCTGACCTAACTTATGAACGCAACTCAAGTTTTAGAGCAAAGATCACAGTTAATAAACATTTTCTAGCTTGAAGAACAGACTTTTTCTGGTGTTTAAAACTCAGGCAACAGATTGCAGAGTCCAAAAAAATATATATCTTTTTTCAAGGACATCAGACAAGAAACCCTTAGTATTATTTTACCTTGAGACTGAAAGTCTGTTTGTTAGTGTATTACAAAGATGATTAAATTAGATAAAGGCTGCAGATATGATATGATTAACAACATGGATTCTTCGTAATGGCATTTGGTGAAGCAGCAGGAGAGCCGCCCCTCCTCAAGTGAAAATGTTGAGAAGGGAAGAGAAGAGTGTTGGTCTATCTCCAGCGTTCATCTGTTTGCTCAGGCTTTTCTCCCTGTTTGAGATGGTGGGCACACATGTTTGACTGCCACAATTCAAACTGGCTGAGTATATTGTATATTGAGTTGTATTTACATTGTGTAAGATAATGTCTGCCTTTCTGACTTCTGCTCAAAATCGGACATGTTTTGAATACTTTCTTTTTACTCAAGTGGCACGGTAGCAACTTCTTTATTACATAAAGCAGTGTCTGATGTTCTCCTCCGTGCATCCTGTTGACGACAACAGCACTAAGTGCTTGTCATATAAGTTCCTGTGACTAAAAGGTGTTGCATAAGGGGATGGCTCATCTTCCCTCTCAGCTTGCATAGATCCACTGTAGGAGATAAACATTCATCTGCAGCACAATGACGTTTCTCTTCGCTTGCTCTGTCTCTCCCATCATCACTTTTGAGAAGGGTTCGTGCTGTGTCACCAGTGTGGCAGCTGAAGTTCAGGAGGTCATGTGAAGTGGCACTTCAGTCGCAGCTGACAGATGCATTCCTCCATTCCTCCTTATCAGATGTTTACTGGATTTAAGGAGATACGAATCAAACTTTTCAAGGAGCAAATGGTGTATGGTGCACTAGTATGCAGTTCTATGCTGGAGTTACTGTAACCAGTGGCAATGGGAAATTACGTCCCGTCGCTACTTAACACAGAATTGGGTTAACTGTTTCTTCAGATGTGTTGCTTTTTAAGATCTTTTTGCCTACTTCATGTTTTCATGCAGGTTCTGATTAAATTATTTGGCAATAACCAGACCTGGATGTGGCTAATAAAAGTGAAGCAAAAATATCTTGTGACACAAGATCTCATTACCGCCCCATTTTGTACAGCGACTGCTCCGAGAACGTTTCGTAATATTTCGCAACTGGCATTTCACTCGTATTGGCATTTTTTATAAAAAATAAATAAATAAAACTAAACTTATCAGCATATTGCCCACAGCAGGTGTAAGCTTTTGAATCTGCATGCTGCAAACTTTCCAGCTGTAATCAGCCAATTACAAATCTGGCTTTTAGTCTGTAAAATATTGGCACCAGAACCACATGTCGGCATTGGTGCGAGCAACTTGTCGGTGGCTACAATTGCCACACCTCTTTTCTTAAACGGTAGGTGTCGCTGCGTAGAAAATCTACCTGCTACACAGTAGGAACATCAACAGAAGTAGAGTTGTACAGGAAGGAGATTGTAGGTACACAAACATGAATCAAGACTTCCAACCTTTCTGCCTCCAGAAATGAAAAGTTGACTTCCTTTCAAAAATATACAGTTACTTGGTTTGGGTTGAAAGCACAGCATAAAGTTGCCACTTTGTGTACTGTTTAATTTGTTAATGATCATTTATGGGAGTTTTTTGGGGGGGGGGGTTTGTGCTAAATTTACCATCCAGACTTCACAAACCACCCACCTCATAACCGGTGTATTAGTTTATTCTAACTCCTCCTCTGCTTCCAAGATACGACAAACAGACCTGAATGCAGTTGGACGATGTATGTACAGCTTGTGGTACTTTACGTTCACTGCTGTCATAGCGACACCACGGCAATGCAGCTGCATCCTGCCGATGCTTCAGTGGGACATAGGAAGATTTGAGACCCGTTGGGACAGTGACTGGGATGGCAGCATTTAGGCCTCAAAGGCTATAACGCTCTTCTAAATGGAGGAGATGTTGGAGAGGTTCGCGTCGAGATTGTGACTCTCGGAGTTGATTACAAAGTAAATCCAGAGCTGATGAAACTGCATCGGGTCGTCTCTGCTAGACTTCCTCTGTTTATTTTTACTTTATTACTGGAGCAATAAAGGGCTGTTGTGTAAGTGAGATTTTAATTTGAAATGAGGACTCGTTCTTCTGTGCCATGTTTTATGGAGCCTCATTAAGTCCCGATAGAAGAGCACCACAGCTGCATGAACTCATTTGATTTTTACTCATGTGAATATGAGAGTAAAGCTTGTGTGAGAGGCCTCCAGAATATCAATGGGTCTTTTCAGTCAGATAAGCTTCTCTCTCATTAGCCTGCAAGAAAACTTTCCTCAGCTCACACTTCCTCTGATGGTTCTGAATGTTCCTTCTTGATGGGGTGTCATTTTCCACAATAAAGCTGTTCTTGGCTCTTCAAGATGCGAATGTGAATCTAATTTATTTCTGATTTGTCATTCTATCCACACTTTGTGGTCCAATCAGCTGAATAAGTATTCAGCATTACCTTGGACAGTACTCTTGTTCCTGACGGCAGCAGATCTGAATATATTTACATCCCAGCTACTGTATCGCCACCGTGATGCAACAGAGTTATTATGTGGATCTGCAGGTTTGCAGACCAAAACCTAACATAAGACCATCTTTATCATCTGACTTACAAACAATAATATTTATAATGTTCAAGTAGTTGATACCCTCAATTTGAATTTTCCTTTCCCAGCCTTGTACTTAATCATTTTTCATTCAATTAGCACATTACGTTTTCTGTCAGTTGTTCCTCACACTTTACAGCCAGTATTATCTCTGGCTCGTGCTTTGCCTGAAGTTGTGGAGTTTTGACTCACAATATTGTCAAAAGGTTTCTATTTTTGTTCGTTTTTTGTTTTTTTTGTCATATTCTTTTCCACCAGTCTCCCAGCATGAAACAACAAATGCTCATTAAGCAGCACACTACCTTTTGTTTAATCTTCCAGTGGTTCACCACAGGTACTCCTTAAGATTGTTGCCTGCACAGTAGTTTGTGCAAAAATAAAGCATTGTTGCAGTTTTGTTCTGTTGTTCAAAGACTTTTCTGAAGCAGACCACCTGTAGACCGCCTGTTTGCTGTGCTGTTCATTTGCCAGCTACTGTTTTGTACCCGTCGACATTCAGCTTGAAACTTGAAAATTGTGGTAATTTGTTACACCAGACAACATTCAGACACCTAATCTTGGCTTTTGCTTTCAAATGATTGCATTGTCATTGCTTATGCTATGCAGAAGATTTCATTTTATTTGCACAGAGGTTGAAGAACTGTAGACGAGCGTGAAAACATTTTTCTACTGTTGGGAATGATCAGTTCTCATTTGCTGACTTTTTTTGTCTCCCATCCAGGCAGCATCCTGTCATGAAAACCCAGAAGAGCCGCCATTGTTGGAGCTGACACTGTCAACGAGTCCAGCCCACGCTGCTCTACAAGCAGTCCTTCATCTCCCATCATCGTATTTGGTCTCTCTACAAATATCAAAACATTTCTTTGGCGTCTCTTTCTGACAGTCCCAGAAAGTCCCGTTCTGGTCTGCGTTTGATCTGTCTGGCTCTGCTTTAGACAGTCATTCTGTATTTAATCAGTGGTTCTTCATCTTGGAATCCTGAGCCAAGACAAAAGCAACTCTAAGCACATTCCTGACCCGCAACCTAAAAACATCATGTCAAGTCGACGCAAAGCTTCCACGCCCTGCATGATCCGACCAGAGCAGACACAGCTGGAGGAGGATGATGATGAGGAGGAATCACACAATATGGAGGCAGGAGCATTGTTTTTTTGTTTTTTTATTGTAATTTGAACTACACATTTGGAGGCCCTGGTGGGATTTAATATGTGAAGAAGATCCTAATTACAATCATTTATATAGCAAAAGGTTAAACTAAATATTTATATACAAGTTAAAAAGCTAATCTAATGACTTTTGCCTTCTCTTTCTGCTAGGTAACAGAAAACCATGTTCAGGAGGAGGTGCCTATGAATACAGACCATCCGATACAAGCAGAGCCAACGACAGACTCAGATGGGACAGGCAAAGCCTCAGACGCTCCCACAGGTCCTGACAAACCACAAAAGGAGCCGCCAGACCCCTCCAAACCTCAGCGCAGACAGCAGGGGGGCTACGAGTGCAAATACTGCCCCTTTTCCACACAGAATCTTAACACTTTCAAGGAACATGTGGACTCCAACCATCCAAATGTCATCCTCAACCCACTGTACCTGTGCGCTGTCTGCAACTTCAACACTAAGAAGTTCGATACCCTAACGGAGCACAACGAGAGATGTCACCCCGGGGAGAGCAACTTCAAATTCAAGCGCATCAAAATGAACAACCAGACAATCCTGGAACAGACAATAGAGGGCTGCAGCAACAATGCAGTCATTTACAACACGTTGGGTTCGCTTCCTGGCAAAGGGGACAGACTGGGGAGCTCCTCGCTTAGCAAAACCAACACAGTAAAAACTGCTAAACCAAAAACTTTGTCTACAGACATCAAACGGACAGAATTGCAGATGGGTAAACTGACCCCAGAGCTCGCCAAGAAACCAATAACGGCGCTCAATGTGAACGGGACCGTTATCATCCCAGAGTCGACTCTGCTCAAAGCAGACAGCCTTTCTCACATCATGCCTTCTTTACAGCAGCCTATAAATTATACCCAGGTAGGACAAAGGGAAAACTTCTGCTGTCATGTTGCATGTACAAACCTCAATATATTTTATTGGGATTTTATTATCGTCCCAACAGAAAATATATTCGTTAGGTAGGTTTTTCTGCCTTTATCAAACTTCCTTAAGTCAGTACTTTGTAGGACTAACCTATACAACCTTTACAGTTGCAAGTGTTTTTGGATATAAATCTCTACCATCTTTGTACACCTAGAGTTTGTACTTCTTTTTTCTTCTTCTTTACAAAGTAGCTCAGTTTCAGCCAGAATGAACAGAGAGCATCAAATTGCCACAAATTCACAATTTCCAGTGAGTTTTTAGTTGTAAAGTGTAGTTGCTGTGGTAGAATCATTGGTTATGGCTTCATTGCTGAAAATCATTGTTGCTCATGGCGTCACTGGTTCTATTTGGGACCCCAACATAGTTGGCTAGAGTAAGTGAAAGCTTCAGGGAGGGTTATAGTATAAAATAATAGTCAAAATATGCCAAGAAATGCTTCAATGTGGTCTCATTTGACCACAGCAGCTTATGTGAAATATTAACTGTGTCCCATAAATTGGTACATTAAAAAGGACTTTTGTATCTGGTACAGTGTTGTTTTTTTTGCTGTGCTTCTGCTAAGGCCAGATTTGTGCAGTGCCCAGCCAATAGTTGTCCTGTGAACAGCTTCTACCTGCTGCTGATCTAGAGTTGATGCGCTCCTTGCCCTGCATTTCCGTTCAGGTGGATGGCCCTGTCTTGCAGAATTTGCAATTGTCTCAATTAGTATATTAGACCGTAGTTACCAAATAGGTGACTTTTTAATTTTGGGGTATCGGAGTAAAGGAGGGTGAATGCATATGCACATTTCACTTCTCAGATTCTTGTGCTTCCCTTCCATTTCCTCTCATACTCTAGTTTGTGTATCACTTTGAATCCAAGCAAAGTGCTATTAAGTTTGAGGTTGTGACCTGATCAGATATTAAAACGTTTATAGTGTGTGAATGATCTTACTTGGCAGTGCATTGGTTTGGAATTGCCTGTGAAGTTATTTTGTGAAAATATTGCCTAACAATGTTGGCAATTATTAAGGGAAATTTCAGAACGGTGTAAACTTTGCACTCCACCATCCAACTCAGAAAGTCATTCAATCAAATTAAACTATATTTTATATGATAGGGGTATTTTCATAGCCGATCCAGAATCAGGTAATAGTATTTCATTAGTCATTATTCCTTTAACTGGTAATAGTGAGAATTTACCAAAAAAAAAAAAAAAAAGAAATATCCTCCGGTTGCCCTCTTCACTCGTTTTTGTTTCAGGTGCCGAAGATCGCAGTGCCCCTGAACACAACCAAATACAACCCGTCCCTGGACGACAACCTGACGCTCATCTCCTCCTTCAACAAGTTCCCCTACCCGACGCAGGCCGAGCTCTCCTGGCTTACCGCAGCCTCCAAACACCCGGAGGAGCAAATCAAAGTCTGGTTCACCACTCAGCGGCTCAAGCAGGGCATCAGCTGGTCACCTGAAGAGGTGCAATGATAATTTTTTTTATCTTAATTTGCTGTTTGTATTGCTACTGTTTTTACTACAGCTGTGAACTGTTGGTAGATAAGCAATAGTAAATACACCTGAATTTTACCTAATTTGAAAACCTAACAACCTGGTCCAGACTATAGAAAAGGCTTACTTGGGCCGAAGCCCAGGGCCCAATTTTTGGGGGGCATCTCGAGACTTTAAAAAATGTTTTTTTTTTTTATGAATGCATGTTTTGCATTGTACATTATATAAAACTCATAGTCCCATATCAGATTAGTTCTATTAATATTTTGGGGGTTTTACGAACATAACAAAATGTCAAGTATTTAAAAATTAAGAAGTTACAGTAATTTCTTTTGGGAACAACATGGAGCTACTTATCAGGAGATGCATTAAACCAACCATGCATCAATTTATGTAAAAGATCACTTATTCTAGTATTATTATTATTATTATTATTATAAAGCTTATTTTTTATACATTATTTTTAACACTTCAGGAACCTTTTGTTTGAACCTTTATATCTGTTGCTGCTGTTATACCATAATTTTCCTCATAATTCTGTTCTATTAATGTTTTGTAATTTGCATTAGTAGAATAATTTTTTTGTAGTGGATAGGGCACCAAATCTGGCTCCGGCCCAGGGGCCCTGGTTCTTGTAAATCAGGCCCTGCTAACCTTGCTCAGTTTGATCCAAAACGTTCCAAATGATCTCATTCTTTATGTCTCAGGTAGAAGAAGCGAGAAAGAAAATGTTCAACGGCACCATCTCCTCAGTGCCTCAGACTCTGACTGTTGTGGCTTCACAGCTGGGCTCCAGCTCATCCACCAACAGCACCGCCTCCAAACCTCTGCCGTCAGCTGCCTCTGTCCTGCAGTCCCTCCCCTGTCAGATCCCGGGCCAGAACAGCCTGGTGCTGACTCCTGTAGCCAACGGCTCCAGTGTCACATGCACACCACTGGCGCTCACAGTGGCGAGCCAGGTAGATGACCAACAGTGGAAATGACATTTAAACGTCAAAACTTGAATGTGAATGTTGTTAACAGCAGATTCTGATTGGACCCGTTAGGAGTACCTTGTCGCAACTTGATCAGTGAGAGAAGCCGTTTTGACTCTTGCAGGTGGCACAGTCGCTCAAGCGGACGCTGGCCACTCCGGTGATCGCAACTGAGAGTAAGCGGCCGTCCATCATTCAGACCATCCATGCGTCGACGGCCACGTCGAAGCTGGCGCCGCCCAAAATGCTGACTTTCACAGCAGACCCGAACAAAACGGCCGAGCAGCTGTCAGTGCTGCGCTCCAGCTACACACAGTGTCCTTTCCCTGAGGAAGATGAGGTAAGAAGTGAGTGGAATGACATCTTTTTGTGCAGTAATAAACATAATTGTTTCTCCAATGGTTGGATTCCCAGTTCAGTGTTTTTCCTCTTAAATCCACACCTATCAGTAGGGGTAAACCACAGTTACTGTTTACTTTAACGCTGTTTACTGTGGCAGATCTACAGGCTGATAGAGACCACGGGACTGTCCAGGGGAGAGATAAAGAAGTGGTTCAGTGAACAGAGGCTGCTCAATCTCAAAAGTATGTAAGCATAGAAAATTCACTCTAAACAATATCTTATCTGTGTTTTCTTGTTCTACATGATGGAAAAGTTCTTTTTGCAAATGTAGTTTATGTTTATTTGTGTGCGTCTTCTTGGAGGCGTGGCTTCTCCACCTGTGCTGGTGAAAGCAGAGGCGGCCCCGGCCGTTCTGGACGGCCCCGTTAAGAAAGCCGTCCCGAGTCAGTTCCCCCTGCTGGAGAGAGTGAAGGGGAAGTCATCGGAGCAGCTCAAGGCGCTGGAGGAGAGTTTCCAGAGAAGCAGCTCTCCGACGGAAAAGGAGCTCGGTAAGGAGCCCAAACAGGCGCATAAACATTTATCTTCTTACTTCCACTTCCTGGTAGTCATACTTCTTCAACTTTTCCACGTTTAGTTACGTCACAAACTCAAACATAATGTGTTAAGATTTCATACAAAAGACCCACAAAAGTAGTGAATAATTGTGAGATGAAAAAGAAGATGGCATTTTTTTAGAGTAATAATAATTAGAAGGTGTTATAGGAGGCTAGAGACGCTCTGGAGGAGCAGCAGAGATTTTTAACTCAGGTAGGAGAATCCCTACCAGCAGGACAATAACCCTAAATATGCAGCCAGAGCTGCAGGGGAAAGGTGTAGTTGATATTATATTCAACTGGTAGACTGGCCTCGTCAAAGTCCAGATCTAAATCTATTTGGGAACCTTTGCAAAATTAAAAACTTTAATCCATCCATCCATTTTCTATACCCTCTTATACATGGAGGGTACATCTTGAACAGGTCGCCAGTCCATCACTGGGCGACAGAGACACACAGAACATACAGCCAAAACTCCTGATTTTGTTGTTACGACATTACAATATATGAAATAATTTAAAAGGTGTGAACACTTTTGTGCTAAATAAATAAATCACAGTTTTGCTATCTATTCTCTTGCATGCCGGTCGGCCTAATTGGCAACTTGTAATGCTCCTGCCGTCTCTGGCATTTCTGCCTATGAATTAGACTTTCACATCACTAAAAGAAATCAGGTTGTTTTCTTTCATTTACAAAAGTCCACAGCATGTGACTCGGTTTTTCTTTCACCCCGGAGGAGCTGCGCGCTCCTCCCTCGTGGCTGCAGCCATGTCGGGAATAGTGGCAATGTTTTTAATGAGGCCCCGTTTTCCAAGTCCCCCCGAAGCGTGACAGAATCCTGCGGTTTGTCAAAAGGGGAACGACCATCTTTTCCTCATCGTCTTGTTTCTGCCACAGACCAGCTGGCTCAGGAGACGAGGCTGTCCAAGACAGAGGTGGACTGCTGGTTTTTGGAGCGCCGCGCCCTGAGAGACAACATGGAGAAGGTTCTGCTCACCATGGCCTGCAGGAACATGGAGGACAGGCTGGAGCGGGCGGGAGGGGCGCTGCTGAATGGGGCTTCTCACCGAGAGCAGGACAGGAAGACTCTTCTTTCCTCTCCTCACCCGCCTCCTTCCTACTCCTCCTCTTCTTCGTCTTCTACCTCCCCCCCTGTGCTTGCAGCATCTTCCCCTCAACCTCCCACCCATTCCTCTTCAAGATCTCCTCCCATACTCAACTCATCCTCTCCTCATCCTCCCCTCCTGCCAGTCTCCTCAAGCCCAACGCCCATCTCCAGTCGCACGCTCGCCCTTCTCAGGGAGGTGAGAAGCAATGAAAGCATGTCTTTAATGAATTGTATTTATTTTTCAGCCAAAACATTACAAATGTATGCAGTATTTTGTTGATGATCCGCTAATATCAAAAAAGATACAATTTTGTAATTGCAATGTTTCCCTTAAATAAGGCATTTAAAATCACATAAGTTTGTTCTTGCTATAAGTCGTTAAAAAACATGCTACACCATCATCCTCCTAGCACTTCCTGTCGTCTTTTCCGCCAGTAGAAACATGATCACATGACTTGTGAGATGTTTCATTGTTTTTTTAGACAAAACAATGAAACATTAACTGCATTTCACTTACAAATGTGCGCAAAACTTTGTCAATGTTCTGCTAATGTCAAAACCTCTCCCCACAATTTCACAATAAATTGATGCGTTAAATCGTTATAAAACATGCCACGTCATCATTCCTCCTACCACTTCCTGTTGTCGTCTTTGTCTTTTCCACCAGTAGTAACATGATGTGATGTTGTTGTTTTTTAGTCAGAACAATGAAACATTAGCCGCATTTCCATGAAAAAGGCAAAACTAATGTCAAAACTGCCCCCTGCCCCACAATTGCAATTAAATTATTGCGATAAGTTGTTAAAAATATGCCACGTCATCACCCTCCTACCACTTCCTGTTGTCTTCTTTGTCGTTTCCGCTAGTGGTAGCATTCGGTTGTTGAACGCATTTCAATACGACTGAACAACAACCTCGTCCTAGCGCAAAATCTTCCTATTGAACGTTTTTTTAAATATCCGTGTTATCGTTAAATAAAAACTAAAATTTTACATGAATAAGCTTGCTGACGCAGTAAATCGTTAAAAATCATGCCGCGTAATTCCCATGTGTGCAATTATGCAGTCGATGAAAACGCAGCTACTGACGCCCATGGATCCATTTGTTGGCGACGTTTAAAGACGTGTCCCTTATTTAGTGATGCACATGCTGTGCTTTTACCCACAGATGTTCTGTCGGACCCAGTGGCCCTCCCCCGAGGAGTACAGCCAGCTGGAGCTCCAGACGAAACTGGGCCGCACCGACATCGTCCGCTGGTTCAAGGACCACCGCTCGGCCCTGAAGAACGGCGAGACCCTGGACTGGATGGACGCTGTCCAGAAGCAAAGCCCTGCCGAGGAACAGAACGCGGGCCAGCACCAGAACGGCCAGATCTCCAACGACAACCAGGCCCTTTCCTTGGAAGTCAAGGCTCTGAATGGTGAGTCCCGCCGGAGGACATTCTGTTCTCTGTTTGACTCATTATTATTCCACCGGTCTGAGGCTCTAAAAATTTAATCTTGTTGATCCTAGTGGAGGAGTCTGGTGGGAATGTAGCAGCTGGGGAAGACTCCAAACTGTCCGGCCAAGACAAAGGGCGCCGGCTGGCCAAGCAACTAGCGCAGGGTGTGAGCAATCTGAGCCGAACCGGGCAGGACCAGAACAGCTGCGGCGCTTCCGACAAAGGAAGGTAAGAAAAACATTGGTTTCATCCTGGAGAAAAACATTTTGACCCACATTTGGTTGCATAAAAAACAGGCAGATCAGGTAATTCTTCATAGACATTGTGAACCATCATTTCTTTGATCTGAATTTATTCTCCGTGTCAATAAAATCTAATAATGCACAGCTTAAATTAAGGGTTTTTCTTTTTCATGTGTTTTCTTGCCAGGTGGGTCAAGGTCACTGTTGCTGCTGGAGATGAGACAGAAGGAGCGGAGAGACAGAGACTGGCCACCGACACTGGTGTTATGACTATGGAGCAACCAGGAAGAGTGACAGGGTGATGGTAGGTTTAGCGGTACAGCTGTGTGTTTTTAAATCGTTTTCTAAAAGTATTCACTTTTAGAAAACTTTCGGCTTTTGTCACATAACGATCTCAAGCTTTAATTAATTTTATTAGACTCTTATGTGGTTGAGCAAAAACAAAAAAAAGGTACATAATTATGGACTGGAAGCGAAAGGATACACGGTTTTACAAATACAAATCTGAAAAGTGTGGCGTGCATTTGTATTCCATCCTAAGCCCTGCACAGAATAACTGGATTAACAGTGAGATTAAGTTACATCCAAATCTGTTTTGTTAACTTGTATGCAACTGGTTGTACATAGTTTTATGTATTCAATTCAATTCAGAAATACTTTATTGATGCCAAAGGCAAACTAAATATTTGTTTTAAATCAAATAAGGTTTTTCAAAGAGTTATTGTGGATGGTGATGGCTGTGGGCAGGAAGGATGCCCTGTAGCAGTTTGCATTACAGAGCAGGCCTCCCCCGTGACTTCCCCACTCAGCTCCTTCAGACTAGCCAGCACCAATTAGCAAACACCTGGCGGTGCTGCACATCTGCTGGGCTCGTTATAGGAGCTACTTCTCAGTGCAACGCTGCTAGAAACATTGTAAAAGGGTTAATAGAGGAGCCATGTTGTAATGACTTTCTGAACGTGGCGTGACAGAGCAGGAGTTTTTAAAGGGACAGAAGCCCAATTTCAAGTTGTTAAATTACAAAGTCATATTTGATATATATAGACTTTTTCTAACAACTGGGGGTAACATAGTTACTAGAAAGTGCTAGAAAATGGGACTACATAGAAAGCACATACTACCGCCCCTTAAATGTCTAGAAATTTGAACATAATAGATGTGATCGACAAGTAAAATCCATCGTCTATATACCTGCAGATATATAGACAAAGTGATGTGGTTAATTTAAGTTTGATTCACTTTTTAAACCAAACTTTTACTTTTCTGCTTTAGTCTGCAGCCCTCAGAATCAGTTATTGCTGATGCCGCCGGCGCTGCTGCTGCGTTGCCAAGCTTTTTCCTCTGTGGATGCTGGGAGACGTTCCAGCTCTCCATGACTCCTGACAGGGCGAACTGTAGAGAATAAATGGGTGGCAGGAACAGATTGTGACTTGGCTGAAATTAAATGGTGAACTGTTCCTTTAACAGGGCTCAGCTGCGCTTCTGCAGCCATCCAGGAAGTTACTGGTGTGTAATTACGTCTGATTGGTCCTTCAAAAAGATGGCATGCACCATTTAGCATCAAATGTGCAGACAAAAGCAGATAATTATGGTCACGAAAGGGCAAAGAGAAGGTTTGTTTATGTAAATAAGAGCGTACTGGATAAAAGAAAAAAACAGATCTCCAAAAAGAGAGTGAAACTTCTTAACGGTTATCAGAAAAATATCGGCCAATATCATAAATATGACTCTCTTCCTCTCCTAGGAAAGGCAAATCTTTAAATGCTGATTCTCCAGCCATCATGGGGCAAGTCAAGACGACCAATCAGAGACGCAGTGTGTCTGTGATGTCATCACGAAGCGCCAGGGTCGACTGCAGCACTGAGGTGAAGAGCGGACGCCGATGTGAAGAGGAGTGCCAAAGCTGGACTTGATGCAGAACTCCCACTACTACTTTTAGTTTTCTTTTTCATTTCTGTAAATATTCTTGTCATACAGAGTAAGCGGTCTGTTCAGGTGCAGAGCGACAAGCTTTTCTTTGAATTTTTATTTTCATGATGAATGAATGTTGCCCCAAAGCCTGGAATGTTTTTGGTTGCTGTAATAAGAACAAAAATGTATTATAGTCTATTTGCTGGAAATCTCCTTTTTTTAAGAAAAAAAAAAAAACTAGCTGCATTTTGCTCATTATGAGTAGATTTTGATGGCACTTGCATATTTTTCTTGTCGTAGTGGTAGATGTTCCCGTATCAGGCCGCTTTTCAAATGCCTTTACGGTGATACAATGCTGACTCAGATGTGCAAAACAGGCGAGTAGGAGGAGTGTGGAGCTGAGGAAACAAACTGCAGCGAGCACACACACACACACACACACACACACACACCCACACCCCGATTAGCAGCAGTGGTGCAAATACTTTAACAAAAAAAAATATCCGCAGCTTGTTTAAGCATTTTTTTTTTTTCAGGCGTGTTTCTTGAAGCTGATGCGAAGCATGATGTGCACATTTCTACAGAGAACTGATAAATCCCGGAGGATGCAGGGTCTGTTGGACACCATGCTGCCTTTCCAGCTCATACCTGTTGTTTCCTGTCTACTTTGTAAAAAAAAAAAAAGAAAGAGAAGGGAGCAGAGTGGAGCAGCTTCACAGTTCTGTGTTGTAAATCTTCTTGGCCGAACCTGCCAAAAGCCTTTTTTTTTTTTTTTATTTTGTGAAAATGCTACATGCACTCTAAATAACCTGAGCACCTTTATCTGAGCCTTCTCATATATATATCCATTTGTTTAGCTGTAAATACGTCTTGTCCTCTATCTAGGCTTCCTCGCTTTAGAGTCGAGGTGGGATTAATTCCCCTCTTTATTTCCGCACACGCTCAAAACGGACGTCGACGAACGTCGGAGATACAAAAGCGGAGCTGTAAAAAGGCGGTTGGAATGTGGCGGCAGTCAAAAGCTGTCACAAAGTTTCAAGCGTTTTTCTCTTTTTAAACTCATCCTGGAAAGTGCCGTTTAAATTGACCTCTTTATTTCTACAAGAATGAAATCTGTTTTTTCTTTCAGTCACAGAAGGAGGGAAGGGTGCTATAATTCGGCATCAGCAGGTGTATGGCTGTATGCGTGGCTGCATGTTGGTTCCTGCTGCTTTGGGTCCACCGTCTCAAATAACTCACCATCTTGTTTTTGACGTGTACAGGATTACTGCTTGCATTTTCATTTTCTACCTTTTAAGTCTGATGCAATTCAATAAAAACACAGTTGACTGCAAAATGCGGTGGTAGTCTGAATAAAATGAAGAATATGATCTTTTTTTTTAAAAGTAAGATCAATAGGATTTAACTTGCTAGATATGTGAAATCATTGCGATTTGTTTTCTGCCAACACAGCAACACAGTGCTTTGGATAAGTATTTGAACACTTTTTAAAAAGTTTTCTAACCTAATTAGATTGATTAAAAATGCTTGCCACACTTTTCAAATATGAATTGGGAACTCTGAGTCAGATTTGGCGTCAGAGCCGAGGTAACGGCTTCTAGTTGAAAAGCCTGAATCTTAGCGTGGCGATGAATGTAGGCATTGTTCGTGGCAACTGTTAGAAAGCTTCACTTTTAATAAGCAGACACCACTTTAAATATGTTCAGTTTAATCTTGCATGTAGCGACCCAATCAGTAGTGGAGATTGGGCCGCTACATATAAGATTGATTTCTTGACGCACTTTCACATGCGTGTCTTGTAAAATATGTTTCCGCCTAATCTTCATCTGCGGAGCGGCCATATTGAAACGTGAAGTCGGCCTTACAAGTCGTATCTGGGGGTAAACCATGCAGGAGATTGGGCCCAGAGAACCAGTCCCAATCCATAAAACAAGAAATGTAATGCGAATGTATACATAATTATCTAGACTGAACATGCACACCAAAGGAAAACATTAGATTAGGCAAAAAGGAAAATGAAACTATATGGACTGTATCAAATAAATGCAAATTTACTTATAAATGGGTTGAATTCCATCTAATTTCTTGCCTTCCTTGATGTGAAATTCGGATGTGAATCAAATAAATCTGCTCACCTGACGCCTGACTGATGCCTCACAATGTTGAGACGGAACTTAAATGTGTGCAGATTCCTTTCGCTTTTCTACAATCCCTTGTGCCACCCCCAAAAACATGCCGCCCTAGACAGAGAGCCATGTTGAGCATAATGGAAAAACTGCTGTTAACTCTTTAAGCTTGAGGGTTCTTTGAGAATATTTAGGTTTGCTTCCAGCACCACTTACCAACATGACCCAGTAGACGGACATCTCTTCTACTCGATGTATTGATACAAATCTGATAATCAGCCCACATCAATGCAACAATGTAAGATGACTCAGAGGGCAATAAATGTCGGCGTTTTCTCTTTTAGAGGACAAAACGAGCACTTATGTCCCAGAGCAGAGAAACATAAATAGTAATGATAAAACAATTCTCAGCTGTTCCTTCTGTACATATTCTAATAGTTTATTTTAACAAAGTATTGCATTAAGGCAACAATAAAAAATAATCAACACACCCAGACTGATCTTTTCAATAATGTGCTGTATTTACAAAAAAAAAGAGCAACAGCTCTTTTTCTTTTTACCTCATTTAAATCTCATGTCAGAAAAACTTCCAGCTCTTTGCACCAAAGGCTCGAAAATATGTTACAAGCTCAGACCTGGGAGCTACACAAGTTCAATACAGTTTCTATATATAAAATAAAGTATTCACCCCCTTTGATGTTTTACAAATTTGACCTTTTTGACAAAAAAAAAAAAAAAAAAAGCCAAATGTTTTAGTTTTAAAAAATTGACTGTGGGAAAACTGCTTTTAACAACAAAAAAAAACTGATTGCACATATTCACCACTTGAAGTCATTATTTAGTAGACGTGATTTTTGCTGGACTCTGCGAGTTTTACTCCATTCTTCTTGTCAAAACTCTTCAATCTTCCGTCAGTATACTCGGGGGGGTCAGCTGGGGATCGTGTGTCAAGTCCTGACAAAATTCTCTTATCAGAGAGTCTGGGCTTTGACTAGGCCACTCTGTTCATCTTCAAACCATTTCTGTGTCGCTCTAGCTCCTTAGTTCTCTTGCAGATGAAAACAAATTGTTCTCTGGCATTTCTCTCTATTCTGCTGCATTCGTTTTCCCTTCTGCCTTTACTAGCCTTCCTGCCAAGAAGCATGATGCTGCCGCCACCATGCACCACCTGTTTGATGGCTGAAAAGCTCCACTTTTACTCATCACTCTAAAGAACTCTCTTCCACTGGACCATGGAGTCGCTCTTGTACCATTTGGCAAACTCTATTTAAGCCTAGATATGAATTTTCTTCAACAGTGGCTTTCTCATTGTCACTTGCCGGTGCTTTTTAAGTGATGAAAACAGGCAGTCTCTACCATTTCAGCAGCTGAAGCTTTTTTATATCCATCCCCTGACTTATACTCTAAGCAACATTTACTCTGATTTGCTTGGCGTGTTCCTCTTCCTGTTGTCATGACAGGCAGGAATACTGGACCTTCCATCTACGGGCTACTTTATGCTGCTTTAGAGTCCCCGCATTCAGGTGACCTCCATTCTTCTTGTGAGATTGCTGGCACTAATTGACTGGATCTTTGTTAAATTAGGTCAGCCGATATAATGGGGGTGAATATTTATGTTAAGTGTTTGTCGTTTTGTAGAAGACGGATCGATTTTTCTTCTTTGTGAAGCCAACTTTTGTTGATCATGATTGATTTGTAAAAGCAATAAAGAGGGCAACACATCCAAGGAAGTGAATACTTTTTTCTTTTTTTTTTATATGCGCTGTAGCGTCCCTTCTCTTCTGCTGGAGGAAGGCCGATGGCGCACTCGGCAGTGATAATTACAATGTAATCCGATATGGCATCACAGGGAGGGAGGAGTCCGAATCAACAGCGTGCAGCTGCAACATCTCTCGTGTCGACAGTCGAGTCGTGGAGGAAAACAGCGGAAGAGGACAGGAAAGACGGAAATGAGCGGGAGGCGTTCGGGGTCGCCACGGGAAAAAAAGACATTTATTTTCATAAGTTCCGTCTGCCGGAGACGTGCAGCAGTAGAAACGGCATGAACCGAGCCTACGGTCAGAGTCCGAGTCCGGTAGTGCAGAGCGGAGCAGTTCCGGTTAAAGCACATACACACACTTTCACGGGTTTCATCCTGCAGCATCTTTTAAAACCTAACGCACACACACATGTGAATAAAACTTGAGGTAAAGTTTCTCTCTCTCTCTCTCTCAAAACAGAAAATTGTGAGGAAGCAAAAATCTCAGGCAGAAAAAAAAAAAAAAAAAGTCAACTGCTCAGTTGTTTGTTAGAGGGAGCGGAGGGAGAGTGGATCTCATTCTCCTCCGAGGCGAAAGCCTTGTCCCCAGTTGTGACGGCCTCCTCCTCCCCCGCCTGCCGCTGGCGGCTCCTGGGGAACCGGCCTCCTGGTCGGAGGAACTCCAAACCCCGACACTCCTCCTCTGGTGTTAGGGAAGAACCGATACCTGGAGGAGGAAAACAAAGAGGCGATTTATTGAACATCGAAGGCTACAAACAAACGCAACCAGCTGGAGGTCAGAATAGATTCCCGACTTTATTTGGTTCGTTGTTGCTTTAAGACGAAGACAAACAGCTTTCATTCGTTTTTATTCAGAGAAGCACCAGAAAATTAATGATACATCATCAAAAGGCGAAACGTTAATGAGTGATTCAAGAATCTGACACGTTATAAATTACAGCTTTAGCTAAAGATGTTTATTTTTGAGAGGATGTATATATGACTCATGTTACTATACACTGCAAAAACACAACATTTTACCAGGTCTAATTCTAGTAGAAATGTCTTACTTCTCTTGAAATAAGACAAAACTAACTTAGAAGTAACTTTTCAGCAGGAAATAGAAGGAATATTGATGGAAAAAGTACAAGATAAAAGTGACAAAAATCTGCCATGTTATTCCACTTGTCCTACCTGCAGACTTCACTTGTAACTAGTACTTTACCCATCAATATTAAGGAATTCTTGACTTAAAACAAACTCCTACATATTGCTGAAAAGTTTTTTGTAAGTTATTTTTGTCTTATTTTAACTGCACTAAGATAATTTCCCTAGAAACTAGACTTGGTAAGATTTTGTGTTTTTGCAGTGTAGGATGCATATTTTGAGGTAGCTGCTACAAAAACGCTATAATCCTTTAAAGTTGAGTTCACTCGTCCAGACACAGCTGACCTACAACCTGGAGGATTTTACTGTATTAGCAGATTTTCAACCGTGACATTTTTATTTAATGCAGAAATTAGACAAGGAATTTACCTTTTTAACAAAAACTAGAAATGAACCGCAAAGTTACGGATCAGTGCGTTTCTGCTCTCATCTTTTGTTTGAACACTCACAAGAACTCTGGCGTGGAGAGGAAGGAGCGTCCGCCCAGGTCCATGGGGTATTTGAACATGAGGAAAAAGTAGAGGTGGCCGACCAGATTGCCTGTCAGCTCATTCACAAATCTGCACAGAAGCAAAGAGAGGAAGATTAAAGAGACCTCACACCACCGATCCACTGCAACACATCCGGCTCGTCCCTTTGGGATCCAACAAAACGGGTAAGTTGGTACTTACGATCCTCCGATGACAAAGTTGAAGACCAGGATGACCCAAGGTAGATAATGTGCCTACAAACAGAGCGGCAGACATCTTTAACTGGACGTTTACATGCAAGCAGCAGCAAAACCACCAGGAGTCCCTCCAACAATCGGCTTCGTGTCTGAGCTGAACGAGGTTTCGAGGCGCGTACCTTGAAGCGAGTTCCAAACCAGAAAGACACGATCATCTCGCTGTTGAACTGAGCCCAGACGTACAGCACCGACATGATCAGTGGGATCATCAGCAGCTGAAAATGTCAACAAAAGGCGACGCCAAGTCAGACTTTCACAACTAAAGCTCGGCGTTTGTTCGCTGATCTAGAAAACGCTGCAGCGTTTCCTGACTGGGACCAGAACAAAGGAGTCTGAGTGACCAGTGAGCACATCCGACTGCAAGATGTCTTCATGCTCCAGTCAACCATTTTACACGTTGTCAGGTTACAACCTTGAGATTAGAGGAGTTACGTGATAAACCAACACAAAATGGAATAGAACTGCAAAGCAGACGGTAAACGAAGGAGTACGAATCTGAAAAGTGTGGCGTGCTTTTGTGTTCTTCCCCCAGCTTAGATACCTTGAAATAAACTAGACACAAAAATACGTCACGTTTGCCACAAACCTTGTAGGGGACACAGCAAATGTGGGACAAAGGCAGTACGTACGAAACGCCATGTGTCCAGAAGACCAAAACCGGATTGGAGTTGACATTGTTAATCTGATTAATTGATTATTGAAATAACTGTCAACTAATTTAGGAAGTGATTAATCGTTAACTAAAGTATGCAGATTTTTTAAAAATAGGCTATTTGCTGAGAGAACAACACACTCAGAGCAGTAATTAAGTCAAAGCTGTATAAAAATGTATACGTTTTGTATTTAAGATAAAAAAATAAAGCCGTCTGTAAATGTATTCAACCCTGAAACATTGTGGCATTGTTCAAATTCTGAAGAAAAAAAATCCTATTTGACCCGACAGATTAGCACTCCGCCATGTTGATGTTAAGTCGAGCAGAAATGCCTGAGCTTTAGAGCTTGTTGATGTCGAATGTACAGTGAAGGAACTCGATCGGTGAATTTTAGGCAATAAAATGGTGATTTTCTTATTTAAAAAAGGAATCAAATTATTTGTTTATTTGCATCCTTTAACGCATTTCAAAGATTGCATGAAAAGCCTTCAGAGGTTAAATGGAAAACATGCAGAATGAGCACATTCTTTTATCTGATTAATCGTCAAAATAATCAATTACTAAAATAACTGTTGGTTGCAGGACAATAAACATACAAAATGTATCCATGTCTGATATGCGGCTGTAAAAAGAGCCAAATTGGGTTCTTCTAAGCATTCAATCAAAGGAGATCAAATAAACATTCATGCCACACTTTTCAGATTTTTATCACATAAAATCCAATTAAACAAACAAACCCACTGAAGATTGTGACTGTATTGTTACAAAAACATTTCTAAAAATTCATGAAGTGTGAATACTTTTGCAAGGTTCTGTGCAGCTTATCGTAGCAGTATCCTGGGTTTTCAGTGTTACCTGGAAACAAGCACTGCATGCTTCAACAACTCGGCACAGTCAAACCTGTACTGTGGCGTAAACACAGCGAGAATTCTTACCCGCATGTCCATCAGCAGCCCGGTTATCTAGAGACGCCAAGTCAAGGACAACAAGCTGTAGGCGGTTTCATTTGCAGCCTCGGGATTAGGGAGAGGGTACTCATGGAGGGGGGAAAAAAAAAAATCCCCCACTTAAATCCCCATTTCAGCTCTAAAAGCACCTGGCACTCACGCTGGAGCAAAGGAGCCGACCTTGACGGATCACGCCTTCCTGCTGTTTTTACCTGAGGTTGTCAAAACTGGAAAATTCATACTCCTGATTTTTGTGTGACTCAGTCTGAGGTGTCAATTAATTAGCACTGAACTCCTGACAAAACAAACCGAGCCGGACTGCGGAGCCGCTTGGTGCGGCATGTGACCTAGATTAAGTTTCTCTGCTCTGCAGAGGGTAGACTGACACTGGGCCACTGGCGCAGAGCCACCCTGACATGGGCATGCTTCTGCTGCAGAGAGAGGGAGAGAGAAAGAGAGAGACAGAGAGATGGGGTAGAGAGGAGGAACAAAAGCATCAGTGGATCTGTGGAAAACAGGCCGACAAAGGGCTGCAACTTTCAGCGTTTCAGTCCTGTAAGGTTTTAATTTGGCGACGGCGGTGAAAGGATACGACAATGCAGATCCAGTTGAAAAGGAGCATGAAAACATAGTCTGCAGGCCGGCCATCAAACGCTCCTAAGGATTGGGAAGAAAGAAGACATTAAAAAAAGAAAAAAAAAGGGTGACAGAAAGTGTAAGCGGACCGACAGCCTCACCTGTTTCTAGCCGAGTGGAGTAATGGTAGAGGAAATAAAGGTTGACCAGGTAGAGGAAGCCAGTATTTGGGGTGATGGGGAAATAAAGGGTGGCTGTCACCGGCCTCCAGAGCTGAAAAAAAAACAACAACAAAAACAAAAGGGATGCAGACTCGAGACGGATCACAAATCATACATTTTCAGCCATCTCTATCCGTGTTAATAGATCTTTCGCGGCAACGATCGAAACAACACGGCGTTTAAAATGTGCCGAAGGGACAGAGCTCTGTAAACAATCCAGGAACAATTGTCGCTAATCGGTTTAGCTATTAACCTGTAAAAATTATTTCTCTTTGTTGCACCAACAATTCCATTAATCTGGGATGAGACAGCAGCAGCCCTTTGGTCATTTTAGGATTTACTGATTTCCAACTTGGTCTCAAAGGATGGAAACCAAATTATGAGATAGAAATATGTTTGGTTTTTTTTGGTCAGCACAAAATTTTGTTTGGTACTAACACAACTGATAAAAATCATATGACTTACATGGAATCAAATTGTATCTTAATGGGCAAGATTTAATGCATTTTCCCCCAAGCTAGTTTCAAACTATTCTTTAGCTGAGCCATGGCTGACAGTATTGGAGTGAGTTGTGACACATGTTATACACATGTTACAACCATCTCCTTACATAAAACTAGGGAGTATTTTTTTTATTATTATTATTTTATTGACAGTTGAATACAAACAGGTGTGTAAGCTGATATAAAAATAATCTGGTGAGATCTTAAAGAGATATATGTTAGTCTCATTTTTGTGTTGTGTGTATGGGTCTTTTTTTGGCAACTCCAATCCATAATACACACCAAACTGCACCTCCTGTGTCTGTCAAGATTGAGATTCAAATAAAAAAATATATCCACAAATCCACACAAACATAGGCACACTGGCTATATTTTTGATGTCGTGATATGTGTTTTTATCTGTGTTTATTTTGAGTTTTCTGTGTCGTCCTGTCTCCCCATGATCATTCCCAGGTGTTTCTCGTTTCTGTGATTACCCTCTGTGTATTTAATGCCACCTGTGTGTCTGTGTCTGGTCCTTGTCAATGTGTCTTGTCCATGCGTGTAGCCTGTTGCTGCCAGTGCTGAGCCCTAGCCTTCCGCTCTACTGTGCTGCCAGGTTTATTGGACTTTTGGGATTTATTTGAGCCTATTTTCATCATTAAACTTTCATCATTCATCTCATCTGGGTCTGCTGCGTTTCCCTCACCGCTTCCACCACCACAGCTCATGACATTTGATGGATAAATGAATGTGGCTTGTATTATTCTTTAAGTATTCGTGCCCTTGTGAAATGTTTTATTATACTCATTCACACACACACACACTCGTGAGGTAAACAGAGTGTCTGAGTTATGATTATAGTTTATTCTTTACTTGCAAAATACTTCATTTTGAAGCACATATTATGATATAGTCTCTTGTAGTATATAATATGTAAATTACATGTCAGTTTACTGTTAAACTATCATTTAAAAGAACATGTCAATACAATTATTATTACTAGATATTTTTTATATAAATAATTATGAAGAACGATATTAATTGGTTTTTTAATGCTGCATTTAAAAATCATTTTCTGTTTGAATTACACTGCCCTCGGGCACAAATTCAAGCGGAACGTCTTTCGTGATTACTGTCGTACAGTCGCCGCCTTGTGGACTACACCAGAACAACACCCTAAAAATAAACATATTTACAAGCCTTCTAAACCAAAAATTTTTATCACATTCGTGGAAAAATTAAAACATTAAATTCATCACTGATAACACTTTAGAATGACACGGTTCACTGAGTACTTTCGTGTGAGCACGTTAGGGGACACTTTCAAAGCTTCCGGAAGTTCCAACCTACGTCTAGACCTCTGATTGGCTGCAGCAGAAGGCCTATTGGGTTTAGCCAGCTGCTAACAATCCGAACACATAAATAGAACCTCAACAACAACCAACGCTTTGGCTCAGAGAGACGATCATAATATACTCACCTGAAATCTGCTAAAGACCAGCTCTGGGACCAGCATAAGGTTCCTAAAATCAATCAATCCTAGTTTACCGATAAAGGGAACAGCAATCGAAGCAGCAAACCAATACCGGGTGATCAAAGGGATGCTTCGGAACCAGTCCCCGATGTCTGACATCTTTCCATAGGACTCCTGCCAACTAATAAAGCCGAAACAAAGTCTGTTCTTTAAAAATAACTCAAACTCGCTTTAAAGTACGAGCCTTCTTGGGTTTGTTTGACAGCTGCTCCACGGCTAAGTTAACATGACGTGGCTAATCACTATGAGCTAGTTTTGCATTTGTTGACGTCACAAAACTCCGAGCGGTAACTTCCGGTTCAGATTTTCATCGTAAAAGGCAACAACTATACCTATAATATCCGCCTACAAAATTATAACAAATTATGTTCAGTCTACGCGAAAATAATAAATTGTGAAATTTTCAAACCTTTATTGTCAGAAGGATAATTTAGTAATATGTGGAAGCATGGAAGTACAAGCTGATTTTACAGAAACTACGGATATATATTGTTGTTTTTATATTATTCTTGAGACATTGTCAGAAGATACATTGCTATATTTAAATTTTTTTAAAGTGACATAATTACAGGCTTCTAAAGGGTTCTAAATGTGTGCTTTACTTCAGTTAGTTGTATACATGATCATGCATAATATAATATAATATAATAAATGCTTTCTATAAAAATCAATACTTTGGATCTGCACAATAGACATAATACCACTCTTAATTTGAATGTAAAGAGGCTAGTATGTATTTTGAAGATATAATGCCAGATTTTTGTTTATGTTCTATTTCCTGTCAAATTTGCACAGCGCCCCCTTGACCATTCAGAGGAAGCCAGCAAAAGAAAGAGGCGTGTTTTGCCAGTTGACTCAGCAACTGAGAAGTACAGTATTTTAAACTGAAAGAAGATGATAAATATGGACAAGATCTAGATCGCAAAGAAAATATCCGTAGAAATGTGTTATAACACGAGACTTGCTTTCAATTATGTAAAATGCAACCTTGGTTAAGTTTCATGTGTTCTTTTATTTTTTTTAATCTGTTTTATTTATCCAGTGTCAAATTACATCAGTGTGAATTTTTTTTTTTTAAACATTTCTCAATTTCAAGAGGTACTCATCCAATACAATATTCATGAATGCAATAATTTGTGTAACTTATCGTCACTTCTCAACTTGCCCTAACCGGACTGATGTGGCCCTACATGAAAAGGAATTTAACATCCTCGCCTTAACATGTAAAAAAAAAAAAAAAAAAAAAAAAAAGCATTGTGATATTACTGACAAGAACGCTTCCTGGTCATGATTTTGGCCAGCACTTTTAATTTCACATCACCTCAGGACGAGAGCTTCAAAACGAACTCAAATCCTTCACACATTTATAAAATCCCACTCTTGTTTAGACCCCCTTAACACGTCTTCAAATACGCTACAACGCATGTGATGACACAGGAAACAGCTTGAAAGAAGTATTTTTTGCAACATATACAACTATAATTAATACAATTAATTTAAACTCAACATTTTATGTCAGTATAGTTCAACTAATGAAAGTGTCCAGATATTTATTAAACCTCAATAATAATACAGATATTTTTGAAACCATTTCGTTCCAGGTTTCATTCTAGAAAGTGATGGTAATAAGTCAATGCCAATCGCCACAAAGAACCACACATTAAACTTCAACTCCCATGATTCAACGCCAATGACGTCATTTTTAAGCGACGAGTAACCGTCTTCAAAACAAACATGTAGGCTGTCTAACCAGCAGCTGTTCAGCTGTACTTCTGCTCATTTGTTAGAGCTCAGTCGAGTTTTTGTTAGATTTAGATTTTTATGCTGATATTTAGAAAGTTTTTTTTTGTCGATATTTTTACAGAATAAAGTTCGACAGTAGATTTTGGTTTTAAATTTCGCGCTGTTTACTCCGCCTCTGTTCAGCTCGCCTCTGCGTTATGGAGGTTTGGTTCCCTCTGTCAGGTCGGGAACATAAAGAAGCGAGAGTGGATTTTATTCCAGTGATTGTTTAATCGGCAGAGACATTTTTTTTTTTAATGGAGGTGACGGACATTGGAAACAAAGAGGAAGGGAAAGTATGGCATCGTAAACCAACACCCGGCAAAAGGTAGGTTTGAATATACCCAGGATGCCTCTTTAAAACACCAGTTTCATTAGCAGTGATCAAGTGCTACTGAGCTTACAGGGAGTTATTAAAGCAGACATGATAACGGTTTAACGTGGCAAAGTTTCGATTTCCACTAATATGTCATTTTTCCACTCGTTGCATCCTGTCCGTGGGTTTCCCCCTCCTCAGCGTGTTGGCGACGGTGGTCCGCACTGCTCAGCAGTCCAAGACGGTGCGTTTCCTCCACGTGTCCTTCGACACCACAGGGGACTCTTTTCTGGCCGGAGATCACCATGGCAACATTTACTTCTTTGACATCAGTAGAAACAGGTGACTATCTGCGGGTCCCGCTGGGTGTGAGGGGATGCTGCGGAGTAAAACGCAAACAAATGAGCATTTAAAGCGTCCCACAAAATCAGTCCTTCCAGTCGAACCGCTTTGCATTTTGTCACATCGCAACCGCAGCATTAGGAGTCATTTAATTGGGATTTATGTGTGCAAGGAACGCGCTAGATTTGTCAGTGCCATTTGCAGGTGGCCACAAGCAGCAAGAAGGTGTTTTGGTCAGAGGAGATCAAATTGAAATCTTTTGGTCTACATGCAAATAAACATTACCCTGAATGCATCGTTCCCACTGAAAGACAGTGCTGGACGTCTTTCAGCACAACTGGAGGGATGGTTTGTGCTGGAGGGAGCTATGAAAGTTTTTTTTTAAAATTTATGCATAGAACAATAATGCTAAGTTCTTAGAGCCTAGATACTTGATGTCTAAACATCCCCTTCCTTGTTTCTGGGCAGGTTCCGCTTGGTGCAAAGAACAGGACAAGCTTGTACTGCTCTGGCATTCAGCCTCCGCAGGACAACAGAGTTTCTTGTTGCTCTGGTTGACCACACCATCAAATGCTTCGACAAAGGTGAGACAGACTCTTCCGACTCTTACCTTTCAGCTGCAAAACTATCCGGAAGCAAAGACAGGCGGACCGAAACATGTTGTAAGCATCCCCTCACCACGGCGATGTTTTTTTCTCTGTCGTGCCATGCCGTGTGTTTACTTACACAGACACGAAGCAGCTGGTCAGCTGGATGAGAGGTCACGAGGGAGCCGTCACTTCCATATCCGTCCACAGCTCAGGCCGATACGCCATCACGACATCATCAGACACAGCTCAGCTCTGGGACCTGGACACCTTCCAGAGGAAGAGGAAGCTGAACATCAGACAGTCTGTCGGCATACAGAAGGTAAACAAACAGTTGCGGCGCCACATAGACCCAAGTTCACTCATACCTCTGGCAGATTTAGATTTAAATCTAAAGTCTTTTTTTTTCTTTCAAGAAAAAAAAATCATGATCAACAATTTTGGTGGTTTACTCCAAAACAAGGTTTCAGTAATGGTCTTAAACTTGTCCTTACGTGTTTTGAAACTCCATTAAAAGTCCATTAAAAGTGTCATTATTTACAGAATCACGCTTCACGACAACAGTCATAAACGTTCATGAAGACTCCTTCATGTTTATGACTGTGTCATGTTAGTCTTATGGAAACCCCTTCAAATAAAGTCTTACCAAAGAAGCTTATTTGTGTGGCTCCATTCATACACTTTGTAATACAAAGTGCTTCGCAGGAGAAAACAACATCTGATACAAAATCACATGAAAGCATAAAGACATGAGACATAATTGGATATTTTTTGGAAATACTAAGTTGAGACCGAAAATAAATGATAAAGCAATTCATTTGTAGCGCTGATTTAAAGGAGTCAGCAGTTTAAGACAGTGGTCTGTTGTCTCTGACTAACTAAGTTGTAATTTCTTGCATTACCGTGCAACTCGGAGTCACTCTGTGAGGCTGACAGCTCTGCAGCGACGCTCTGTTTCCTGCGTTTCAGGTTTTCTTCCTCCCCCTCAGCAACACCATCCTCAGCTGTTTCAGCGACGACTCCATCTTTGCGTGGGAGAGCGACACCCTGTTCTGCAGGTACCAGCTCCCCGTTCCCGACTCCGGACCCAGGATCTTCTACAAGGCCTTTGCCGTCACACGGTGGGTCTCCAGCCCGTTCCACGAGCTCCTCTCCAGTGTTGCTTGTGGCTGTCAGTAAAACTCTGCAGGGGTCAGAAGGGTTTAACTTGGGTGTTGTGTCGACAGGGACGGTAAAAGCCTTGCTGCCGGGGGCCGCTCCAACCTGCTGCACCTGTGGTGCCTGGAGAGCCAGCAGCTGGTCAGGGTGATCCAGATGCCGTCTCAGGTCCGAACTGTCAGGCAGCTGGAATTCCTGCCTGAAAGCTTTGATGGAGGAGCCAGCCAGGTAGACCAGCAGCGGGACTTTAAAAAAAAAAAAGATCTTCCTTTTTTTTTCTTTTGACTTTGCTGAGTTTGACATGAAAATCATCCTCCATCACAACCGATGTTCTTCACTTTGCCTCCACATTTAGAAACCAGGTTAGATTCTGGGTGTGCTTGTCACATTGTGTCCTGATTAAAACTGAAGAGATTAAAAAAAAAAAAACATCCCAGAAAATGAACAACTTAAGCATTTGACATAAATATCCACTAATGTTGTAGATTTTAGATTTATTTTGAAGCTGTTCAGCAGTGAATAAATGTGAATTCAAGCTGACTGATATATTTCAATATGTGTTTTATTGAAATGCATTTATTAAAAAGATGTTCAAATTGTTCAGAGTCATAAACATCAGTCCATCCTACCTCAGAATATCTAAAGACAAAAATGAAAAGCGGGATAGAAACTCACAGCATAATGAAATTATTCCATGGCAAACTTCCACATTTTTGACCAGTTACTCATTACAAACACACACACATATAGAAAAGCACAAATTTAATTTTATTGTTCATATTGCTTCACCTCCTGTGGGATGTCTTTTGTTTTCCTTTTCCCGTTGACCTCTCTGAGGTAAAACAGCTTTGTTTCTTTTCCAGTTTCTATTTTTCTAGGCAGGAAAACAAAATGTTCACTTCAAGAAATATTTTAATTGGTGACAAAAAGAAAGTTTAGCCATATTTTCTGGCTGGTGCCAGACGCTGATGAGCTGGATGTCCAGATACGATCGTGTGCTGAAGGCGAGCAGATTGACAAAAAGCAGAAATGTACTAGAATGGAGGGAATAATCCAAATAGAGAAGAACTAAATCATTCTGGCTTGATGTTTGGAACGGCCATCTGATGTTTCCAGAATCAATTAGAGAGAACGGCTTCCTTCTTTTGTACTTCTATTAACCGTCTGCTGTTTCTTTTCTGCAGTTCTGCAGTTTTCATGTTTTTTTTTTTGTTTTGTCTCCACAGACTTTAGGGGTGTTGAGCCAGGACGGTGTGATGCGGTTCATCAACATTCACACATGCAAGCTTCTCTTCCACATGGGCTCCGTGGACGAAGCCATCACCGCCGTCGCCGTCGGCCCCAACGGCCGACACATCGCGGCCATCATGGACAACGGACGCATCAACATCTACAGCGTCCAGAGCCTGACACAGGAATTGAGCAAGGTGACGGTAAAACACGTTGCCACAGAACACGTGTTCTCACTGGGTCACTGAAGGCTGTTTTGTTTTGCATCTGTGCGTCCTCGCCACAGCCTCTTCTGTCTCGGGTAGCCGTAGTCTCTGGCGGTGGAGCTGGTCACGACTTTTCCAACATAAAGATGAAGGTTAGGTCAGAGGCGGTCCGACCAGCCAGGCGATCAGGCAGAGGAACACAGGTGAAGATACTGAGACCCCCTGCAGGGTCTTCAGCTGAGGATAAAGAGGTAGGAGAAACACAGAAGGAATCATTTTTATTAATGCTTGTTGCACGTTTGGTTTATTATTTTTATTATAATACAGCAAACTCTACCATTGTTTTTATCAGAAGCGTACCGATCCGATATTAATCTCTGTATCGGTCTCGATATTTTAAAAAAAATTCTAGATGGGGTATCAGTGTCTGATCCACCAGGGCACATCTAGTCAGTCTAATTCTATGCTTTGTGCTCTGAGCGACATCTTGCTTTATGATTTATTTTACATTATATTTATAATTTCTAATTACACTTTCAGAACAATTTCGAAGGTTTGGTGCAGTTTATTTTTACACGTTTGACCAAAATAGTCAACCTATTGTTTTTGTCAGTTTCAGTTTCTTCTTTATTTATTTACTGTGTCTGTTCTACTCCTAAATACTCTGACTGAACAAATTAAAGTTGTGCTGTTTTTACATATTTGACCAAGCTTGTGAAGTGTGAATTTAAATGTGCTGGACTGATGCGGAGCTATCAAATAAAACTGTAACTCGGTACAGTTATGTCTGTGTTTAAAAGAAGAAATGTTTTCCATCAATTTAGCACGGTTGTTATCGGTACCAGCCGATACCAAAACCTCAGACATTGGTGCGTCCAATTAGGATCGGTGCGTCCCTAATTTTTAATCTCATTTAATCATTATTTTATGTGGTAGACCAACAAAAGTTTCAATTGTTGGGGGAAAAAAACCCAGAAGAAATCTGGTTCCCTTTGAGATTAATGAAATATTTATGCATCTAATTGTATTATTCTTTATTTTCACAGTTATAAAATAGTTTCCGATGGTCTAACTCATGATAAACATACCACAGTTTGATTTTAACATGACTAAATGTTTATCATCCAATATATTTCCTCAATCAAACAAGAAGATTCACTGATCATTTGGTTTTCTCTCATTTTGTGATTTAGAACGAACTACCTGCTGGCCTGAACAAGAAGAGACTTGTAGCTCTGCTGAAAGCTTTTGGGGAATTCCCAGCTAAATACAGGTGCAAACCTCTTTCTGTTGCCGTATTTGACAGCATCTTGATACTTTACAATCATTTTCTGCGTGGTTTCTGCAGGATGTTTGTGTGGAAGTCTCTGCTGTGTCTCCCAGAGAACCACGCAGCGTACAGCAGCCTGACCGACAAAGGCCTGCATTCAGCCTTCCTCACTCTGCATGACAAGTACCCAATCAAGAGCCACAAACTGCAGAGAGGATTGCAAAGGTCTGTTTCTCCTGCAAATGTTACTCAAATTTGCAAATGTTACTCAAATTTGCAGGAGTGATTTTTGTGTAAATCTTTTTTTTTTTGTCTCGTCTGCAGGCTTCTATCTGCCTTAGCTCACTGGGCAGCCATTTTTGCAGAGGTGGAATATATTCCTCTGCTATCGTTTCCTTTTGTCAAGCTTTTCCAGAACAACCCCATGCTCTGCTTTGAGGTTCTGGCCACCGTTATCGGTACGTCTTTACTGCGGTGGTGTTTAAAAGATTCGATTAATGCAGGTTTCCTCTGTCATTTCTGCTGACTCACTGTGTGCTGGTTTAGTGAACTGGTGCCAGCACTGGTTCGAGTATTTCCCCAACCCTCCTCTGAACATCCTGAGCATGGCGGAGAACATTCTGGCTCATCACGACAAGGAGCTGCTGCAGCACCTGATGGACTGCGGCATCTCCTCGCAGGTAACGGCAGCAGCAGCAACAACAGGCCAACACAGAGAGACAGTCTGGAAACTGACTTTTGCTGTTTCAGGTCTGGATAGG
The DNA here is from genome assembly GCF_001444195.1 of Xiphophorus couchianus. Classification (NCBI taxonomy): domain Eukaryota; kingdom Metazoa; phylum Chordata; class Actinopteri; order Cyprinodontiformes; family Poeciliidae; genus Xiphophorus; species Xiphophorus couchianus. Next base: position 27,645,904 of record NC_040232.1, read on the forward strand.
ATGGAACGGAAAATAGTTTCCACTGTTTCTAGACTTTAGTTAATGTCACAATATCCATCCGTCCATCCATCTTTTATGATCATGTATTCATCTGATGGTCCATAAGCCACCATTTGTTAATCTGTTCATCTTCTCAATTCATTCTGTCAAAATGTGCCACAAGCAACTCAGAATTTTCCGTCTGGTAAAGTTGATAATCTTCACATACTGAATGTTAGGAGACTTGTCAGACACTAGACGCTCAGAGAGTTGCACATTACAGTAACGGATCAGGCGGGTTTATTCTCATTTCTACCTACCCTGACCTCCGTCTCTCTGTCTGGTCCCAGCTGTACGTGTGGCCGCTGTTGGAGACCATGTTCTCCGAGGTTCTGACTCGCGACGAGTGGCTCCGGCTGTTTGACAACGTCTTCTCCAACCATCCGTCCTTCCTGCTGATGGCCTGTGTGGCCTACGTCATCTCCTGCCGGGAACCTCTGCTGCTGTGCTCCCAGAAGAAGGACTTTGAGGTACACTTTCTGCCCCTCCATCTTAATCACCACTGCGATCTGTTGTTTCCGCTTCACAAATGTCCCTTCCTCCTCCTCCTCCTCGCCTTTCTCCTCCTCAGTACTTTTTTCACCATCGTAACAACCTGGACGTTGGGGCGATGATAAAGGAGGCTTACAGGATTACTGGCAGCACGCCGGCTGCTATCCACCCCCGAACCTTGCTCTCCGACTTTACGCCCCTCACCAGCGGCCAGTACCCCATCTTCAACCAGTACCCAGAATTCATAGTGGAATACCAAAGCAGGGAGAGGGAGCGAATACGGCTGCAGGAGATGGAGTATCTAAAAGAAAGGCGAGCTAATCTCAATAGCACAAATGTAACCGCGTCATCACAGCTGCATGATGATGTAACAACATCTGTGAGCAGAGCAAGTTAAACATATTTTTATGTTTTCCAACTGCAACCTTTGAATGACCTTTTTTTTTTTTTCTTTCTTCTGTCCTGGAGATTTTTTTATTCATCCGTTTTACATTCAATATATTTACATTTTTAGGACAATTTATCCTGTCTGAGCTAAGGATGCATTAACGAGTTAATCTAAAGTTGATTGATATTGACTGACTAATGGTTAATAAGCGGGAGATTTTTTAAAAGCCGGAGTTTTCTCTTGACCGTCTTTCCATAACAGGAAGGGCTTAAATGTTCAAAGTTAGCCCTCTGACTCATGGAGCCGGTGCAGATGGATACTCATTGTTTCCAAGTTTATATCTTAAATGAAAAATGTAAAAAAAAAAATATGTCTACTTTTGTTTTGCTTTTATTTTTATTTCATAGTCATGCCACAAAGCATAAAAAAATATTTTATAGAAATTAATTGACCCAAAAAGTTAAATAACTGTAAACACTAAGACAAATGTCACCCTAATACTGTTGTTTTTTTGATTTTTTTATTTTAACTCGTTTAACTTATTGTTGTGCAGATAAAGGGGGGAAAAAAATCTTTTATATTGTTTTTGCATTATTGATTGGAGGAGAAAACTAATTTTGGACCCTGAGGACTTTCAAGTTGGTTATTTTGGCCCTCGATGCAAAACATTTGGACATGGACAAAGAGACCGTTATTGGAACTAATTAACCATTAGTTGACAATTAATCATAAGTCGATAAATTGTTTGCATCTCTAGTCTGATCCTAAGTAATTTAGACTTAAAGCGACTTTTGTGTCGTCTTCAGGGAGGAGTTGTCGGCACTGCGAGCTGACTTTGTGTGCCGCCAAGCTGAAGAGAAAGCCTACTACATCCAGCAGGTGAATTTATTTACTAGACTTCCTCACGAGCGAAGACTGTATTGTGTCAGAGTGTTCAGATTTGAATACAAATCGCCTGAAATAATCAGATTGATAAAAATGAAACCATTTCAATATAGGAGTTGCTTCAGAAAGCCGAGGAGCAGCGTAGAAACATCCTGGCACAAGAGGAGGAGAAGCTCGCACAGCAGAGGACCAAGTATCCAATAACGCTCTCCTGTGTTCATTGTTTCTACCAAAAGAGGAAACGCAACATTAGTTATTAAAGTTTTGACGGTGTTTAGGCTGACGGCTATGAAGAGAGAGCTGAAGGTGAAGGAGCTACACCTGCTGGACGCAACTAGAAGGCGCTTCCTGAAGCACCAACAGGATCTCCGAGCCTCGCAGATACAGAGGCTGGACCAGGAGATCAACAGGAAGGTAAACGTCTCTGGGTCTGAGCGCACTCACTCCAGCCGCCGTACCTGTAATGTCGTCCACGACGTCGAGCTTTTTTGTTTTTATGATGAACCTCAATGCTCAGCCCCCACGCTCTGCTGCAGATAGATCAGCGGGAGCAAGAGACGGCCGCAGCGGTTCAGGATCTAGAAGTCAGGCAGATGGAGCTGGAGGTGCAGAGGAAACGGCTTGAGCAGGTGACGAGAGCCTCTTGGGTCTGATGGGGAACATATGGGCCGTTTACATCACAAAACACTTAGATTAGTGGTTCTCTATGTGGTTTGGACAGGGGCCTGAAATCCTTAAAAACGCTTGAGTTTCAATTAGGTATTTTTGCAATTTGGAAAGTGCTTGATTTCTCTGTGAAATCCTTCAAGGAGTGCTTGAGTTCCAAACTGCGCAATTTTGTAATAAACTGCAATCTAACGTTTGATTAGAGGCCTAAATTTGGAAAATGTTATTTATAGTTGAGACCAGATCTTTTCCTACAACTAAAGAAAGACAGACATATTTTTTTCTCAAGGTCTGGAGTTAGATCAGACTGAACTTTTTTTAAATTTTAGATTAATTTAGAATGACCAAAATTATTTCAATTAGCTAAATACCAGAAAATATAGCAAGAATATATATTTTTTTATTTTAGTTTTGAGTATTTATTATTCCTAATGACTCAATTACTTACTGATCTGTGTAACTGAAATACAGGTTGGCTTATATTTTATAAATGTTTTTTGTTGTTAAATTGGTGTGTTGTTGACGGACCAGTCAGGTGTAACAGGGTGAATGTCACAGAGACATTTCAAAACATAAAATGTTGTTATATTTTAGCTTACCTCCTCCCTGCTCCAGTGTGGTGCTGGAAACGTTTGAAAACTTACCTTGAAAATGCTTGAAAAGTGCTTAATGTTTAACTGTGGGAATAGTGAACAAACCCTGAAAAAATTGCTGCTGCTTAGGACCTGATGAAGAAGCAGGAGCGCGTCGGACGAGAGGTTGAAGAGGAGGTGCAGCTGAAAATGAGAGCTGCAGAGAGAGCAGATGAGACTGGCCCAGAGCTGCTGCATGGCGCAGAGAGCAACCTGCAGGTCAGCCACACACCCCGTTGGAAATTTAGCACCTGACAACAGTTTTCCAAGGAAAGCCCTAAGCAGTCTTCATAATTTGGGTTTTGGTCCAAGTTTCTGCAATATTTACCTTCTGTTCAATGCGACATAAACTCTCACACAGGCCCTGGAGGAGTCCCTGGCAGAGGCGTACCAGCTGGGCCTGGAGTCGGACTGGCAGAGAGAGGTGCTGGGGCGCCTGCAGCAGGTCGAAGCTGAGCAGGAGAGGAAGAGGGATCTGCTGGCAGAGCTTCGAAGAAAAACTCTGGCAGAGGAAGAGAAACTGGCTCACACCGTGAGAGAAGTGGCAGGAAGAAAAGTGAGAATAAGATTTTATTTATTTTTTGTCGGTGTTTACAGTGTGGAAGAGAAACAAATAATACAGGTGAAATTTGATCTCAGACTTCAAAATAGTCTTCATCTCTGAGAACTGTGGGATTTGTTCAGGTTTTTTTACTGTTTTTATTCATGGAGAGTGACTGCTGTGTTTATTTTGCAGTGGGATGAAGTGATGAATAGCAGAACAGAGTTACAGGAGCAGCGATTGGCCTGGTCCACAGCAGACACAGGTAACACACCACAGACACGTCACAGTAGAGGTGGACATTAATAAATGGTCAAACAGCCTTTAAATTTACCCTAGAAAGTTGCCCGGAAACTGCCTGCATTTTCGGATGTTGACGGGGGAAAAACTCCTCCACCTTCAAGACACCTCGAGTCAGCTGTAGTTGTAATGTCAGGCCACTAGATGGCGATGTGATTTTCAGATTGTCATCGAACGCGCACCATTAGCTTCCGCCTCATTGTAAACAATAACCTGCCTCCGTCTCCCAGGAGCGAAGAGCTCATGTAACACATATATTCTTTATCAGAAACGTGTTAAACTGAACCAGTTATTAGTACAACGTAGCATAACGCTATCCGCCATTGTTTTCGTTATCATCAGCCCGTGCACGCGTGACATAAACCCTACAGCCGTGCGTTCTGCGCATGCGCTCCGTCACCTCCGTGGGGGGAGGCGTCACTCTTTCATTTTACTCTGACTTGTTTCTGCTCAGACTGCTCCCTACCACAAGGTGGCAGTGTCGTATCAAGTTGTTTGCCAGTCACTACCACAGAAATGCGCTGTATTGCACAAAATCGATTAAAAATCATTTCCTTTTACCATTACAGGATTTTAAATTAGAACATTTCCAAATAATTAATTCAAATAATATTTAGGATGTGTTTAATCAATTATAATCAATTCCAGTCTTTTTTACCATGATAAAAAAAACTCTCACCACTGAATTTTAACATAAATGATGTGCAGAAAACCTGTACTACACAGATCTAATTTGGTCATTTTATATTGTCTCAGAAGGAGAGAGACTTCTTCACAGACCAGCTGCTTCTGTTGCAGCTAAAGGTGTAAATACAGTCACAACGAGGAGCTCTGCCGCCACCCAGAGGCAGGAAGGCGCCAGCATGGTGTGTCTCAACAGCACTTCACCTTCAGGGAGCTCCACCACCAACTGTGAGTCGGTTCAAGCAGTAAAAACTCATTACATTAAATACATTTTAGTTCACTTCTTCAGTGTTTTTGTGTGGTAATGATTATTTAATAGTAATTAAGGGTTCTGTTTGTGTCCTGTTAGTCTCCCTGGACCGCGGCCGGGCCCTCTTGGACAGCAGCGAGAGGGAGCTGCTGAAGGAAATCAGGGAGCTGAGACAGAAGCTGGCAGCGCGAGCCAGAGAGTCCTCCTCACCGTCTGTGCCCACGCCGTCCTCTGTGTCCTAGTGACCACCGGCTGCCTTCTGTCGTCTACCAGTTTAAGGAAACATATTCTGAACCTTAGCTCACTGCAGCAAAACACAAAGAGTGACTCAGACCGTGGAGCGTGCTGACTGGCTGCTGCGTGTTTGTGAACCATCCGCCCTTCCATCTCTGCCAGGTTGTGGGTTTACTTCACGCAGACGAACTCATGCATGAGAAGATTCTTTAACAACATCATTGAGCGCAGTTAGAAGTTTAATTTATTTCAGTTCTGGGGAGCATTTTGTGAACAAAAGATAAAATTCTTCTCCTGCCTGACGTTGTTCCTGCATCTTTTACGGTCTTTGTTGAAGAACACTTATTAGTTTTTTGCTGATGAAGGACTTTTCAAAGAGCAAGCAGTCCAGATGGATCAAGTTGAGCCGTGTCAGATTGGTGCTGTGTTTGAATTTCTGATTTCCACTACCTACTCACTCTGAACTTCTCCGTTATTTTCTGTACTTGTGACCTCAGCGTGCGTAATATACAGACTGAAACCCTCTGACAAGGAAGGAGCAACAACTTTAAACACAGGAGCATAATTTAGGGGCACAATGAGCAGTCTGACTTCAGATTTCTGCTGTAGTAAACGGTACAGTATGAACTCTTGCAGCCCTTGTAACCCTAATAAGTGGCCGTAACTACTATAGTTTACTTATTTTATATTTTCTTTTGTAAGAGCACCAGTGCTTTAATTTGATCTTTTATTATCTTTATTATATCGAAGGTGTTTTTTTTTATATTTGTCTCGTTTAAAGTCATTTTTGATAAAGTCACCAGTATTGGGTCTGTTTTATGGTAACTTTTGATTCCCATTTTTCTCATCTTGACACATTTTATATTGATTTCCTCACATTTTACCTAAAATACGCCACCTGAGCATTTTTCAAAAGCGACCGCTGCGTGACCAAAGCATCCTCCTTTTGGCAGGGCAGCAAAAAGCTACAATTATCTACTGAAGTTGTTGCAAAGACTCGTGTTGAACTTTTAAATCTGACAGGTGGCATCAATGCAAAGCAAAACCAAACCAGAAAAACCTCCAAAAAGGAAAAAAAAAAAAACTGCATTCAAGACAGAGCCGAGAACAGATGCCCGTCAGCTGGAGATCTGCTTAAATGTATCATCATCAGTGTAAGAAAAAGCCTACCCTGTGCTTTTGTGTCTCTGCTCCTAATCCATGTCTAGGTGTGTCTACCATTGAACCAAAAGCCAATCAGCCGTTCTTTGACAGGAGCCGAAGTGACAGCCATCTTCATTCCAGTCACTCATTCGTGTCCATCCAGCTTGAATCTGCGCTCATCAAGCTGTTTCAGTGCCTGGGAACAAAACTCTAAGTCTGCTGTGCTGAACTATTAACCACGTTAGGAGGCACTCATGAATGTTTACTTCTGCCTGTAAGAAAACAGGCAGTAGTGTGTTTCTTTCATTTAATTACACATAGATATACATTCCTCTCAATTGTTTTTATTAACTTCACATACATAATAGGATGCTGAACTGTTTTGGAACCTTGAAAGAGCACGCATACTTCCTGAACCCCACGATTTGTCAGGATTCGGCCACAAGCTTTAATATATTTCATTATTAATGTGATTGAGCAACACAAAGCAGCACATAACTGAGAGCTGTTTTATGAAGATTACAGATGTTTGTTTTTTTTTAGAAAACGAATCGCATCGCGAAAACCAAGGAACACAGCAGACAGGCCAGAAGAAAGTCCTGGGCTGATTTAAAACAGAGTTAATTTATGGAATAATTTCCCAAGCTTTAACCATCTCATGTAAAAAAAAAAAAAAAAATTCCAATATATTGCCCAAAATTGGAAAGAGTCTGGGCACAGCTGCAAATCTGCAGATTAGGGAGGCAAAAACTAAAAACCCCAGAAAACTTTTAGTCCAGTTTAAGGTTTGCCACAGGCTGTACTGAACACAAATACTCTGGCCAGTTTAGACCAATATCTAGTTTTTAGACCTACATCCAAAATACCACGTGTGCTTTCTGTCTCCACTGTGAAACATGGTGTTGGAAATATCATGCTGTGGGGAGTTTTTGTTTTCTTTTCTCCTGTTTCAGTGACAGGAAAGCTGATCAGAGTTGATGGGAGTTTCACTTTCATATCAACCTTAAACATACTAAGAAAAAAAGAACAACAGACTCGTTTCTTTCATTATTGCCTCAAATAGTTAAAGTCCATATCTAAATCCAACTGAGAAACTTTCAGCCTGAGCTGTTTTGTGAAGAAAAAGTAGCAAAAAGTCCCTCGATGTGGTGACATATGCTAAAAAACTGAATATTAGATTTACTAATATATATCACTATTACAACAGTATAATCATTACTATGTTTACTATCAAATAGCAATGATGGTAATGATTACTTGTAACCTAGCACTTAAAATACCAAAAGAGATGAAAGTTGAGTATGGTGGATAGTTCTGCAAAGTGCTGTGTAATAAACTCACCTGTCACATCTCATCACGTTGAGGAAATCACCTGGCTCTCAGCAGAGGCGGGCCTACCATCTCCTGTCTTTCCACATCAGTAGTTCTCCCACACAAGCTGCAGCAGAACCCCAGAAGCAAGTTCTTCTCTTATTATGCTGATCCAGACTGAAGCTTTTAGAATCAGAGCCGTTCCTCCAGCCAGAAAAAACCTCCGTCAAAGTTCCTCCACCATGGACCGATGCAACAACATCTCAGTTTTGTCATACAGAAGGTCCAAGCCCGTGGGGAAGGTGAGGCGGCGGGTTCAGGACCTTCGGATCCCCTCGTCCTCTTATCATTGTGCCCACACGGCCAGCGGAACCAAGCCGGACCTGAGTCACAACGAGAGCGCTCGGTTAGCGGCCGACTGTCTGCTCTCCCAGGGCCTGGACGGATACCGCCAGGTGCTGCAGGCGGAGGGGGAGGTGGACTTCCTGTCAGAGCTGGAGAAGCTGTACATCCTACAAAACGGGAGAGATGCAAACTCAGGTTGGATGTTCTTCTCGGGGTTTTTTTGTTTTGTTTTTTTGTAATTTCAGTTTTTTACTGTCTTGTGTTGTTAACAGATTATGCAGGTGAAATAGATGCCATGGACAAGGAGTTTGTCAACCTATTTGCCCATTGTGAGTCCCAAACGAGCAGCGACTCCGCAGTGGAGTGTTTGGACCAGAAGATGGATAAAGGTACTAAACAATTTGCTTTACTGCAGCCATGTCTGTCTGGAAGTCTTCAGTCTCCAATTTCTGTCTCCCCAGACGTGAAATTCTTTGCTTCTGTGTCGGACAATCCCAGTAGGGCTGCAAAGTTAGTGATTGATCTATCGATTATTCTGACGATTAATCGTATACAAAAAATTGGCACATTGTACAGATTTTTCATTTAAGCACCTTAGCCTTTCTTTTTTATACAATATTAGAAATACATTAAAATATGAAAATATAAGAAAATATTTAAATTCCTTTTTTAAATAGAAAAGTAAATATTAATTCAACAACAAAGTGAATTTAAACCGGGTGAAGCTAAAACTGTGCCACGTGAGAAGTTTTGGATAAAACATATTTACAAACAAAAGTGTTTGTCATTTTAAATGTAAAATATAAATGTATGCTATACAATTTTGTTTTAATTACCGCTCTGAATATGTAGGGGTTTTCTCAGAATATTGCATTTTCTGAGTCTGTATTCTCCAGTTAGCGATTAATCGATAACTAAATCAGCTGACGATTATTTCAGTAATCGATTCATTACCGATTAATCGTTTCAGCCCTGGATCCCAGCCCTGAGGTGTTTCTCCAGTCTGACAGGACAGCAGCTGCCATGAAAGATCTGGTCAGACAGTTCCTCAGAAAGACTAAAATGGTATGATAGGAGGTGTGTGTGTGTGTGTGTGTGACATGAATCCCTATTGCTGTAGTACCACACGGTTGGAAAGCATGCGGGTGACGGTGGGGGTGTGTACTTGTGTGTGTGTGTTCAGGCCCTGGCTATGGTGATGGACACCTTCAGTGACCCGGAGCTGCTGTGTGATCTTCTTGAGGCGAGCAGGAAGAGAAACGTGTCTGTTCACCTCCTGCTGGACCACCTTAACCTGGAGGGGTTTGTCAGCATGTGGCAGGAACTCAAACTCGTCAGCAGAAACTTCCCGGTAAATATTTTCAAAACAGGAAAAAAAAGAAAAAAGCTGGAGTTATTTAGCTTCAGACTGTGAGAAGAAAATTTGCTGCCGCATGTTTGTGATAATTAGCGTGTGTGTTGGTGTGTACAGAAGGTGTCGGTGCGAAGCGTCCCAGGTCAGACCTACAGCGCAAAGACGGGCAGGAAGCTGACAGGTCAGATAGCGGAGAGTTTTATCATCGCTGACTGGGATGAGGTGCTGACTGGTACATACAGGTACGTCTACACACACACACACATACATACACTGCAAAAACACACCCAGTTTCACCAAGTATTTGTGGTCTGGTTTCTAGTACAAATATCTTACGACACTTTAAGCAAGACAAAAACTAACTTAACAAGTAACTTTTTAGCAGGAACTAGGAGCTAAAAGCACTAGTTCAACTGGCAGATTTCCCCCCTGCAACATGGGGAAAATGTCTTCTTATAAGTGAGCTTTAAATCATGTTATAATGTCATTCCTCATCACAAACATACCTGGAGTGTTGCCTTGACTCTTTTATGCATGTTTGAGGAGTCCTTGAGTCTCTTGTGGGAACCATCCGGCTGCACTGAGCTCCTCCTCAGAGCTGCTCTTTCCAAGTTTCCAAGCGTCCTCTTCACAGAGCAGCCCTTGATTTACTTGACTGTGCTATAAAATAGCATTATATGTCTGGAAAAGACAAAATACTGCCCCTTTAAGATATTTACACTAGAAACTAGGCAAAAATACATGGTAATATTTGGCGTCTTTGCAGTATACTGCTTCCAGAAAACGTTTTCTATTTCTCTATTAATGCTTCCATTATTGTAAAACTCTTTCCTATGATCTATTCCTGTTTCTGGTGTCTCCCTCAGTTTCACATGGCTGTCCAGTATGGTCCATCAGAGTCTTCTGGTTCTCATTAAAGGTGCCTCGGTCTCACATTTCCATCAGGAGTTCCTCAGACTTCACTCCAGCTCCCAGCCGGTCCCTGGCTTTGTCACTTTCATCTCTCTGCCACAGTGTCTTTGCCTTTACTCCCGATCTCATGAGCATCCAGACAGCTGTAACTGGAAACCCCACAAGACTGTGACAGCAGCATGTTCACATGGAGAGATTAGTCTACAGCCTCCTCAAAGCGGTAAGCAGCCCAGAGAGAAAATACCTCCACATCTGCCTCTGAAGCCTTCGGCTCAAACAGCAGCAGAGAGTGGAACAGGAGCCAAGGTCGAGCTGCAGAATCAGAGCCAGATTCGCGGTCACCCACATCTCCCCGATCAGACCTTCTCAGAAGTTCGGCTTCACAGCACCACTGTGAAGAAGAACGGCGAGGTCGAAGAGCCACGCAATCTGAACGATCTGTCCCTAACACACGGGCGGCAAAATGTTCACCGTCAGTCAGGCTTAAAGAAGCAAAACAGCCTCGCTCTCCCAGATAGGAGCAGTGAAAGAGTTTTCTCTCAGCAAAGGAACAGAAACTCGTCTGCAGGTTTCATCCAAACACAAAGAGACCAACTGGATTCCTCACGAATCGCTCACGCAACGGTGGAACTTCAATGTGATCAACCTCAACTCCTCTCACCTCCGTCGTCACAGAAAACACGACCAAATCTCAGCCGTCAGGTCTCTTTCAGGAGCTCCGGGGAGTACATACCCAGTCTCCAACCCAACGCCTTCAGAGGAACCAGCAAGCAGGAAGGGCTCATGGAGCGACACCATGGCCGTCTGAACTCATCCTCTCACACAGTGACCTCCTGCTTTAGACCAGCACCGGCAGGAACAGGAACCGCTCTCGGTCCTCAGCAGCAGACGGAGTCCAAGAGGTTCCTGTCAGGCGTACGAGCCACAATGCAACTGCATCCCGTCAGACTGCACCGGAGCCCACAGAAGGCAGCGGGACCCGGAGCGGTGGCTCGCTACAACTCCTTCAGCGGTGCACATGGCATGGGGCAGGCAGGCTGGAGAACCCTGCAGAGCAGCAGCAGCAGCACGTCGCTGCGAAGGAGCCTGAGCCTGACGGAGAGAAGCCCAGCAGGATACAGAGGAGCAGGACGTCACCCTGTATGAATGCATCCACAGTTTTAATGAAAAGCCTATGGAGCAACAGAGCTCCACTGGACTGAGAGATTCAGTCAGCGAACAAGAAGCAGACCAAAAACAAAGCAATGCAGAGATTTGAAATCAAAGAAAAATTGAACGTAATTTCCAAAACGTAATAAAATAAAAAACGTAAAAAAATGCTGCATTTCTTCTTTGCCCCTTTACTTTGATACCACAAGATAAAAATCTATTGCAACCACTGGTCTTTGGACATCACATAACGCATAGCGTTAGTTTTCCACCTCGTTATTCTTCATTCTCATGGTGAAACATGGTAGTGGTAGAATCATGCTTTCTGTGACAGCAACAAGGAAGCTGGTTAGAGTTGATGGGAGATTATTTTTAGACAGAACAATTGGCAAAAAAGAAAAAATGTCCATCTCCGGACATTCAATGTACTGATTGAAGGGAAGCAATACAAATGTCTACCAGACTAAACAGATTTTTAATTAGGAAAAAAAAATCATTATTTAGGTTCCATTTCATTTTACTTTGTGTCAGACTGTCACATAAAATCCTAAAGAGAATAAGCTCACAGCAAGAAAAACTGGGAAAACTTCACTGGAAATGAATCGATTTGCAAAGCACTGCTTTTCTGGTTCAGCTATTGCCTTTGCAAATCGACAGATTATCTGATTCTGTCTTTCAAAAGTGCCTCAACACAACACTGTGTGTCAGTTCCAATGACTTTGAATGGCCTTTCTGGTCTGTTATAAACATGATTTGGTTTTCCTACTTCCTACTAAAAACATTCTGCCGTGTTGAGTTTTCCTCTTCAACATTAAATATTGAATAACCTGCCAGGCTGGAGTTTCTCATCTCATTTGGTGTTTGTGAGGACAAACTTGATTAAATCCAATCCAGTTCAGTTTATTTACAAATGTCATCTGAAGGCACCTCTCAGAGAAATGTCAAAGTTGATCAAAAACATCTGAATCCTGTTTTTTTGGACCATTTTTGATGACATTTTCTATAAGCATACAGAATTTCAATGTAGTATTTAAGACTAAATATGTTGCAAAAAAAAAAACATTTATTAATTTATAGAACATATAACAATTTTGAAGAAAAGAAGAAATAAAAAGACACGGATAATAAAATATAAACAAAACTGTTTACACAGAGCACAATATGTTCTACATGTAATACTTATAGGTACTCTTACTGGCAACACAATACTTGGTCATCCAAAAAAAAAAAAAAAAACCTAAATATACTGCAACAATGCTATATTTGCAACAAATATTTGTTTGAAGCATCTTCAGCATGATCTGAAATCCTCTGCCAGTTTGGCTGCAAACATCGATTCCAGCAGCATTAAGGTTTAGTCTGTGGTCCATTAATCTGTGACGCTCCGGCCAGTAAAACGTTGCTCCACCAGCGCTCTCTGAAGCTCTGCAAGCTCACCGAGGTCAGGCTCTCCCCGTCCTGGTAGTCCTCCCTCATCTTCTCTGGGATCAAGTCCTCTGACATCACCTGGATCGTCAAAGCAACAACAGAAGGTTCTAGTGGAAGCAGACTCTAGAGTCTAGACTGTCTGGGAATAAAGTGAAAACTCATCCCGCTCACCTCGGTGAGAGCCTGCAGCGTTGCTTCTTTAGGATTTAGTCGCTGCAGAGCCTCTTCTGTGATCTGGAGAGTCTTTACACTGCGCTGCAACACAAAGGAGGACTGCTGCTGGCACAGGATTCTCAACAAGAGCCTTTAAGAAAAAAAACCATAAAATAGGTGTATAATTTACACATAAACACTAAAACCAAGGAAATCTGTCATTTCATGTCGCCTGCTGCTGCTACATGACAAATGACTGTTTTCAGATTGTTTTTATGTTTAATGTAGGGCTGAACAATAAATCAATAACGATATATATCGCGATAGACATGTGATCAATATCAATAGATAATACTGATAGAATGTTCAATCATTTTGCTGAATTCCAATCCAGAACCGCACAGCATTCTGGGGGATGTAGGCAGAGCAAAGGCTTTGCCAGCTAAGCAAGATTGGTATCATCAGCTAACTAACTCACTCCGGTTACCAAGCAACAACCTGTTGAGCAACTTGCGCAGCAGCATTTTAAGGTTTCCCCACCGTGCCTCACAACTGCGTAAAAATAAACGGCGTGGAATGAAAACGCACAAACCTAATCAATGATTATCAATATCGACTGATATGAAATGCTTATATTGTAATATGTTTTTCAGCCATATCGTCCAGCCCTAAGTTAATGTCTCATTAGCTGGGTGTGATTTAGCCTATGTTAAAGCAGCAGCTTCATCAGAAAGCGTTACCGTGTTCGGATGAAACACATGCAAGCTCTCAGCCAGACCCGGTCCTCAGTGAGCTCTGCTGCCCCCTCCTGGTCCTCCTCAGACTCCCCATTCACAGCCTCTGATGAACGTTCTGGTACACAGAAGCACATAGTCTGTATAAATATTGAACTAAATACATGTAGATACAAATATTTTATCTACAGAAGGTAATTGTACCCATGTCTGAGTCGCAGCCCAGCAGCTGTAAACACGTCTGACCCAGGTTGAACCAGTGCCAGGGGTTAAAGGGCAGCAGGCTGCACAGCTGCTGCAGACAGGACCTTTGAGGCCCCACACAGCCAAAGTGCTGGTAGATGCTGACCTTCAGGACGTGAAGTTTAAAGTTAGCACTCACACCAATCTGAATTATGAACAAAAAGGTTTTATTTGATACAGACTTTGAGCAGCAGGAGGCTGGTCAGGTGGCAGGTGTTGGAGGCTTCTTTGTTCTGCAGAAAGCCGAACGCAGTGTGAGGGATGCAGTTTACTACATGAGATACCTGCTTACAACTATGTGTCATATTTTACACCAGATGGACCTGAATGCAGGGGTTCATAAAGTATTGAGATTCCTGTAAAAATGTTTGATGCCTTGATGCCTGATGTGTTTAGGAATTGTAGGTGTGTGACGAAGCACATGAAATAATCTGGTTAAAATGTCTTTCAACCAATGAAGATAAGTAGATATTTAATTTTCTCTATGGCCTGGAAGACATAACTACCTTAATTTAAAAGATAAAAAAACTCTACCAGATATTTACCTTACTGGCACATATATGTCATGATCACTTATGGTTTTCACCCAGTGGATTTATTTAATATTCAAACTTCTCCACATACAAAGTTCAAACTAGTTGATTTTTTTCATGCTCTATCAAAAATATATTGTATTTTATAACTGTTCTTGACTTAAATCATCGAAACCAACCCCATGATCATTCAGGGATGTTCTTTTTTTTGTGAACAACTACACCAGGTAATTTTAGGAAAAACCTGCAGGAAAAGAACTTCACCAGCAATTCAGCTAACTCCAGCGCCTGCTCCCTTTGTCCCAGCTTGGTGCAGCATCGAGCCATTCCCTCCAGGACGTCGCGCCTGATGGTCAAGTTGTTGTCCGCGATCCACTGCAGGCAGCTGCTGTACGCATCCAGGGCTCTCTGAACGAGGCGGCATGAGACACAATGAAGGTCAAGCAATGATTCGGCTTTAAACAGCTGCTGGATTTGATAGCATTACTGCAGTAAAAGCATAAAACATCTAAGGCATCACTTCACATATTTAAATTAGAAGAGTTAAAGGTGTGTGATTAGGGATTACAAACCAGTTTGGCCTGATTAAAAAAAAAATCTTTGAGTGATGCAGAATAAATCCTGTATTTTTGTACATAAGCACCTATTTAAATATTATAGAAATATTTCTCCTCTTTCCACCTGTCTGTTATTCTATTCAAATTAGGAGCCAAAAAAAGAGTTTTGGAAAATTCCTCATCAGTCACATTACACGCAGATTTCAGTTCCAGCTGCAGTTGAGTTCTGCAAACTCTGCAGAGAAATTGCACACTTGAGTGAAAGAAAACTGAAGAACTCCAGTTACCTGATAGTTCCCTTGTCTCAAAGCCAGGTCACCTCTGAACTTGAACACTTTCTGCTTCTCCAAGGAATCGTCCGTATCCAGAGCGGCGTTCTCACAAAACCACTGCGAGGAGAAACAGGAGGACGTTATGAAATTATGAAAGCATGTAGCGCCACAATCTATTTTTTCCCCGTATTTCTCCAAGCGTACCAGTCGTTTTAATAACAAGTTTTGTGATGCAAAATACCAGCATAAAGTTAACAATCATCCTCTGGCAGATAGTCTCACCTGTGGTTCGCACAGTTTGGCGTTGTAAGACGACAGAGACTCGCACACCCGCTCCCTGGCCTCTGAAAACACGGAGTCATCAAAGGTGCTGCCGAATATCTCCATCCAGAAGCAAAAGGTCTCATCAAATATGCTATTCCAAAGGGAAAAAAAATTGATCCAAATATTTCAACAACGCTTCACGAGTTTGTTTTTGACGACAGTCACTCGGTCCGTCATGAGCTGCTCCGACGGAAAACTTGATAACTCTATAGTTCCGGGACGAAAGATTCCCGGGAGTAAGGGGGCAGGGACGAATAAATAAAGGACAGTACGGACTAAGTTAACAGCTCTGTTAAAACACTATTTATTTATTTATTTATAGTAAATTTTGAACCCTTTGGTGTGTTAATGTTTGGATTGCTTCTTTTTTTCCGCCATAAAACAACACATGGAAGATTTTATTTTACATTACTATGATTTTTTTTTCTCTTTTCATATTAGACATCAAAATTATGGAACAATCTACCAGCAGATATCAGACAAGCATGTCCACTCAGTGTTTTAAGTCAAATTTGTGTTTTATTGATTTATTTGTTTTTCTTGGTTTTATCTTTAATTTGAACGTTTTAGATTCTTAAAAACAAAAACCGGGTCACAAAGGAATACCACAATTGAAATAAAGTAGAAGTCCTAAATCTCACTGGTACTGACAGATAAAATTAAACTCTTCATAGTCAGACTTGCTGAACCAGCGATGGTCTCCTTCTTTCTCCTTGCACTCCACTCATGTCACAGTCTTCTTTATAACCATCCCAATCCCAGCAATTAAACTTTACAATGTTGTCATCAACCCAGAACCAGAAGTCCAGAGTGCAGGTGTAGCGAAGTCCGATCCAAATGAAGGGACTGTTGGCTTTCTCAGCTTCCAGCTCAGGTCTGCATCTGTTCATCCAAGATGGAGGTGTTGCACACTCGAACAAAAATGGTATCGAGACATGCGGTTGTGGTAAATTTTCTTTACTCCTTTTTTTTCTCGAACACGAACAACATCAATAGTCCAACGTGCGTCACACTCAGGCTGCTCTCTACTACTCGGCTTCTTCTACACAACAAACACTTAGGACCCCAGGCTGCCCTACGCGCCTGTTCAAAAGTCCTGCTTTTCTAAACTCCTCACTCTCAGCCAGAATAGTTATCCACATATGTATGAATGTACAGCTTCACATGGACAATCAATCACAGTGCTTTTTAAATAACAAAACAAAGCAAAATATTCATAGGAACAAGAATAAAATCATTTTAATGGGAGGGGGGGTCCTTGATCTAAAGTCCCCAGCAACTGGTCCCCCACACTCTCCCCCTCAAAAATAAATGTCGTCCCGACATAGTGACATCTCTGGAGTAACTGAGGCTTCAGCCGGTATGGAGACAAGTTTGGAAGACAGTCTCTTGGCACACTGTTCTGTATGACACAGTTCTTAACATGGCATCTATCCCCCTCTTTATGTCATGTCGAAACAATAGATAGTACTGGCCAGGTAATATCTGTATGGTCACTCTGCCATCTCTGCAGGTTGTGTATCGCAGACTGTAAAGTTTGACTTTAAGGTCCTGCCCCATAACCTTTTATTCAGACCCACTTATGTTACTATATGCTCAACATATATCAGTCTAAATCAACCCAATAGTGGTCTCAACTCCAGATGTGCACTAATCAGCTATTATTATACTTAAAGCTTCCGATTCTAATCCCCCTTGTCCTGCCTAGCTACCTAACTTGTGTACCATAACCTGAACATATAACGGAACAATGTAACCTAACCCCGATATCCACTGAACATTACTTGTGCCTAACCATAAGTGTTGGTTGGCCTAGCCTGCTGTATGTGAGTGTCCTGGGTGGATTTCGTTGTCTAGAAGGATACTGTCTTGGAACGGGTTCCCGCCCTCTCTCGTCTGCTTCATCAGATGACACCGCCTCGCCAGAATCTTGTTCTTCTGCTTCCTCAGACGACACCGCCTCGCCAGAATCTTGTTCGTCTGCTTCATTAGATGGTGCTGCTTCCGCAGGATCTTGTCCATCTGCTGTATCAGATGATGAGTGCTCCTCTGTCGCCATTTCTTCCTCTCCGTCCACTTCTCCTTCCTGCTCCACCTCAGATCCTGCAGTCACTTGAGCATCCTCTGCATCCCTCCTCAGCTGACCTTCAACTTGTTCAGGTTGTACTCTTGGATGGGTGATGGACCTCCAGTTGTCTTCATCATCAGAACTGCTGTCACCATTCTTGTCAACACCATCTCCTTGCTTCCTTCTGTTTCTACTCTGCTGTTGCCTTTTCCTGTCCATCATGTTCTTCGCATCTTTCTCTGTTTCAGCAGTCAGAAAATCACAAGGCAATAGTAAGTTTCTATGCAAAACTCTGATCTTCCCTGTGCCTTTTTCAGGATGTACCGCATAAACAGGGCTGTCCTTGTGTTTCCTTTCAGTGACTATGTAGACCTTGTCCTCCCAGTACGACCTGAGTTTTCCTGGTCCTCCTCTTTCCTTGAAATTCCGCACTAAGACCCTAGATCCTGGCTGCAGTTCCACTCCATGAATTCTCCGATCATACTCCGTCTTTGCCCTATTCCGCTCCTTATGTGCTGTCTCAGATGCCAACTTGTAAGCTTCTTGCATCCTTTTTCTCCACTTACTGGCATAATCACTGTGGGAGGTGCTCTGATCAATTGGAGTTAATCCAAACATCATGTCCACTGGCAGCCGGGGACTCCTGCCATAAAGAAGGTAGTAAGGTGCATATCCAGTTGCCTCGCTGCGTGTACAATTATATGCATGCACTACTTTGGGCAGGGAGCTCTTCCAATCTGACTTTTCTTTTTCTGTCAGGTTTCTGAGCATTGAAAGAAGTGTTCGATTAAATCTTTCTGCTTGACCATTTCCAGCTGCATGGTAAGGAGTTGTACGGGAACCTTGGATGCCACAATACTTTTCCAGTTTAGAAAACAGCTTGTTTTCGAATTCTTTACCCTGATCGTGATGAAGTTTAGCTGGAAATCCAAACTTTAGGGCAAAGTCTCCGAAGATCTTTTCTGCAGCGGTTTTTGCTGATTTGTTCGTGCATGCATATGCTTGAGCAAAGCGTGTAAAATGGTCTATGACAACAAGGATGTATTCATATCCTCCTTTACAACGCTCCAAATGAAGGAAGTCAATGGAGACCATTTCGAATGGGTGAGTGGTAACAATATTGACCAGTGGTGCTCTTGTTATCCTGTTTGGATGCTTCCGCTTCAGGCAACTACAAACCTTTGTCACATGATGTTCCACATCCCTTTTCATATATGGCCAGTAAAATCGGTCACGGATTAAGTTCAATGTTCTTTCCACACCAAGGTGTCCCATTTCCTCATGCAGTTCTTTATATATTAGCTGGTGGAACACCTTGGGCAGCACAAGTTGAACTCGATTGGAGGACTTCCTAAAAAGAATGCCATCTTCATTGACACACAGTTTGTTTCTTTCTCTAGCGAATACAGAGATGCCGTCACGCCAATTTCTTTTGGCATGCTGGGGCCACTGTTTTCTCATCACAAACTCACGCACCTTTCCAATCATCGAATCCTCTTCCTGTGCTTTTCTGAGGTCCTCTGCTGATATTTTAGCCACTGATGGTGCTATGTGTTCCTGTTCTTCATCATTGCAGGCTGCCATTATGACTGCAGGACACAACCACGGCCCTTGATCATGGGATGTTAGCTGGACTGATTGTGTGACAGATGAAATTACCTTTGGCTCCATCTCCTGGACGCATGTCCGCATGTACTCCTCCATGTCCAGGGGCATCCTAGACAGCCCGTCTGCATCCCCATTAACTTTCCCCGGTCGATACTTGATGGAGAAGTTAAAGTCTGCTAATTCGGCTATCCAGCGGTGTGTGGTGGCATTTAGCTTGGCTGATGTTAAAACATAGGTTAAAGGGTTATTATCTGTATAGACGACAAAAGAGGGTGCATAATAAAGGTACTCTCTGAATCGTTCACAGATTGCCCACTTCATTGCTAAGAACTCTAACTTCCCAGAATGGAGGTGGTAATTCTTTTCTGGGGAAGTTAATGTTCTTGACCCATAACCTATGACCACAAGTTTGCCTTGTTGTCTCTGGTACAATACTGCACCGAGGCCTTCTTGCGAAGCATCACAGTGCAATACAAATGGTTTCTCAAAGTCAGGGTAACCTAACAGAGGAGGAGACACCAAATACTCCAACAGCTGGCAGAGAACATCCTTATGATGTTCTGTCCATACGATTGGATGGCTTGAGGGAAGCTGGTCTGAGCTTTTGTGTTTCCCCTTGTTTGTTTTTAACCCTCCTCCTTTCACTACCTTTCCAGGTTTCTTTTCTGTGGACAGCAGCCTGTACAGGGGTTGAGCAGTGCGTGAGAAGTTGGGAATATATGGACGATAGTATGTTAGAAAGCCCAACATTTTCCTCAAATCACCCACTGTTTTTGGTACGCGGTCTTTGAGTGCTTGTACTGGTGCGATCTCAGCAGGATCCATGCAGTAGCCATCCTTGGATACAATCTTTCCCAGAAACTTCACCTTGTCTTTGAAGATTTCACATTTTCTTGGCGTTAGTTTCACTCCATGAGTCTGATAACGACGCAGCACCTCTCTCATGTCGCGTAGGTGATTCTCAAATGACTGGCTGTGGACTAGGTTGTCATCCAAATATGGCTGCGAGGTTTCATCCCTAATGCCTGCGAGGCACTCCTCCATACTGCGCTGAAACTCTGCTGGAGCCGAGGACAGGCCAAAGGGAATCCTGATCCACTCATATAAACCCCAAGGTGTTATGAATGCGGTCAGTGGTCTGCTACTCTCCTCCAGGAAACCCTGATGGTATGCCTTGCCCTGGTCCAAGACAGAGAACCATGCACTTCCACTCAGGTTATTAAGCATATCCTGTACTCGAGGGATGGGATGACGGTCCGGAATGGATTTCCGGTTCAGCTCACGATAATCCACACACAAGCGGAGGCTCCCATCCTTCTTGCGCACACAAACTATGGGTGATGAATATGGAGATCGGGACTTTTGAATCCAACCTCTGTTCAGCAGGTCTTCCAGATATTCCTTCACCTCCTTAAGAAGCGGTTTGGGGACAGATGTGTAAGTCCGCCTTACTGGGGTTGTGTCACTCAGCCTGATTTTAAGCTGCAGGGATGGGATGCACCCCACATCATGCTCATCCTTAGAAAATGCATTGCACTCCTCATGAAGCATCCTTCTTACATCATCTTGCTGCTCAGGAGTTAGGTGGTCAATGGGCACTGGGGGGTCCCACAGATCAAATTTGGATGCCTCAGACTCATCATATCCTCTATGTGGTTCGTCAGAAGCTGGACGGTTGCGGTCACTGGCAAGTGAGTTGATCTCTGTTTTCTTTTCACTTACACCCACAGGTCTGGCTTCTACTGGATAAACTGCTTTAATCTGCTGTAAGTATCCCAGTACAGTGCGGGGTATCAAAGTAATGTCTGAATGGCTGTCGTTTGTGACTGGGATTGATACTGCTGACCGGTTTCCCTTTTTCAGGCAGACCACTGTTTTTAAGATGTTCAAGCCCTCAGGCCATTTTGGGACCACCTCGGGCTCAAACAGTACTTCCTGTCTTTCTGAGAGAGGACCAATCCGCACACTACACTTCACCTCTCTGGTCTGACCCGCCGGAATCACTGTTTTTAGACGTCCTATTTTCACCATGGTTTCTTCATTACTTTGGTGAGCTGTTTTTACTAAGTGAATTAACACATCTGCCTTTTTGCAGTCGAATGAGAAAGCCTCTTTTACTGCTATGGATGTGACACCAGGGTGGTGCTCCATGCCATTCTTTACTAAATGTTCAATGACATTGTAGCCAATTATAGGTGGCTCAGCCACTCCAGGCTCATTAGAGACGAGCACTGGCACAATCAGTTCTGGATTCAGGCCTCCCTTTGATCCCAGTTTGAATTTTACCTCAACCCAACCTGCAAAGGGAATGAGAGTCTGGTTTGCTGCTTTCCCAACCAAGGTCTCTCCCTCCTCTAGGAGCTCACCTGTGCTGCGTAACTTGATGTGGGGTAGCTGGGATCTCCTCAAGCTTTCATTTATGATGGTGACCTGTGAGCCGGTGTCCCACAACGCCTTGGTTGGCACATCCTCAAAGAAGCAGTCCACCATGCACTTATTTCCTATCAGAGTCCGCAGCTTGGTGTGCTGATGTATGGAGAGGTGACTGGCATAAGTGGAACCTACGATTTTTTTTGCTTTCTCACCCATTTCCACTTGTGCCTCCAGCTGCCTAATCCGTTCACAGAGCCGCTCATACACCTTTTCCTCAGCTTCTCCTTGGAGTACAGTGTGTTGTTGTGCATGTGTGGAGGTTTGTATGTTCACATTCATGTCATCAGGTTTCACAGTCAACCTTTTTGGTCCCCTGCAGCCCCTGGAGAAGTGTCCCAACTGTCCACACTTAAAACAATGCTCACATTGATCACTTATGTTGTGCTCTTCACATCCTTTGCATCCCCTTTTAACATTCCTTCTTGTTTGGTGAGTAGACTGAGAGCTGGTCATGCTTTTCTTAATTTCAGCAATCTCTTCTCTGAGCAGTCTTACTGTTTCACACAGCTCTGACTCCCTTGAACTGATGGGCGCAGAGGTTTTACGGGTTTTCTGCTTCACCACTTCAGCTGACTGTTCTTGGATTGCCAAACTGGTGTTAGGTGCAGCCTGGTTTTGTTGCCTGATCTGCATTTCTGTTTGTAGCTCGTTAATTTTTGGAATTTTGGTGTTGTAGCTTTTCTTCTGTTTGGACTGTCGTTCTGAATCCACACTTGCAGCCTCATTCATCTTTTCAATAAGAGTCTCATCGGTCACAGTTTGATCATCAAGGGAAGACTTTAGCTGAAACTTTATGTTGTCACTCAACAGTCCAGTACTGACTGACCTCAGGAATTTCCTCTGAATGAAGTCGGCGCTGTACTGTTCATCTGCATCGACTTCTCTTGAAGCAAGCAACAGCCTCTCTTTCAGTTCGATTGCCCTGAAGAGGAAGTTTTGGGGGGATTCACGACTGTCCTGTGTGATATTTATCAGTCTTTGATAGATATCAGTGGAGCTATCCTCTTTAAAATGTCCCTTTAAAATCGCTTTGAGCTGGGGCAGGGTCAGATCACGCTTAATTTCAAGCATGTCCCGAATGCTTAAACCAGGGCTGATTGATTTTATTACAGCTTCT
The DNA here is from genome assembly GCF_001444195.1 of Xiphophorus couchianus. NCBI lineage: Eukaryota > Metazoa > Chordata > Actinopteri > Cyprinodontiformes > Poeciliidae > Xiphophorus > Xiphophorus couchianus. The sequence continues at coordinate 27,668,699 of NC_040232.1, forward strand.
ATTACTTCAGCATCACTGTGTCCTTTACTCAGGCCTCTCTCAATCTGATGCATTAAGTTGGTGTATGAGAGCCTGTCTTTCTGACCCTTCTCCCCTATCTGACCACATATTTTAAATTCCCTCCGTATGGTCACTTCTGGAAGCCTATTTGCTGTGGCTGGCATCACATTTTCAGTCACTGTTCTCTGAGGCTTACCATTTATACGTTCATTTAGCCTCAGTACTTCCTCTTGCAAAGCTTGGTTGTTGAGGTGGAGCTGCGAGTATTTTTCTGCCAAGTCCATTTGTTCAGTTACAGCCTGGGTGCTTTGTGACTTGTTACACGTTGCCTCCTCTTCAGCAGTAACTTCAGAATGTTGTGATATCAGTTCAATTGATTTTAACAATCTCCGAAGATAGCACCTCGCCACCTCCTCTTCTTCATCATTTATCACAGCATCAACGGACTCTGTTATTAATCGTATTAACGCTCGCCTCGTTACAGAATGTCCGCTTTGGATTTTAGCTTCTGCACACACCTCTTTGAGCTGATCCAACTGCAGGAGCCATAGCTGCTGAGAGACGGTCTCTGCCAACTCCTCCATGTCGGTCGCGCACAATGTAGGCGCGCTCCCGCCGCTGCTCGCTCCGGTTAGCATCGCTCAAGAAAGTCCCTCGACGAAGCGTTAATAATCTCGGTGGAACCTCCAATATTTTGTTGCACACTCGAACAAAAATGGTATCGAGACATGCGGTTGTGGTAAATTTTCTTTACTCCTTTTTTTTCTCGAACACGAACAACATCAATAGTCCAACGTGCGTCACACTCAGGCTGCTCTCTACTACTCGGCTTCTTCTACACAACAAACACTTAGGACCCCAGGCTGCCCTACGCGCCTGTTCAAAAGTCCTGCTTTTCTAAACTCCTCACTCTCAGCCAGAATAGTTATCCACATATGTATGAATGTACAGCTTCACATGGACAATCAATCACAGTGCTTTTTAAATAACAAAACAAAGCAAAATATTCATAGGAACAAGAATAAAATCATTTTAATGGGAGGGGGGGTCCTTGATCTAAAGTCCCCAGCAACTGGTCCCCCACAGAGGCCAGATCTCTGTGGTTATACCTGCAGTAAGACAGAGCTTCATCTTCATCGTTTGAGTTTGCGTCAACTGAAGAGATTTCTTCCTCTGATGAATCCTCAAAGATTTCATCACATGTTCCAAGTGCAGCTCCGTTTTGATTTCAGGAGCACAGTCGCTTTCCAAAGCAACAGTGTCTTCAGATGTCTTGACTGACAAATCCATATTGATGGTAACTTTAGAGGAAGCTTCCATGTCCTGTTGATCTTCAGGGACAATGTCGTCCAAACCAAAGTATTTCCATCTCCAGTCCTCTTTGCTTTCTACTGGCATGCCATCGTCTTTCACGTTGTCTTTGGCGACAATGTCAAAGCCAAAGTATTTAAATCTTTCATCGTCAGCAGGTGAGCTCTCTGCTGAAACGTCATCTCTAATCCGATATCCCAGCAACTTTTCTACTCCCTTCATGACAAGAAATCCAAGGCCCCAACCGACAGCAAAAATAATTTTGACTGCAGTTGAAGTAATTTCTAAAATCACTGTTTGAAATCGTCTCTTTACCATTAAAAAAGCACTCAAAGCTGCTAAATCAGTTCTCTAAATGAGTGACGTACAGAATTTCAAAACTTGGACATTTATTTCAGTGTAAAATACTTTGTGATGTTTGATACTTTAATGAAAAACAAACATTTACTGTACTTCTCCATTTATTCTGATAAAACAGTAAAACAACCTAATAAGCAATGGTCATCAGCGGTCATTTACCACAAGCTTTATAGCATTAAACATCACAAATACTTCATAAACAAACCCAGAACCTTCCGATACAAATTCAAATAAATATTACAATGACATAATAAGTTTTGCTCAAAGAAGGAAAATCAAACCAACCACCCAAAAAAAAGGACAGAAATAAAAATGAACATTTCAAACAGAGGGCCGTTCTGTCTGCCTCTGTCCATCCAGGATTCAGAACCGATCTCTGATTTTCTCCTCAGTTTTTCAGGGATTCTTCACAACAATCAGTCATCACAGAATGGAGGTTCTTGAAAAAGAAAAAAAAGTTTCCTCATGTAAATCCAGTCAACATGAAATACATAATCCGCTTGGAGAAGGGATGGGAAATACATACAAGTAAACTAAATTTTTAAAAATCTATTCATTAGCAGCGTTGCTATCAAGTAATGTGTGACTCCATATTTCAGCGTTAACGTACCTAACGCTGTGCCAGTGATGTTCACGTCACAAAGAACCGTGGCTTTTTGTCCTGGTCTGACCACCATCACGTAGCGTCCAAACACCGATTTGGGGAACTTGAAGACGTTTATCTGCCCTGCGTTGAACTCTGTGATGTTGCAGGCTCTGAGTAAAAGACAAAATGTATCAGCTGACCAACATCAAAACAATTTGAGCAACAATGAAACACCCAAACAGTGATGCAGAAAAACCTAGAAAACCTGTTTTCAAGTGTTGGGAGTGGAAAAAACCCCCACCTTTTCCCAACTGATTTTTTCATTCACTCTACTGTCTATAAATATGCTATAAAAAATTTGTTGACAATATTTACATTTTCTGAGACACATATTTTTACTATCTATAAGCCATGATCATAAATTACAAGACATAACCTCTTTAGATTTCACTGGTGTAATGAATCTATATTTTTTCCATTAGTTTCACTTTCTGAAATGACGATTGTTTTGAACTGTACCTGCATTTTACATTGTGTTAAAGCCTGAACATGTGAAATGCAAACACATCGAGGAAACACGACGCTCTCACAGTTTGCCGTTGTCCTTTGGAGAGTTTCCTACGTAGATCTCGGCAGCCTTTAAGTTCAGACTCGAGCAGTTCCTGTTGTATATACTGACACAGGAGATGTTGTGAACGCCCTGCAGGTCAATTCTCCACCAGGAGTTAGAGTGAATCAGGGTGAGAGAACATGTGGAGCGATTCCCATCAGAGGCCCTGTCAGCGTTGGTCAGTCGGCTGTACTCCTTAGTGGAGCTCAAAGACTGAGATGCGTTTTTGTCAGTCAGATCAATCATTGGCTGGCTGCAGCAATCTATAAAGAAAAAAGAGACGATCAGACCCGTTCTTTCAAAATTTCATAACATAATTTAAAAAAAACTTAAGGTGACTTATTTGGTCTCACCTGTTGTCTGCTGAGTTACATACAGCCTTCCTGTGAAGTGTGGTAAAAGTCTCATTTTTAATTGCTTAACTACTTTTAGTTTATAACGACAAAATCCTGACTTCTCTGGTTTTCACTGCTTAGCTGTGTCATTTATATATTTCCTCTGTCCTGTTGTACAAATGCTTTTTTAAACACATTATCTCCAAAAATATAGAAATGCTATGGATGAAATGAGCAACTCACCAATCAGTAAGATGGGTAACAGTCTCCACATCATCTTAGGTGGTTTCTGAATTTGTTCTTCATAAATGAATCACAGGACTGAATAAGATATGAGGGAAAAAGTTATTTGTACAAATGCCTTTTCCATTATGAAACCAAGAACAGCTGTCTCATCTAGTCATGTTGAATTCACTCACCTTTGGGACGACGTCAATCACTCTCTGCTGTTTTATGGTTCTCTCTCACTCTCACCTCGGCTTATATTTGCAAATGTTTCTAAGCTGGAACAGAATGTTGTCCAACCTGATCCAAATATAGATATTTTACTTCAGAAGTACATATATATATATATATATATATATATATAAAAAATGTTTGCATCTGATTTCCATAAGTGGAAAAAGAAACAAATGACAGTGCCGCTGTTCATGACTCGTCTGCATTTTCCTGTCATGAAGAGATGTAAATTTGTCCTGGCTGGTTGACAAAGAGACTCTTTAAACAGAGAGCTCTTCATTCATTTTTTTTTTTGTCTGCGATTATGTTTTGGATAGATGAGCCTTTGGTAGACTATATCTTTCCATCTGCAACAGAGGTTCTCATATTTTTACAACATGTACCACCAAAGAAACTTTAACTTATGACCGTAACTTCAAACATTTTTAAAACAGGGCTTGTACCGAGGGTTGACTTTCCTGTAGAAATCACAGTTAAATGTTAAATTGAAGTAACCTGCAGCCTAAATTGCAATGTCCCATGTTTTCAAAGTTGCAGATTTTAAAATAATTCTCCTAAAGTTGTTGGGAATCTGAATTCTGCAAACCACAATTGTCATACCAACCTCCAACAGTGGCCTCAAAAATGCTGTGCACCTGAATTTGCATAAATGTTTGACTTGTGTAATTAACAATTTATTACAGTGGTGACTTAAATTGGTCCCTCTGAAGGCCCATGAACCAATTGCACGGCCCACCGCTGCCAGACTGGATAGAAATGTAGTACAAAGTAGAAATGAACAAACATGACTTATATTTATTGAGCAATAATTTATTGTGTTTTTGCATGACGTAAAGCTCTTTGAACTGCTGAAATGTGCTATACAAATAAACTTGACTGATTGATTCAATTAGGTTATTTTATCCTTAAGTAGTTCATTGAAACTGAAATCTTATTTTCTACATTAAAATAAGATGAAACTTTAACCAAACCTTCATCTGACTGCATTTGTAATTGTGGTTACTTGAAACATTCTCAATTAGAAATTTCCCAGTAGTTTCTTTTCTGGTTTTAAACAATTTTTTAATGATCAGAAACTAACATTAACACCTAACAACCGGCAAATGTTGAAGGTTGGAGATGTCTTGGACAAAACCCCTCAAATTATTTTGGGTAATTCCACAACTATAAAGTAATTAAGGTCTTTATATGATGAGGAACCTCACCCAGCTCCAAAAGACTAGCCAACAGCAATTAGCAAACCACTGGTGGAACTGCACACATGGTCAGCACATCCAATCCTCCTCAGAACTGTTGAAAGGCTTAGTGGAGAAACGCTGTAGTCATCACTTCCTGAAGTCAGTGTCACCTGGTCTGAAAACACTGATATAACGCCCGGACACTGATTTAGGGATTTTGAAGACATTTATTTAGCCTTTTTGGAACTTTGTGACGTTGTAAGCTCTGAATAAAGGAAAAAGTGAAACAAACAACTGATTGTCATCAAATAGTCCTGAACAGTATTGTTACACCCAAACACTGATGCAGATAACCAGCTCAGTAAAGTTTTTAAGTCTGAATAAAAGGGGAACAAAATATATATCAGATGTAACAGAGAAAGGATGGGGGCTGAATGAAAAAGTTGAAAATGATCAGCCAGTGAGAAAACAATAAGTTTGGAGAAAAAAACGTTAAAACGTAGCAACATTTGGAGCAGATTCAGGATTCACACAAACATCCATTTAAGATCTGACATATTATCATTAATAAACACACACTGTTCAGTGAAATAACGTGGCTTTGAGACATCTTGTGTTAGGAAATGACAGTAATTCAATAATTATTTAAATGCAATTCAATGAAAATGGAAGATCTGATCTGCACTTTTACAGCGTTATAACAGGACTTGTAGAAGATCAAGTTCAATAGTTCAGCACTTTCAAATTGAGCCTCATCTTTTGTCTGCTGAGTTTCAAATGAACGTCCTGTGAAGTGCCAGAGAAATGTGTTGAATGATCCACTTTTATCTAGTTTAACAACTTTAAGTTAATTTCATAATTATCTTTAACTTTTTGCTATAATTTTACTGTACATGTTTAATAACACAACAGGGAAAAAACCCAAAACTCATTTACTCAACAATGACCAGGAGAGGGCGACAAATCGCAGCTAACCTGGAAGAACCACATTAACTGGTCTTGCAATGCAATCTGTAAATGACCTTACTAGTATTTTGTGTTTCCTCATGTAAATAAGGAGTATTTGTTGACATGACAGTCTATGCTCTTATTGTGAAAGGGCTTGGAACGGAAAGGAGGCAAACTGACAACTGCTCGGTCATCGCGGAGAGAGAGCGCGCGCACGAGTCGGAGCGAAAAGGGAGATCATTACGGATTAATTCAAATTTAGGTGTAGAGAATCAGTTAATAGGCGCTTAGTTGATGAGGGAACAAGATGAGTGTTTTGTTGTGTAAATATATGTTCAGTTTTCCTGCGGAACTTGTAGTTCGCTATTGAGTGTGACGGTTTTGTTTTGCCACTAGATGGTGCTAATATTCTTTGGTCAACGGTCAACAGTTGAAATGCGTTGTATTTTATTTCATGACACAGGGATGTTAAGAGTTTAATAAATACGTGTATTGTAACACATAATTATAGCATGAGAAATTACATAAGGTAAAAGATTCAATGTTAAGGTAAAAGGTTAGAACAACACTGTTTGAGTTACTAATGGTATTTTATTTGTATATTTTGTAGCTCTTACGGTGTGTTCACACACAAAGGCTGTAGAATAAAGGACTGTGAACCATCAGTTTGAGAGACCATCCTTTCAACCGGGACGCTACACAACCAAAGAACTAAACTCAAGAATAAAATCTCCATTGCAAATGTTTTGGGTAGGGTGTCACTTTATGCTGCAGTGGTAAGAGTAAACAGAAGATCTCTGAAAGGGGCGATTCATAAAAACACAGTGAAGAGGCTGAGATGGGGGTGTTAGAAAATGAGAAAAAATTTGAAAATAAATAAATAAGGTGAGATTAGACATAAAATTCGTTGGCTGATGATCTGTTTGGTGAATCATCCTTTTCACTGAGTTCAAATGTAAAAAAAATAATGTAATTATTAGATGTTGTTAAATGTTTTCCTTATGAACAGAGCAAGTAATTAAGGCAAGACATGATAAGTTGAAGAGGATCCTCCACACTCCCAGTTCAAAATAGATCAAGCAGATGGTTTAGAGCCAGTTTCTAAATGTGACTGATGTGTGTCTAACTTCTAGAAAAATACTTACTCTCTATAAAACCTATCAAAAATACTTGTATCAATTTATTTGTTTACGAGTATTCTCATAGGTAAAATTACACGTACGTATGAGTTGAAAAACAGGACAAATGCAAAACTTACATTTATGCATTTATTGACTTAAATTCACAAATTTAGATGTCTACACATGCATTTTTAATCGACAGTAGTCTTATCTCATACATAACTCCTGGTGTTTCCATAGCAACTGAAACAAACAAGAACCTGACAGGTCATTTGACATCATCATGTCATCGATGTTCTCATCGATGATGTCATAAAGGTTCAAATGATTATTATTATCATTTGGAATACAAGAATTCTCAGTTTGCTTTTCAACGTCGTTGGAGGTACAACACTTTGATAGAGAGACGATTTCGGACAGTGATTTTAGAAACCATTTCAACTGCAGTCAAAATGATTTTAACTATCGGTTGGGGCCTTGGGTTTCTTGTCACGAAGGGAGTAGAGAAGTTGCTGGGATATCGGATTAAAGATGAAGACATTTCAGCAGAGAGCTCAACTGACGAAAGTACAAAACACCTTGATTTAGACATTGTCGCCAAAGACAATGTAAGACAAAGTGATGTTTCAGCAGAGAGATCAGCTGAAGATGAACGACACAAATACTTTGGATTCGAAGATTTCTTTGAAGACTGTGTAAAACACCGTGTTGTTTCAGCAGAGAGCTCATCGGAAGATGAAGGATTTGAGTACTCTGGATTTGACATTGTTGCCAAAGACAATGTGAAACACAGTGATGCCTCAGCAGAGAGCACATCTGAAGATGAAGGATTTAAATACTCTGGTTTTGACATTGTCGCCGTAGACAATGTGAAACACAGTGATGCCTCAGCAGAGAGCTCATCTGAAGAGTACTCTTATTTTGACATTGTCGCAGAAGACAATGTAAAAGTCGATGGAATTTCAGGAGAATTCAAAGAGGATAAGACAGGAAAGTACTTGGGTTTTGACATTTTTCCTGAAGATCAGAAGGACATTGATGCTTCCTCTAAAGTTGAGGAAGTTGCCATCAATACGCATTTGACAGTCAACACATCTGGAGACATTGCTGCTTTGGAAAACGTCTGTCTTCCAGATAACAAAATGGATGAAGTGTCTGAGTATTCTTCATCAGAAGAATGGTCCTCAGATGAAGAAAGCTCTATAGATGACAATGAAAATGACCCTGACCATTACGACAACATTTCCGTTAAGGACGTTGATGCTTCCAATAAGGATGAGGAAGTTTGTTCTGGAAGCCCAAATGCAGAGGATATGTGGACAGAGTTTGGAGAAGTGTATAAGTTTTCTTCTTCAGAGGAATCGTCTTCTGAAGAAGAAAACTCAGAAGATGGAAATCAGAACGACACCGATGACCCCATGAATGTAAACATTTACCCAGGAATGTACTTTTGCAAATTCTCCAACTCCTTTTTTAACAGCTGGATGAATGCCACAACACAAAGCACCATGAACTTGACTATTGTCAGAAGGTTTGTGGCTCAGTATCCTGAGGAGATTTCGGAACTTTTTGCAGAGACACCATTGTTTGCGAGGTGTTTCTTTACTGCAATGTACCATCCAGGAAGAGACTTTCCTCCACATGAGATCTTTGCTGTTCAGAATGAACTCGTTGAAACTCTGAAGATTAAGGATGTAAAACATCAGGACAAGCCAGGAGTCCTTTTGTTTTATATGTTGCACTATCTGGCCCAGTGTGACATCTACACAAACTCTAAGCTGTATACAACTGACTACTGTGAACAATGTCAGAAGTGTTCAAGAATTATTCGCAACCTTGGCCCTGTGGTTCCTCTGCCAAAGGAACAACAAAATGACACCACATCAACTCTTCTGGAGAATTATTGGAGTGGAATGTCAGAAGGTTGCGACATCTGCAAGTCCAACAAAAAGAGGGATTGCTTTTTTAATGAAACTGATGTGATGACCCTGATTCTGCCATGGCCAGACAGTCCAGACGATATCAGACACCCTGTGATACCTGACCCAGTCCTTGAGGTTCCTGTAAAAAATGGAACACAGTTATATCATCTGTCCTCCGTCATTTGCCGAAGACAGGAAACTACTTCTGACACCAGCAGCTTTTATACATATCTGGTGTGTGGAGAACTGGTGTTTAAGGCGGAGGATGAGCGGGTATCACTGGAGAATATCGACTGTGGAGCTGACGTTTGCAGCAATGGGTATATCTACATCTACGAAAAAGCCACAGAAGGACGGGACGAATACAGTGTAGGGCTCAAAGTGACAACTGACCAGCAACAAAGATAGTGCTTTAGATAAATTTTGGAGGAAGTGGGTGGAACATGGCCCACACAGAGTGGGACACGTCCCTGCCTCCATTATCAAGGAGTCTGGGACATGTACAAGGATTATTATGGGCAACGCTAGATCAGCTCGACATTTAGGAGGAATTATAATGGGACATTTGGGAGGAATTAATACGGGACATTTTTGAGGAATTATAATGGGACATTTTGAGGAATTATAATGGGACATTTGGAAGGATTTAATACGGGACATTTTTGAGGAATTATAATGGGACATTTAGGAGAAATTAATATGGGACATATAGGAGGGATTATAATGGGACATTTGGAAGGATTTTTCCAAAACTTCCCATTATAATTCCTCCCATATGTCCCATATTAATTCCTTTGGGAGGATTTAATTTGGGACATTTGGGAGGAATTATAATGGGACATTTGGGAGGAATTATAATGGGACATTTGGGAGGATTTAATTTTGGACATTTGGGAAGAAATAATATGCGACATTTGGGAGGAATTTCCCCAAATTTCCCCATTATAATTCCTCCCAAATGTCCCATATTAATTCCTTTTCGGAGGATTTAATATGGGACATTTGGGAGGAATTATATGGGGACATTTGGGAAGAAATAATATGCAACATTTGGGAGGAATTATAATGGGACATTTAGGAGAAATTAATATGGGACATATGGGAGGATTTTTCCTAAATTTCCCATTATAATTCCTCCCCAATGTCCCATATTAAATCCTCCCAAAAGGATTTAATATGGGACATTGGGGAGGAATTAATACGAGACATTTCAGAGGAATTATAATGGGACAATTGGGAGGATTTATAATGGGACATTTTTGAGGAATTATAATGGGACATTTGGGAAGAAATAATATGCACCATTTGGGAGGAATTATAATGGGGCATTTAGGAGAAATTAATATGGGACATATAGGAGGGATTATAATGGGACATTTGGAAGGATTTTTCCAAAATTTCCCATAATAATTCCTCCCATATATCCCATATTAATTCCTTTGGGAGGATTTAATTTGGGACATTTGGGAGGAATAATAATGGGACATTTGGGAGGAATTATAATGGGACATTTGGGAGGATTTAATTTTGGACATTTGGGAAGAAATAATATGCGACATTTGGGAGGAATTTCCCCAAATTTCCCCATTATAATTCCTCCCATATGTCCCATATTAATTCCTTTGGGAGGATTTTATTTGGGACATTTGGGAGGAATTATAATGGGACATTTGGGAGGAATTAATTTTGGACATTTGGGAAGAAATAATATGCGACATTTGGGAGGAATTTCCCCAAATTTCCCCATTATAATTCCTCCCAAATGTCCCATATTAATTCCTTTTCGGAGGATTTAATATGGGACATTTGGGAGGAATTATAATGGGACATTTGGGAGGAATTATAATGGGACATTTAGGAGAAATTAATATGGGACATATGGGAGGATTTTTCCTAAATTTCCCATTATAATTCCTCCCCAATGTCCCATATCAAATCCTTTGGGAGGATTTAATATGGGACATTTTTGAGGAATTAATACGGGACATTTCAGAGGAATTATAATGGGACAATTGGGAGGATTTATAATGGGACATTTGGGAAGAATTATAATGGGATAATTGGAAGGAGTCAATATGGGACATTTTTGAGGAATTATAATGGGATAATTGGGAGGAATTATAATGGGACATTTTGGAGGAATTTCCCAAATGTCCCATATTAATTCTTTTGGGAGGATTTAATATGGGAGGAATTATATTTTGACATTTGTGAGGAATTATCATGGGACATTTGGGAGGAATTATAATGGGACAAATGTGGTGGAACGCGAATTTTGCATCATGGATGTGCAGCCAACCGGTGTACCTAATAAAGTGGCCGGTGGTTGTACATACTAGTTTTTTGTTGTTGTTGTTGTTGTTGTTTTTGACAGGAAGCAGAGAAGAAATGGGCAAAGATAGAGGGAGAGGACATGCAGCAGCAATCTTAACATCAGAAATCAGAGCCCAGACGGTTGCATCAAGGATCCCAATCTGTTTGTCTCACTTACAGGTTTCAGCTCATGAAAATATCGTAAGATCAAACTATTAGGTTTCAAAAATCTTTCCTCCAGATTGGCTCGCCTCTTAAGGAGAGGCGGGTCTGCTACTTCCTCTGCATCAATACAGGTGGTACATTTCAAGCAAGAACCCGATTAACCCAAAGTGAGGCTGGAATAAGCTCACAGTGAAACTAAAGATGCTGGGTTGTTTTACTGGAATATTTAAATATTGTATATGAACAGTGCCAGCTTAGATGTGAATGACGTGAGCCGCTTACCAAATAAAAGACTTCACACTGTTTTTGGTTAGGAAAAATTTTAAGGGTTAGAATATTTGCTCTTAACACAGGTGACTGTTGCTGGATCCTGCATCCTCCTTCATCAAAACAAAAAATAACTCAGTTTATGTAATACCCACTCTAAACTCAGCAGATGGTCCTTGCTGCAAGCTGATGCTTATGATATGTTCCCTGATAGAAATACTTTTGGATGCATCAGTCAAATACAAACCTTTGCATCTTATTTCCATCAGCTCCCAGAAAAGAATAAGACATGTGGCACTGTGTCTTATTCTTTTTGTTTTGTTATTGCGTCAAGAGATGCAAATACTTTGTGTTTTGCAGAAGGGGTTGCATGAATAAAGGCTGTCATTCACTCCTCTGTTCTTCCTGTTTCAGAGTTATTACTTTTTGCTCACATTTTAACATCCATCCTTCGATGATCTTACATGTTTATCCCTGTTAGGGTCATGAGGGGTGCTGGTTCCTATCTCCAGCGGTCAATGGGCGAGAGGTGGGGTTCACCGTGGACAGGTCACCAGTCTGTCTCAGGGCAACACAGAGACAGACAGGATAAACAACTATGCACACACACACTCACACCTAGGGAGAACTTAGAGAGACAAGTCAGCCTGACAGGCAACCAAGCAGCTGCTAACTGCTCAACACATTTACATATATTGACTTTATAGACAGACTGAACTTCAACGATTTAGTTATTAAAATAATAAACCGCATCTCTAACTACATCACTGTCAACAGTGTTCATAATTTAATGTGAAAAGAAACAATTAATTTCAACACATAAAACAGTGGCTGAATAAAAACAGTTTTACCAGTCATTGGAAGTGGAAATATTCATTTCATAGGCGTGGAAGTGGCACAGGCTATGATGCAGCGTGTTGCAACACTGAATGATGCACCAGCTTCTGGTCAGCAGCTTTGAATCAATGACAAAATATAATAGCTGCTGAAGAAAAACAGCTTCTGCCTTTGTGTTTTGTTAATGTTTGTGTGATGTGGCCAGCTCATCTTCTCTTGATCCTTAAGAAGGTGTTTTCTCCTCCCTTTAGTCTCTTACACTGAGCTGCTTCCTCTTCCTGATGTTGAGCTGCAGATTGTGCAACACCAAGCATCTTGTCTGTAGAACTTGATACTTTGTGCTTTTCCTCCAGTTGTGTGAAACACTTTATCTGGACATACATACAGGTGGACTACAAATTGAATAAGTCCATGGAAATGAGCATATTTATGAGTAACTTTTTTGGAGAACACAGATTTAATTGAGATTTCCCTAGTGGGGTCATGAGGGGTGCTGGTGCTTATCTCCAGCTAACTTTTAAGGTGAGGCGAGAGAAAACCCTTTCCAGGGGTTCACCATGGAGGTCGTCAGTCTGTCGCAGGGCAACACAGAGACAGACAGGACAAACACCTTGTGAATTTAAGTCAATAAATACAAAACTTAAATTTATGCATTTATTGACTTAAATTCACAAATTTAGATGTCTACACATGCATTTTTAATTGACAGTAGTCTTATCTCATACATAACTCCTGGTGTTTCCATAGTAACTAAAACAAACAAGAACCTGACAGGTCATTTGACATCATCATGTCATCGATGTTCTCATCGATGATGTCATAAAGGTTCAAATGATTATTATTATCATTTGGAATACAAGAATTCTCAGTTTGCTTTTCAACGTCGTTGGAGGTACAACACTTTGATAGAGAGACGATTTCGGACAGTGATTTTAGAAACCATTTCAACTGCAGTCAAAATGATTTTAACTATCGGTTGGGGCCTTGGGTTTCTTGTCACGAAGGGAGTAGAGAAGTTGCTGGGATATCGGATTAAAGATGAAGACATTTCAGCAGAGAGCTCATCTGAAGATGAAGGATTTGAGAACTCTGGATTTGAAGTTTTTGCCGAAGACAATGTGAAACTCAGTGATGCCTCAGCAGAGAGCTCATCTGAAGAGTACTCTGGTTTTGACATTGTCGCCGAACACAATGTAAAACACAGTGATGAAAATCCATCAACAGAAGAAACCACTTCAGTTGATGTAAACTCAATGGGTGAAATTAAAAATTACACAGACCACTTTGAGAACCTGGACACTAAAGATATGGATGATTGCCCCAAGGAAGTTGACTCTGGAAGCAGAAATGCTGCAAATGTTGTGTCACATTTTGATGAAGTGTCTGAGTATTCTTCATCAGAAGAATGGTCTTCAGATGAAGAAAGCTCTATAGATGACATTGAAAATGACCCTGACCATTACGACAACATTTACGCTAAGGACGTTGATGCTTCCACTAAGGATGAGGAAGTTTGTTCTGGAAGCCCAAATGCAGAGGATATGTGGACAGAGTTTGGAGAAGTGTATAAGTTTTCTTCTTCAGAGGAATCGTCTTCTGAAGAAGAAAACTCAGAAGATGGAAATCAGAACGACACCGATGATTTAGACGTCATGGATGTAAATATTTACCCAGGAATGTACTTTTGCAAATTCTCCAACTCCTTTTTTAACAGCTGGATGAATGCCACAACACAAAGCACCATGAACTTGACTATTGTCAGAAGGTTTGTGGCTCAGTATCCTGAGGAGATTTCGGAACTTTTTGCAGAGACACCATTGTTTGCGAGGTGTTTCTTTACAGCAATGTACCATCCAGGAAGAGACTTTCCTCCACATGAGATCTTTGCTGTTCAGAATGAACTCGTTGAAACTCTGAAGATTAAGGATGTAAAACATCAGGACAAGCCAGGAGTCCTTTTGTTTTATATGTTGCACTATCTGGCCCAGTGTGACATCTACACAAACTCTAAGCTGTATACAACTGACTACTGTGAACAATGTCAGAAGTGTTCAAGAATTATTCGCAACCTTGGCCCTGTGGTTCCTCTGCCAAAGGAACAACAAAATGACACCACATCAACTCTTCTGGAGAATTATTGGAGTGGAATGTCAGAAAGTTGCGACACCTGCAAGTCCAACAAAAAGAGGGATTGCTTTTTTAATGAAACTGATGTGATGACCCTGATTCTGCCATGGCCAGACAGTCCAGACGATATCAGACACCCTGTGATACCTGACCCAGTCCTTGACATTCCTGTAAAAAATGGAACACAGTTATATCATCTGTCCTCCGTCATTTGCCGAAGACAGGAAACTACTTCTGACACCAGCAGCTTTTATACATATCTGGTGTGTGGAGAACTGGTGTTTAAGGCGGAGGATGAGCGGGTATCACTGGAGAATATCGACTGTGGAGCTGACGTTTGCAGCAATGGGTATATCTACATCTACGAAAAAGCCACAGAAGGACGGGACGAATACAGTGTAGGGCTCAAAGTGACAACTGACCAGCAACAAAGATAGTGCTTTAGATAAATTTTGAAGGAAGTGGGTGGAACATGGCCCACACAGAGTGGGACACGTCCCTGCCTCCATTATCAAGGAGTCTGGGACATGTCCAAGGATTATTATGGGCAACGCTAGATCAGCTCGACATTTAGGAGGAATTATAATGGGACATTTGGGAGGAATTATAATGGGACATTTAGGAGAAATTAATATGGGACATATAGGAGGGACTATAATGGGACATTTGGAAGGATTTTTCCAAAATGTCCCATTATAATTCCTCCCATATGTCCCATATTAATTCCTTTGGGAGGATTTTATTTGGGACATTTGGGAGGAATTATAATGGGACATTTGGGAGGAATTAATTTTGGACATTTGGGAAGAAATAATATGCGACATTTGGGAGGAATTTCCCCAAATTTCCCCATTATAATTCCTCCCAAATGTCCCATATTAATTCCTTTTCGGAGGATTTAATATGGGACATTTGGGAGGAATTATAATGGGACATTTAGGAGAAATTAATATGGGACATATGGGAGGATTTTTCCTAAATTTCCCATTATAATTCCTCCCCAATGTCCCATATCAAATCCTTTGGGAGGATTTAATATGGGACATTTTTGAGGAATTAATACGGGACATTTCAGAGGAATTATAATGGGACAATTGGGAGGATTTATAATGGGACATTTGGGAAGAATTATAATGGGATAATTGGAAGGAGTCAATATGGGACATTTTTGAGGAATTATAATGGGATAATTGGGAGGAATTATAATGGGACATTTTGGAGGAATTTCCCAAATGTCCCATATTAATTCTTTTGGGAGGATTTAATATGGGAGGAATTATATTTTGACATTTGTGAGGAATTATCATGGGACATTTGGGAGGAATTATAATGGGACAAATGTGGTGGAACGCGAATTTTGCATCATGGATGTGCAGCTAACCGGTGTACCTAATAAAGTGGCCGGTGGTTGTACATACTAGTTTTTTGTTGTTGTTGTTGTTGTTGTTTTTGACAGGAAGCAGAGAAGAAATGGGCAAAGATAGAGGGAGAGGACATGCAGCAGCGATCTTAACATCAGAAATCAGAGCCCAGACGGTTGCATCAAGGATCCCAATCTGTTTGTCTCACTTACAGGTTTCAGCTCATGAAAATATCGTAAGATCAAACTATTAGGTTTCAAAAATCTTTCCTCCAGATTGGCTCGCCTCTTAAGGAGAGGCGGGTCTGCTACTTCCTCTGCATCAATACAGGTGGTACATTTCAAGCAAGAACCCGATTAACCCAAAGTGAGGCTGGAATAAGCTCACAGTGAAACTAAAGATGCTGGGTTGTTTTACTGGAATATTTAAATATTGTATATGAACAGTGCCAGCTTAGATGTGAATGACGTGAGCCGCTTACCAAATAAAAGACTTCACACTGTTTTTGGTTAGGAAAAATTTTAAGGGTTAGAATATTTGCTCTTAACACAGGTGACTGTCGCTGGATCCTGCATCCTCCTTCATCAAAACAAAAAATAACTCAGTTTATGTAATACCCACTCTAAACTCAGCAGATGGTCCTTGCTGCAAGCTGATGCTTATGATATGTTCCCTGATAGAAATACTTTTGGATGCATCAGTCAAATACAAACCTTTGCATCTTATTTCCATCAGCTCCCAGAAAAGAATAAGACATGTGGCACTGTGTCTTATTCTTTTTGTTTTGTTATTGCGTCAAGAGATGCAAATACTTTGTGTTTTGCAGAAGGGGTTGCATGAATAAAGGCTGTCATTCACTCCTCTGTTCTTCCTGTTTCAGAGTTATTACTTTTTGCTCACATTTTAACATCCATCCTTCGATGATCTTACATGTTTATCCCTGTTAGGGTCATGAGGGGTGCTGGTTCCTATCTCCAGCGGTCAATGGGCGAGAGGTGGGGTTCACCGTGGACAGGTCACCAGTCTGTCTCAGGGCAACACAGAGACAGACAGGATAAACAACTATGCACACACACACTCACACCTAGGGAGAACTTAGAGAGACAAGTCAGCCTGACAGGCAACCAAGCAGCTGCTAACTGCTCAACACATTTAAATATATTGACTTTATAGACAGACTGAACTTCAACGATTTAGTTATTAAAATAATAAACCGCATCTCTAACTACATCACTGTCAACAGTGTTCATAATTTAATGTGAAAAGAAACAATTAATTTCAACACATAAAACAGTGGCTGAATAAAAACAGTTTTACCAGTCATTGGAAGTGGAAATATTCATTTCATAGGCGTGGAAGTGGCACAGGCTATGATGCAGCGTGTTGCAACACTGAATGATGCACCAGCTTCTGGTCAGCAGCTTTGAATCAATGACAAAATATAATAGCTGCTGAAGAAAAACAGCTTCTGCCTTTGTGTTTTGTTAATGTTTGTGTGATGTGGCCAGCTCATCTTCTCTTGATCCTTAAGAAGGTGTTTTCTCCTCCCTTTAGTCTCTTACACTGAGCTGCTTCCTCTTCCTGATGCTGAGCTGCAGATTTCCCTAGTGGGGTCATGAGGGGTGCTGGTGCTTATCTCCAGCTAACGTTTAAGGTGAGAGGCGAGAGAAAACCCTTTCCAGGGGTTCACCCTGGAGGTCGCCAGTCTGTCGCAGCACAGAGACAGACAGGACAAACACACACGCCCACACACCCACCCCCACACACACACACCCACACACACACCTAGGGAGCATTTAGAAAGACCAATTAACCTAACAGTCATGTTTCTGGACTGTGGGAGGAATCCACACAAGACTGCAAACTCCATGGAGAAAGACCCTGGGCCGGGAATCAAACCCTGGAAATGTTTTATTTTCTTTTATTAGGTGACAGATTTCCAGGCTTGCGTATTTCTGCCAGATGGTGACATTTTGTACCTGTACTAACACTAGCATCAGTCAATAAATAGTTAACAATACAATTATCTAAAGTTGACTTGTACACAGACTGAAAGTGGCTTCGTTCACATTGCCATTGCTAAAGCTAGGGCTACAATCTAAACCAGTGGAGAAACATGATGTCATTGTTCGCAACTTTTCATTCTGTTCACTGATTGGCCCAGTAAAAATACTACTGGAGGAATTCAAGTGAATGGGAAAAAGCTGGCTACATTACGGTGCGCACGAGAAAGTTGTATTTTTCTTCAACGGCTTCATCAGAGCTGCTGATGAAGAACTCACCTGTTTACAGAGAATCTCACGCCAAACCAAAGCAGACATGTTTACATATCTGCCAATTTTCCATGGAGAACATTGTTGTTACTATCATATATTTCTTGTTTCACTGATGCAAATCAGATGCAGAAAACTGACTTCTGTAGAAGCAACAACAAGTTTGCATCAGGGTGTATCCTAATATTAAATAAATGTTGAGGTGTGGCTGACAGAGAGGATCAGATGTACATCAGCTGAGAGTGAGCAACTTCCTGCCAAGGTGATTGGAGGGAATATGAATATTTCTAAAGAGAAATTTATTCTAGTTTTTTTTTTTATAATCAATCTGTACAAAACTGTATTTTCTAATTTGAATGTAATTCTTTGTAGTAGATTATTAATAAGTGATTTCACAAAACTAATGACAAAATATTTATCTACTTTAGATGATTTGGAGACTGTTATTCATCTTACTGATTGGTAAGTGATTGTTTTTACTAAAACATCAATTTAGTCTGGTACTGATGATTCAAACTATTATGATGTTGCAATATAAGTGATCGCAAAAGTCCAGTTTCACAGTGAATGAGCTCACAGTAAAACACAACAACATGTAACTGAATGACAAAGCTAAAGAGTAAAACTAGTGTGAGAATGTTGTGATTATTTCAAAATGAACTCCAAGTTGGTCAATAAATAAAAATTGGACTTTCAACGCCTGTCTCTGGCACTTCACAGGAAGGCTCTATGAAACTGAGCAGACAGCAGGTGAGGCTAAAATAACATTGCTGAACTATAGAAATTGAACTTGTGTAAATCATGGATTGCAAAAGTACAGATCAGATCTTCTCTTTCATCCCCAGATCTCTGCAACAAACAGAATATAAATCTGACTGGCAAGGAAGCATCTCAGTCTTCAACCTACAGTTCTCTGGGAATATTTTACACTGCTGACAAAGCCTTTAATGGGGATCGCTCCTCATGTTCTCACACCCTGCAGCAGAACAACTCCTGGTGGAGAATTGACCTGAAGGCTGTTTACAACATTTCCTGTATGTCTATATACAACAAACCTGGTTATAATACTGATATATCAGGCGCAAAGATCTACATTGGGAACTCTCTACAGAACAACGGCACCAAGAACACACTGTAAGAACATCTTATTTCCTTATAAGAAATTTATATCACATTTTGATACCTGAAAATAGAAATAATAGTTTAATGATAAATTTGATGCCTTTTTGCTTCCTTTTTTGTCAAATGTTTTACAGAAGGGATTTCTCATCCAAAGCTATTTTTAAACCTGGATTTGAATTTGCAATGCTTTACTTAAATTTGTTTACATACACTCAGCACCCACTTTATTAGGTACACTTTGCTGGTACCAGGTTGGACACCCTTTTGTCTTCAGAACTGCCTTAATCCTTCGTGGCATAGATTCAACAAGATTCTGGAAACATTCCTCACAGAGTGTTGTCCATATTGACATGATGTGCGTCACGCTGTTGCTGCGTGGTGCGCATCACGAATTATTGACGCAATGCACAACGCATTTTTTGCCTTCATTTCCAAAATAACGGATCTCAGGCGGAAAGATCAAAAGTTTTTTCAGCGATTCATTGACAAGGTTTACTCCTCACCTCCAAGACTATTGTCCTCAAAGGAGATGAGGGAACAAGATGAGTGTTTTGTTGTGTAAATATATGTTTAGTTTTCCTGCGGAACTTGTAGTTCGCTATTGAGTGTGACGGTTTTGTTTTGCCACTAGATGGTGCTAATATTCTTTGGTCAACGGTCAACAGTTGAAATGCGTTGTATTTTATTTCATGACACAGGGATGTTAAGAGTTTAATAAATACGTGTATTGTAACACATAATTATAGCATGAGAAATTACATAAGGTAGAAGATTCAATGTTAAGGTAAAAGGTTAGAACAACGCTGTTTGAGTTACTAATGGTATTTTATTTGTATAGTTTGTAGCTCTTACGGTGTGTTCACACACAAAGGCTGTAGAATAAAGGACTGTGAACCATCAGTTTGAGAGACCATCCTTTCAACCGGGACGCTACACAACCAAAGAACTAAACTCAAGAATAAAATCTCCATTGCAAATGTTTTGGGTAGGGTGTCACTTTATGCTGCAGTGGTAAGAGTAAACAGAAGATCTCTGAAAGGGGCAATTCATAAAAAGAAAGTGAAGAGGCTGAGATGGACTATTGTCCTCAAAGGAGATTTGCGTGACGTACATCATGGATGCGCATCACGCAAATCCAGCACATCCATGATGCAAAACTCCGCCGCTCACCGCATATTATCTCTTTTTCAGACCATTCTCTGTAAACCCTAGAGAAATCCCAGTAGACCAGCAGTTTCTGAAATACTCAGACCAGCCCATCTGGCACCACCAACTATGCCATGTTCAAAGTCACTTAAATCACCTTTCTTCCCCGTTCTGATGCTTGGTTTGAACTGCAGCAGATCGTCTTCGCCATGTCTATAGGCCCAAATGCATTGAGTTGCTGCCATGTGATTGGTCGATTTGACATTTGTGTTACTGAGCAGTTGGACAGGTGTACCTAATAAAGTGGCATGTGTGTTATAGTAGTGTCAATACTTTGACAAATTCTGACAGTCTCTGAAAGCTCAAAGGTATGACAATTTTCAAAAGAATTTTTTTGATTTACTTTGATTTCTTCCCAATATGGAGTCATAACAAACTCTCTGCTTTCCTTGGTGGTTCCACCTTCTGCATCTCCATTTGCAATACCATTCAGTTGTATTCAATGTCACCTCAGCAATGTGTTTTTTCCCTCTCATTCAGGGTTTTCAACATCACAAGCTTCCAAAAGGATCAGATAAATGTCTTCGAATTTCCCACATCGGTGTCTGGACGCTACGTCACTGTGATCAGACCAGGAAACCAATTCATGGTTCTTTGTGAGGTGAACATCACTGGCACAGAGCTAGGTATGTTTCATTTAGTTCTCAGCCTTAAATTAGGGCAAACACATTAATTGGAAGCTGAAGATGATTTGACGCTTTCAAATTTCTCCATCAATTTTCAAGCAAAGACCAAAACTGCTTTGGTCTCAGTTTATGTCATGGTTACTAATACAATATATAGATAATATTTTATTTATCTGGACATGTGTTGTGTGTACTCATTTTCTCACTTTAAAGTGCTGCATTAATCTGTTTGTGAAATGCTCTGTCAGAGAAAAGATGTTTATATCCCGATGAATTTTGTAATCCAGTTAAATGCAATTATTTGTCTGAACCATGTCCATAATTCTAATATTGTAGTAACAGAGATTTATATACACTCTTTAAAGGCAGGAATCAAAAACTCTACGTTCAGAGATTTTAATGATACACCGGAACAGATTTTTATGTTTGTTTGTTTGTATCTTTTAGAGTGAAAGACTAATATAGCTTAAGCCTCGTTGTCGATTTTCAATGAAGATTTTTCATACAAGCAGAAATGTATACACACCCTCACACACACCTCTACTAAACTTTTGACGAATGTCCCGTCTGCAAGTTGTATGTTGATCACAGGCATTTTGTCACTGTTTACAACTTTTTTTTTTTTTTACCCTTCCAGCGGGTCTTTTTGTGGGCTCTAGTGTCCCTTATATGACAGTATGCTGACAGGAAACGGGGAAATTTCAGGGTCATTTTCAGATTGAATACAGTTTTTAATACTCATAAACTGCAGCTACAGACCCTGAAATTGAACATGTGTTATGAAGTCTGACATTATTTTTGCTGTGTGGTAAA